>NC_040032.1:4063310-4412273 GCF_000972845.2 Larimichthys crocea
CTATTCACCTAGCTCCTTACCCACCTCATTGTGCTGTCAGAGTTATTGATGATGTGACTGTATTGTGTCTGCATGCTAATTCACGAACCATGTTTTGTTATAGCCACTGTGTCCTTATTGTCCTTGAGTGAACCCTTCACTTTTAATAGTCGCTCCCGACAAGAGCATCATCGAAATTAAAAAGCAATAAAGTGTTTTTTTTTTTTATTTGGTAGGATTGCTTGTATGTATGTACAGACAAATTAATTCCTATTATAAAGAATGATGATCGGAATATATTTTGTACTGCTATTTGCTGTGGAATACTGGTAGCCTGATCTCTGTTCCTCATATATAGTGTTAGGTGTCATAGAAAAGCATCTACATCTGATAAGTCGATGATACATTTGGCTTTTTCTGACTTCTAAGTCTGTTTTTCCTACATTTTTACAGGAAAGATCCTGTTTAGGAGGAGCCATATCAGAGACGTGGCCATGAAAAGACTAAGACCCATCAACGAGTACTGCAGGGTGAGTACTGACCGATGCATTATTGTTTTTGTAGTCCATAAAAGTGCCACTTACCAGCGACGGTTTACATTTTCAGCACGAAGGGCTAAAATCAAGGCAGAAAGTAGAGTGGTCCGGGGAAAAGAAAAATATCCCACCCACATTGTATCAACTTAGTCATTTTCTATTATATATCTATTATATATATATATATATATATATATACACACATACATAAGCAACAGTAGTCGCTGTTCCATTCAGCACATTCAGGATTAAACTAAGCGACCCAACCCTCTAATTTCAGGGGAACTTCTTGTCAATGTCGCAAATTTGAAAGCCTGTCAGATATTTGAGCTGTCAAACAGATGCAGAAGCTATTAAAAAAATCAAAGACGTTGGTTGTATTCATAAAAGTTAAACTCACAGCCACACTGCAAGATTTACACAACAACCAGATTTACAGGATTAGATTGTTCTAGAGCAGCTGAATGATGCCATTGTCCTTGCCTTCGAAATTGCCACTGTGTGGTTTGTGCCAACTCCCTGGTGCAAGCCTTTTGCGACAGCAGGCATCCACCCTGCTGAGGTGTACTAAAAGCTCCCCAGGTGATCTGTAGCTGACTGTGACCTCCCTGCTGAAAGAGACAAACTAAAGGAGAATTTCTCTCAAGGGATCAATAGTTTATGAGCGGAAATCTGTTTCTGTGTCACTAAATATGAAGAAGATGTCATTGCCCCTCCCAAATGAACAATAACCCCCTCAAGATCCCTCTGGACAGGAGGATTTATGTGTTTATGCTGTTAGGTTGATGTCAGTGGCAGAAGAAAGATAGAGTGAGCTCCACTTTTGAGTGTAGACGTGTTGATGTGTTTTACCATTTGAAATATTGCAGTTCTTTCCACTTAAAACAGAGATAATGTAAAACCTTTGCATTATCCAGCTTGTTATATGGCTTTTTACCAAAGACATTAATCACTTGGCCTCAAGAATAGGAAAAAAAAATGTAACTGAACCTTCGCAGGCTTCTCTGTAGCAGAACTGCAACCATAAAACTGCCAATAGCTAGCAACTAATTGCTACAATTTGACAGATATGTAACCACAACAACCTCAGTAAACACATTATGATTGATGTTCAGCTTCTTCTCTTTTTTTCAAATTAAGGTTGCAAACTGTTTATTTGCAGTAACCAAGGACTGAGCGTTACAACCAGAAGTTATTACTTTTTATGATTCGATAGCCACAGAGTCATACCAGGCAGGAGGAGCTGTTGTTTCTCATGTTGTGGTGGTAACTATCAGCAGAGGGTCATGCCAAAGGCAAAGAGCTTGCTGGTGCTGAGCTTGCTTCTGTCAGCACATCCACAGCCCATAGACTGTGTTTTTGTAAAATTTTACAGGCTGGCCTTAAGGCCTCTAAACCATACACACCTCCATCTGTCTCTCAGGGAGAGGAAATCTGAAGATGTTTTTACAAGTTAGTCCTGACTTAGCCCTTACTATTTGCTCCTTGTATTTCCAACTGTGTTATTGTATCATGGGATCACTTCTCTTCTCCATAAAAAGAGCCTCATTAAAACCATAACTGTACAAATTAGTTTCTGATATGGTACTGATAGGCCTTTTGTCATTTCTTGCTTTCTGAATAAAAATAACAATCCGCAAGGCCTAAGGGTGAAGAGAAAGCTTTTATATAACAATGTTGAGGACTGGAGGGTTTGGTGACTGTACAGCTAGTCCAGCAAGTGTCGTCTGGGGTTAAAGGAATGTACAGCTGGTGTAGGCAACATCTTTAACTACTTATGTTAAAAAAAAAAAAAATTGGGGGGGAGGAATGGACGGAGTTGTTGGTTCGTGTCTATGGGCGTGGATGTTTATAGGAATAGCTGAGGCACGGCAGTGGTGTAGTCAGTGTTATTGTGGAAATGTGTGAAAAGTTCTAAAAAATGTATTTACCTGCTGAGGTTTGTTTTAGATGTGGAGCTGAATGGGTTTTGGTCTATGACTGTGATTCAGGGTTTAGGGCTGAAGCATGTTGGAATTCTATTTCTTCAGTAAAATCATAAAAATATCAACATTTATGAATCAGATTCATTATTTTTACCTTATGAAGGACCAATGTTATTAAAACATGAAAAACAACAAAATAAATAAAAAAAATATGACTCAGTGTGCAGGATTTCTGATGTCTGAAAGCAGTAATTTATGAGGATAAAATGACTCAGAGTATGTGAGGACATTTTGTAGAGTGGATATGAGTACAAACAATCCAACTCACAATTCGCCAGCTAGTGAGACAAATGCTATCTTACACATGAACATTCAACAACAACAACACTCTGCCCCGTGATAGCATCATTGCAGGTCGGATCTCAGAATGCAGGGTTGGCAGTGCATTCTGGGTATCGAGGCAACTGGTGAAACAAATCTGAACTTGACTGTAAGCACAAAAAAAAAATGCAGTTTTCATCCACCCCCGTACTCAGAGAGGTTGACAAGGTGAAACTTCATGTTTTTCTTGGGGAAGAGCTGAGTCAGCCCTACTGTTGAACAGCTGAGGCTTTAACCTGACTCATATGGAATTTCCCTGGTTGTAAAGTCTTATGTTTTTTATTCAAGTCGGGAAACGCAGTCGGGTAAAAGAGAAAAGGAAAAAAAAAACATAAAAAAAGCAAGCAAGACTGCTGAGCTAGGATGACTAGAAAGGTCACACAGCGTGATGAAATGCATCACATCACAAAGTCCATTGAAGTAATAAAGTGATTTCTACTTGACCTTTTATTATCAGTGTTCAAGAGAATGTAATAGCGTCAAGATTTTGCATAAATCATACTTCAATTGTCTTATATTCTGAGGCTAGCAGTCTTTGTTTGACAGCAAATTCTCCAGTTGATATATTTTCAGAATACATTCACACCCCTTTGTCATTTGAGATATAACAGATGCAGAATTCTAACATCTTAAAACTCTTTTGTTGTTGGTGTTTGGCAGCTGGAAATCCCTGCATGTGAAAAGTTACTGTGTACAGATGCACTCACAATCTATTGTACCATATGGAATGCACAAGTAGATGTCTCATTTCCATTACCTATTTTTCCTTGGAGAAACACATATGCACACGCTCACACGTACACACACACACACACACAAGCACAGACACACACAATTACCTTAATGCTGCCTGCTGTAAAGAACACCCATAAAGTCAATTTGCTGTAATGTACCCTGAGCCTCCCTCCCGTCTCCTCCCTGGGGAGAATTGTAATGAGTGGACGGGCCACAGGCTGACACGAGGAGAGAAATAAATCCAAGGAGACGATAGCCGGTACAGGATGCACTCTGACCTCAGGCATAGTGTAGCATTCTGGGCCGCAGGACTAGGGACTGGGTGGGCCCTCTGGAGGTCATCAGTAAAAACTCTTAAATCAGCTACTTAGCTTCAGTGTTTCAGAATATAGATGAAGCTAGTGTAAAAAGGGAGATTTTAAGGTCATGTTAATGCATAATAATCTAGCAATATTATATGTAACATGCGAGTGGGAATACATACACACTCCGTATGACCTTGCGGCTAGTGGAAACAGTTGCTGTTGGCATGAACTTCCAGTATGGTCAAGTATGACAAGGCAAATGTAGCACACAGGACAAGGGCACCTTGGTTGGATCTTTGGCTCCCGCTCCATATCCGTCAAAGCTGATGTTATATCAGTGTGTGTCAGAGAGTGCGAGAGGCAAACAGAGACTCTGCTCCCTTAAATGACTGAACTAAAACACTTAGGAGTATTAAAATCAGAGGTAGAGGCCAGCCGAGGAAGCTTGATGGATAGCTTTGAGCTTCGGTTGCCAGCAAAAGGAGAAGGAGTGGCCTAGCTCCCTTAGCTGTAAAGAGAAATAGTCACCACGGGTTTATTCTGTCTTCTGGTGTGGGGCATCAAGGTGCTAAGGTGATTATCTGTTTCACTGCTGCCCTTTATTGGATTAGTTGAAAGAGTAGGGGAAACGGATAAAACAGACCAGGAGAGAACAAAAACATAACATGACTGGTGGTCGTGTGTGGGAGAGAGAGATCACGCCAATAAAAGACGAAGATGAATGTGGCCGTTTGTCTTTCATCTCCGGACGTGTTGTCAGGATTCATCTCTCTGTTGCCGGTGATCCTCCACAGAGACATAAGATTAGGGAGGAACATAGGCGAGACAAATCAATGAACTGAGCTCAGAACCAGAGAACAGAACCAGCTGGTGTGATTTGAAAAACACAGCAAACACAGAGAGTGGAAGATTTACTGATTTTGATTATAACTGACATGCTTTTATTCTAAAATTGTTTAAATTGCTGGAACAACAATAATAATAAATATTAGAAACTAGAAAAAAACATGTTTGAAATTAGACAGCACATATGTCTGCCCAGGCTGTCCAATCCTCAAAATGTGATTTCTCTTAGTAAGAGAAATCATATAATTTTAAAC
Source organism: Larimichthys crocea (assembly GCF_000972845.2). Taxonomy (NCBI): domain Eukaryota; kingdom Metazoa; phylum Chordata; class Actinopteri; family Sciaenidae; genus Larimichthys; species Larimichthys crocea. Next base: position 4,068,272 of record NC_040032.1, read on the forward strand.
TTCATTTGCTTGAAGTTGGTAAATGCATATTGCCCCTGAAAGTGCAATATGTTCTTCATTATTGCAGCTTATGTAAAATAGGCCACACTTACAAGAATGTGACAATCAAAAGCAGTCTGGCATAAACATGAACAAAACATGTTTTGTTTTGAGGTCTTCCAGATATGACACATATCGGATGTGAAGAGGGTTGGATGAATTGAATGGGAAGAGTGCTGGGGGGCTGGGATATACACATGTTTTGCCTTAAACAAGTCATCTGTAAAAAAAAAAAAAAAAACTAATATCATTTTACATGAATGCATTGCTTACACGGTGAAATTTAAGATATCTGTTTAGTACTTAACTAGAAATCCTGTTGACTATCAAACAAACAGAACACATAATCTCACACTGTATAGCCTGCTTCCGTGTGCGTGAGGGGAGATTGTACACAGGTAGCTGATGGGAGGGATAAGTTCACGTTTGAAAAACACCTAAAAAATGACGATTGGGCAAAACAAGTTGCTCCATGTTAATCCTTGCGCAGGAGTCTGAAAAATGCAGTGCTTATGTAGTAATTGCTTGTTCTCAGAGACACTCTAGGAACCTCTATTAACCTCTTCTTGACTTCTCTGTGTACTGAAGTGATTGTACTTGTCAGTGTGTGTGATTACCCAAGTTTTTCCTGCTATCTTTTGTGGCTACAGGCCCTTATTCAGCTGCCAGTCTACATTTCCCAGTGTGAGGAGGTCAGAGTGTTTTTTGAGACCCGACCTGAAGACCTCAACCCACCAAAAGAGTAAGTACCCCACATCTGCGCACACACATACTGTACACACACATATACTTTGAGAAACCCCCAGACCCATACAATAGCAAACACCTGTCATTGTTCCCCTGACTAATGTCCTGTCATGTCACGTCTCGCCAACATTTACCCCCAGCCTGCCGGTAATGAGCATTCATTACACCCTCTAATGGAAATGATTTCATACTGCTGCACTACTTCCTGTTGGGTTTTCCAAGCAGAAAGACACGTAATGGGTCTATTTTCTTGTTTTAAATGCTGACATATCTGTTAAGCATGTAACTGCAGCTCAATTTAGCAACCAGTCTCCAGACATGGTTGCTTTGAAGGTGTGCAAGCCTGCTCTGTTGTCTCTTGTAAATCTCACCCAACACATTAGCGTCATATCCACCGCCGACAGTTACAATGTGCCAAAACTAAGACATCAGTGGGCAATGAATGCCAGTGTCCAACATACACAAGCACGTGTTGACACACACATAACACCACACAGTTTTTATTAAGGTTACCAGCACCTTCAGGGCAGTGGAGGTTACGTTGAATGGTTTCATAGAGACCATAATGTGGGCCTCACATTTTGACCCTGGAGATGGTTTTTACACCAACAGCTGTCAGCTGGCATATTAGTTTTAACCTCTCTGTCATCAGGTACTGATGTCTAGAGCTGGGCGTTGAGAAGTTGCCTCAGTCAGCAGGAAATTGAGTTGATAAGTCCTGTGATATATGCTGGGAGTGCATGTAGGGCTGCAGCAGTAAGCCAGCACACAGAGAGTGAGTTTTTAAATTGGCAAGACCTGGTTGTAAAAATCTGGGTCATAGAAGTGAGAAACTTTCACTGTGTGTGAATCCCTTACAACAAACTTATACTACTGTACTGCAATAATACCTGTTAACGATTTTCAATTGATTTTGAAAAGCATTTATTACAACCCTGATTTAAAAAAAGGTTGGGAAGCTACTAGACTGCCACCTCATTAAGAATGACTAGTATGAATGTCCCAATTATACATTTATCTGCATGGATGCAGTACATATTAAAAAATATAAATTAAATTAATATATACAGAACAGCAAGGCACTTGGTTCAGACAGCTATGTTCTTTCACGTGCCTCGTGCAGGTGTGAGTGTCTTTTTCATATGGCAATTGTCCCCTCAGTCACCTTGACATTTAAATTCAGTGAAACTGTTGAGCCAGTGATATTGCAAAATGTTGCTCTACTTTTGGATTCATTTTTAATACTGAAACTTTTTGTGCATTTGGCCTAAAAGCCACAATGTGTAGATGTCTGTGATTATAGTATCTTTTCAAATGTTCTGACAATCCCTGTGACGATCAGTGCAGCCCTGTATCTGCATTTTGATACTACAGTGAGATCTTTCAAATTCTACACAATGTGAATGCAAGTATCACTTGCAAAGTTTAGGGGATAACTTGACGGCACATACACAACGTGAGACAGCACAATATTTATGTTTATATTCTTGGTATTCAGCTAATGTCTATCGTACGAGTGACATACAGCAAGTGAGCAGCTGGGGGTTATTGCTCAAGGACAATTAGCAGGACATATTGCTGTTATGGGGATTGAGTATGGGACGAGTACTTGCACTAGCCTGCCATATTGTCATCTATAATATGGATGGATTTAATGTCACTTTGAAGTGTGCTGTCTGTTGCCTTCAGGTGGTGTACTGAGCTTGCTGTATGTCTCAGGCCTGTGATAATCTGTATTTTGTGAATTCTTCTCTCATCCCAACTCTACCATAAAAAGAAACTTCTAATATCTGTGTGTGATTAGTATACAAAATATATGGACACACATTTTCTTCCACCCTCCCTCGGAGGAGGTTGCCAAGGACACATAACTCCTCACTCCTCATACAAAACCCTATGCATGTGTTGGGAGAGGCAGGAAAGAGACGGAGCACTTACTCAAAGCGGATGAATATAGGAAAGACCTTGGTTTGTCTTTATTGAAATTGGATTACTGCTTTCTGCTAGTGCAGCCTGTTGTTTGGCTGACTGACAACAGGGCTGGTGTACAGACACAGCAGCCACTGTGGGAGAAGATTTATCATGGCCTATAAATCTGTTGCACTGAGAGGGACATCTTAGACTTTCTCCTTAAGAGCAAGAGAGTAAGAGGAGAGAAAAAAAGTAGAGGAGAAGCTGAAGAGGCGAGGAAAAGGAGTTCTTAAATGTAAAGAGGAAGTAAAGAGTCAGAGAGCAAGGAAAGGTGGGTGAGAAGTGAAAGAGGAAGTAGGGCAAAGGAAAAACCAAAAGTAAGAGATATCATATGTAGAGAAAAGATAAGAGATAAAGGGATGGGTTGAGATGAAACAAGGCAGTGTGGGAATAGAGGGAGAGAGATTATGAGCGGAAGGATTTCATCAATCAAAAATATTATGAGTCCTCTGTGATACAGCACCTGTGAGTCTTCAAGAATCAAAGCCCAGAGTGAACATATGAACATATCAGCAGATGTTGCATCATTTGCCTCTTTTCTATAACAATAAACCGGTGAAAGTGTACTCCCACGATTCGTCTGTAGTTATCATTTGTTCGCCCACTCATCGGGTCAGTGGTCACTCAGCTATCGCTCTGACTCAGCCACGGCTGCCTGACGCTCATGTTCCCATGAAAGTTGAAATTGAAGTTGGCTCCAGTGCTGACGTTAGGACTCATTCGATTTGACACTCTAAACTAGTTAAATAATCATATTAAGGTTCCAGGTCGTTGGCTATGTCTGGTACAGTTCGTGGCCATGATTTCACCTCAGCTCAATACAAGCAAACAAAGCATACACATACTGTACATTCCTGCTTTTTAATAATCTATAGCATTGGTACTGCTTTGGTTGGCCCAGTCGTGGATTTCTTTTTATAGTACGTTAATGGGCACGCTTAGTGGTAAAGATTTATTGAGACTTAAGCCTCTGCAATTAACAGTTCTGCCGATCGAACAATGCTTTATGTGGCTGAAAGCATTCATGTTGATGCAGGGAAACGGACAGTGAGTAGTTGCCAAGGAAAGTGATCAAGGGAGACGAAGGAGTGAGTTAAGTAGACATGGAAGATGTGAGATGGAAAAGCGAAGGCCATAAAGTAAGAGAGTAATATTTAGATAATAGTGAGGGACAGACAAGAGCGAGCAAGAGAGTAAAATGCTGAGCATTAGCCACCATTGACTTTTCGGAGCATCTGGACATTGAATCAGCTCTTGACTGCTGCTGTGGAGTGATGGTCTATTTATCTGGCTAATGTCTAAACCAGACACAGCAGATGCTGTATTGAATTTAACATCAGACTAAATTTCAAAGATCAGCTTTCTTGGGGCTCTCTCTTCACATTGGTTTGGGTCGAAGAGAGACGCAGAGACATATCCTTTTCTGATGTGTCAGTAGCATATTCATAGATCTAACAGGTAACGATGATGTTAGCAATTGTTGTTAATCCTGTGCTGAGTGATCAGTGTAAGTATTGTACAATGGGGCCACGAAAAAATTCAAAGAATGAATACAAATTTAGTCGAATTAAATCAAAGTTTGTTTAAAAAGCATAATTACTTAATTACAAAACACAAGTAGTACCAGAGGTAGTACTACTTGTATGAAGTAAATGCTCAAAAACAAACAAGAATAAACCCTTGCTGTCTTTACAAGGGTCCATTCCTACAAAGTAGCCTACTGAATAAAGTATCAATAAATCACTGAAAGTAATGCGTGTTTTGGGCCACTGTATATTTTTTCAGGTTTAAAGATATGTTGTGGCATCCATGGGATGATGTAAATTATTAGATATTGATAATGATATTTCTAGGTCAGGAATATCTCCTTAGCTCTGCTAACTTAAATGCTAAATGTTATGATTTCCTTTCCTCTTTAACAGAGAACCCATCGGAAAGAAGAAATCAGGTAAGATACAGCTTTATTTGTGTGTTTGACATGAAAATGTGCCATGTTGTTGGTGTGTTTTGTTTTTGGAAAGAAAAAAAAGTGCAGAAGAGAAATAAAATCAGTTACTTTTGTACTGCTTTTATGGAGACCTCTACTTTTTTGTGACTTCTTTTCATTACAAATTCAAGTCTTCTACAGTTCATCTGTAGTATAAATGTCATTATCGCCATCTAGTGGTCACAGAGTTTTACACAGGTAGACAAATTGTGTCTCAAATGTCTTCCTGGAGTTTACTTTCATAGTACAGGAACAAAGAAACCACCTTTGCCATTGTTTTGCTGTTTCTTTTTATATTTTCTCTATCCTCTATCTATTCATCTAATATTTTTAAGTTGCATCCATGTCATTGTTTTCAGTTTTCTTCTCCATTCATTTTCCTTTCCATCAGGGATTGTGGACAGAGCGACTACTTTCCTAAAGCGAGGTAGTAAACACTTGGTCGTGCTGTGTGTGTGACCCAGCAGGCTGCTAGTGGCCTGTCCCCCCTCTCCTCCCCTGGCCTGGGCAGGTGGGATGTGGCTCTGTTGAAGGCTTTGGGCTTTGTATTGATTCCATAAAGAAATCATATGATACAGTTGGAGATCTTCAAACTCGGTGTTGCTTGTTGCATTGGAATAGAGTAGAAAAGAGGCAGAAATAATGGAGGAAGAAATAATGTCACTAGTTGAGTTACTTGGAAATGGTTGAAACCAAAGAAACTTTGGTCCATGTGTAAACCCAAAGGTAAAGGATTAGGAAAGTTTAATGAAACTAGTGATTTAAAAGTTACCCGGGTAAGGCAGAAGTAGCCTAGTTTAGCTTGCCTACTGATCTGTCATTGGGATTTGTTATCTGCTTTTGAGAAATGTTTGCCTGACTAATAATTAGTTAGGCAAACAGATCAGTACCTTCAATAGTTCAGTGTTTGTTCTAGATAAGGAGAAAAGCTCCACAGTGCTCATGCACTCACACTAAAGTTGATTTTTCTGGCTTGGTGCTAACATCGGTGGTGGGTCTTTGCAGTGGTGGTTTGTTTCTGTGTGAAAATCAGAGAGGTGTTCATGATTGACTTAACCCTCTACACTTCTTAAATCCCTGCCTTTCACTCCCATGTTCTAAATCTCCCATTATTTTTCTGTCAGCTCATTGTTTCCCTCACGCCATCTCTCCAATCACGTCCACTGCCTCCTCTGCTTCATGTCTGGGTGAATCTCTATATTCCAGATAAGCCTCCTCTCACTTCGTTTTACACCTTTTGCACAAATTTGACTCTGAAATTACATTTGGCATTTCATCAAAAATGAGTCGTTCACTTATTATAGCTCCCTATATACATTTTGGCTGTTTTGTAAAGCCCAAGCTTAAATTGGATTTTCAGTTCTGAGTTCCTTAAAATCTGACATTTTAAAAGGTCAGAATTCAAAGAGAGATGCAAGAAATTTGAAAGGTCATCATCTCTTATCTCTTATGACTCCAAGTTCACTCCTTTAATATCACATAAACAAATATTACCGCATATCCTTTGTGAAAAGCAGAAGATAATGAGTGGAGACTTATATGACATTATTGAGAGTTCTTCCTTACTCCACCTAACAACAAAGCAGCAGAAAGGGGAAAAGAGCTAAATGAGTCTCTGTTCTGATTTGTTCCCCTTAACAGGAGATTCCACCGCAGCAGACCCTCTCCTACTCGACCAGTATGTGGCAGTAACAGACTATGAAAAGCAGGAGAGCTCTGAGATCAGCCTGCATGTGGGTCAGGTTGTGGAGGTCATTGAGAAAAATGAGTCTGGTAAGTTCTATACAACATCCAGTGTACTTTTTCATGATTTTCTCAATAGAGTGCACAGGTTGCTAGTTTAAATCAAAAAACAAAAACAGAATTGGTGCCACCATCTGTTTATTTCAATGTGCTCAACTTCTTATATTTACAACAGTGGAAGTGTGCATTACTTCGCATTTTCCTTTGGCAGTTTTCTGAAAGTTTGACTTGGTCAAAGTGTGTATTTTGAATGTCAGTGTGTTTATATTCTCCTCATTCAGGTTGGTGGTTTGTTAGCTCAGAAGATGCCCAGGGCTGGGTCCCTGCCACCTGCCTTGAGGCACAGGATGACCCTGATGACTTCACTTTTCCAGGGGAAGAAGGTACAGAAAGCTTTCTTTAGAGTGTTAGTTTAGATTCAATATTCCCTCAAGGAAACGTTTAGAATATAAAGAGGCTTTTACTCTCAAAACCAACTGTACGTGCAAGTTATTACCTTTGGCATAATGTGGGCAAGTAGAAGCTAAACTGAACTTGTTTTTTGACGAAAATGTTTTCTGCTGTCTTTCTGCAACAGCTCATGTAGTGTTCTGCCTTAAGAACAGCAATCCTAACATGAAGAAACTCCTGAATTACAGAGCACTGAAACTTGAAACTCGAACAAAAACATGAACAAATAGATAAAGAACGGCTATCTTGCGTAACTGGGTTCAAATACCAAAAAAAAAAATCTACTGTAGATGTTAAAAGAGTTATATAGTATAATATACTGTAATGATACTATAAAGCACATGGTAGCAGCCCTGCTAAGCAATGAAGGGTCTGCAGCCAATATGCAAATTACAGACCCTATTTAAAGTCTTGGCAAGCCTGAGAAGTAGTATGTGGTTTAAAAGTGGACATTGAGCTGGCTGGTCTGTCCTCATTGGTCTGGTTACTGCTCTGAGCCTTGGAGTCATTTATCTTCCACGTTCACTGGCACTGTTGCATATGCATAGAATTATAACAGAAACAGAAGCAAATAAATTAGCAATTGGAACATAATACATGTAATATAATTGAGTATGGTCAAGTTGTCTCTGTGCTACTGAGCATCAGTTTGGCAACTCTGCCAGTAATAGGAAAATTAATTAAACAGTCCCAAGCCCAAGCTCAGGGCTACCACCACCCCACAGACCCTAATTAACCATGAACTATATGATATACAACCTGCTTTAAAAGAACAAGTTCTAAATTAAGCTAGCTTCTGTGGCAGAAGCATGGTACAATAATATTTGTAAGTGAAGGGGTTAAACAGCATTAGGCCTGCCAGGAGGATTGATTTCTACTAGGCCCATCAATGCTGACAATGCTTTCATTTAGGATGAAAACCCTCCAGATGGCTTATGTAATGTTCACTTCCTATTTTGCCCCACTTACTGTGCTGGGATGTCAGTGCCACGGAGATTCTGGTCACTGCCAAGGCACATGGGTCGTCGCAGAACTTTAGGGGATCTATTCAGCACAGGCTTTGGGCAAGGTGGAGCGCACGCCTTTCTTCTCCCCCTATTCTGAATATGTGTGTGTTTGTATGTGTGTACGCACACATGCATACACAACTGTGTGCATGTTTGTCCATGTGTACGCATGAAATGTTTGTTGCATGAGATATCCAAGCATGTAAATTAAATCCTTGCATGCAAAGTGGATTGTGCATTGTATTTGATATATATACATAAACAAAAATATGTATCATTTCAATTAACCAGCATTAAACACTTGATAGATCTGTAGTATTACATAGTATATTTATAATGTTTAGTAAGAGTAGAAATAATGTCTATATTTTCTAGTAGAGTAACAAGTTTGTCCTGTTTGTGGTCAATATTTGTGGAGGATGAATGTGTGTTTTATGTGTTGCACATGTATGTGTCTTACATCTTCTCACTCCACAAGACGCTGCTCAAGCCTTGCCTCATTTAATCAATTAGCTAAAGTTAAAAAAAAAAAAATTGTAGTTAAACACCAACAATGAGATTAAACAACTTCATATATGTAACACTACACATTCTGTCAACCTTTCTGCAGTTTTAATTTTAGGAAAGTTACAAGACACTGTGTGCTTTGTCCCTGAAGCTATTGCCCATTATCAGCATTTCTTTGTGCTCCCCTATCTGTGAACCTATACACTGTAATCTTCAAAATATACACTATGTTCTTATATTAAAGAATATTTATTTTTTTCTGGCACCAGAAGAGAAGTATTCAGTGATTTACCCATACTCGGCCAGGGATGAAGATGAGATTGACCTGGAGAGGGGCATGATTGTTGAAGTGATTCAAAAGAACTTGGAGGGCTGGTGGAAGATCAGGTAATGAAATCAATGACATGAATTTTGGAAAAGTAAATATCATGAACATGAACAATCTTTAAAAAAGTATAGGTGAATGCTCATCAACATGCTATTAAATGAATTGTGGTGTTCCCCAAGGTTCAATTTTAGGCCCTCTAAAACTTGTTTTTAATCTTTACATGCATCACCTGGAGACAAGGCATACATACATTCACCTTCTGGGGGATCAGTAAAGGATTATATTATCTTGTCTTGACATTAATTGTTTTAAATCTTAGATAGTGAGAGGTAAAAATGCAAGTAACACTATCCAGTCACCTGAAGCCACTGATCATACAACCCTCCTCCACTCAGGTACCAAGGCCGTGAGGGCTGGGCCCCAGCCTCCTACCTGAAGAAGGCTGACATCCAGAGTCAGAAGCAGTCAGCAGGTGCCGCTGCTCATGCCAGCACCAACGACCTAGACGGGGTTTCTAAACAGAATCAGCAAAACAATGCAGCCAGAGAGAACCGAGACAACAGCCATAAAGAAAACCGACTCTCATTTTTTTCTGACAAAAGTAAGAAGTGAATTTTAACTTTTGCACCATTGATCTGCAAATGTAAAATTTTAAACTTATTGATCGCTTGACATCTTTTTCCTTCACAGAAGTGGGATCAAGACACAGACCTCCTCCACGCAGAGATCTTACCATTGTAAGAGATCCCTGTTTGAATCTCCTTTTGGCAAAGAGGCAATTCTGTTGTATTTGAAGATGTAAATTTATTTAAATAAAAGGTTTTTCATTACTTAACCGATATGTGTCACATATCACATTCCACAGCCACGTGGTGCAAACCTACCCAAGCCACCCGTTCCTCCTCAGGTTGAGGAAGAGTTCTACACCATAGCAGACTTCCAGACCACCATCCCTGATGGTATTAGCTTCCAAGCCGGACTTAAAGTTGAGGTGGGTTGAGAAGTTGTATTAGTCAAACTTTTTTTCAATTTTAAATTTGAAAAAAGGTTTGTAATTTTTACATATGTATTTCTATTATTAAATGTAAATGTTTTTTTATTTTGTTTTTTTACCCACCAGGTGATTGAGAAGAATGCAAGTGGTTGGTGGTACATCCAGATAGATGACAAAGAGGGCTGGGCCCCCGCCACCTTTATTGACAAGTACAAGAAGACCAGTAATGCTCTGAGACCTAACTTCCTAGCACCTTTGCCCAATGAGATGGAGAAGCTGAGACTGGAAGATGGTGGTTCATCAAATGTTTCAGTCACAGATGACAGCTGGTCCAAGCCTTTACCAGATGAGCCAACAACAGCCCCCGAGTTCTGTGCCCGGCCTAAGCTGAGAGATTGGAAGTCTGGTGCCAGCAAGGGGGTGCCTGGGCCTTTACCTCCAGCCCCAGCTGCCCCTCCAGTGGAGGAGAAACCAGCTCTGCCACCTCGACGGGAGTCCATTAATAAAAGCTTTGAATCGGAGGTAGCCGAGAAACCAAGACCTGATCATTCCAAACCTTTGCCCCCAAAACCCCCAGCGCCTGGGGTCATTGTGCCACTGGTTACACCCAAGGCAGCCCCTTTCAAACAGGAGAAAACACCAGAGAGCAAGAAAGAAGATAAGAACAAACCTCTTCACCTTCGGAATGAAATGGGTCTTGAATGTGGCCACAAGATATCTGCCAAAGAGGTCAAGAAGTTCAATCTGAAACCCATACCTAAACAACCACCAAAACCCAAATCAGAAGCGCAGGAGGAGAAACCAGACTCAGCTGGCCCAGCAGTGTTTATGAAGCCGAAGCCAGTGATCCGACCTAAACCTGTTCCAGCTGCCAAGCCAGATCCTCCAGCAGAGAACAAACTGGACATCACCAACCTGAGAAGCAAGCTGAGGCCATCCAAACCTTTAGATCTCGGCTCTGGGTCTGACACCTCAGCAGTAAATAGTTCCCAGTGCAGTCCACCTACAAGCTCTCCACCTGTCCATATCCCTACTCTCAATAATGGTAAGCACTTAGATGAGCCAAAACTCCCCCCAAAACACATCAATGGTCATAGTCAGGAGAGCTCATCACCCCCTGCAAAACCAGCAGTGCCTCCCCACAAAGAACCTCCTCAGAGACCCCCTATCATGGCTCCAAGGAGACCTCCTCCTCCAAAGAAGGAGAACCCGTCCAGCCCAACTGAGCTCAAACCTCCAGCTGCTCTAAGAGAAACCCATGACATGCCCAAAGCTCCACCACCCCAACTCAGCAGACCCCCTCCCCCCAAACCCAAAGGGTTTGTTCTGCCACCTCCAAACAAAGAGAAAGAAGAGCCCAAAGTTAATAAAGTCCCGATTCCTCCAAAGCCCCTTGTGAAAAGCGAGAAGCCCAGCCCGCCAAAGGACAAGCTTCCACCTTTACTCAAGGAGCCCAGTAAGGATGAACTGTATCTAGCTGTGGCGGATTTTGAAGGGGATGATAACACATCCAGCTTCAAGGTGGGTACAGTGTTTGAGGTGTTGGAAAAAAACGGCAGCGGCTGGTGGTTCTGTAAAAATGTAGGCGAAGAAGTCGAGGGCTGGATCCCCTCGAATTACCTGAGCAAGAAACCTTAGTGTGAATATGCTCTCAAAACCATTGCCATATGAATAAATAAGGATTTAAATGAACAAAATATCACTACTTTGTAGCTTATTAGCATTTTTTTTATTTATAGGTACCTTTTTTTTATTATTTGACACATTTGTTATGTTTAATTTTGATAAGAATATTCTACCTAAACTGAACCAGCAATAACACATGGCCTTGTTGGGTCTTGTGACGTTTACTTCTTTTTGTTTTTTTATCCAAATATCACATGAACTGTTAAAAAGGTAAAAAGATTAGATGCTAGAACAGCAGTAAATGTAACTCCACCCATGCCTTCTATGATACGGTGCCTCTATATTATATGCAAAGTGCTTCAGTGCTTAATATACTGTATGCAACTGTAGAAATAGTCTTAAAGTAAAACTCAAATCTACATCACAGAATATACTAGATGTTCAAATCCAGCCATTTTCCTCAGCAATAGACAAAAAAACAAAACAAAACAAAAAAAAACTGTAAATCTCTTAGACAAAGACTACACATGAGCTCACTGGGGGAGTTCAATGACAAAAAAGTGCTATTAGTAATTACTAAAAGAGACATCTTTGCCAAGTAGAAATGCTGTTTGTTATACTAGAAACATGCATTTTCGTTTTTGTGCTATTGTAACGCTTTCTTCATTGACTGCATAATTAATGTTGCAGTGACTTGTAACGGATGTGCACTTTGTCAGTCATTTCAGATGAGGTAAGTTTAAGGTTTGCACATACTGAAGGAAGGGGAAGAATGCCACAGTGCATTTTATCTTAGTTTTATTAGTCTTTTTTTTATTAGCTATGTTTTTTTATACTCACTGTAACAAATATCCATCAATGTAAAGATGAGGCTAGAACATCCAAAATGACAAAGTAAAAAGAAAACTCTCTGTCAAAGTATTTTAACATAAATTGTGTTATCTCACATCCAAAAATAAAAATGGTGAAATGTGACTTGCAGAGCAATGTCTGCATATTGGTACCAGATGTCTGACCTAAGAAATAAGAATTTGGAGATCTACAGTGAATTGTGCAATGATTTACAGTATTGTAAGTGTACAGTCTGTTCTTAACCGAAGTTTGGTGCTCAATTAACAGCAAAGTATGACCATTGTATAAAAATAATGTTTTACATTAATGCTTGACTGGTCTCAAGCATGGTCAGTATAGCAAATTATTTTTTATTGTACAGAAATGAGAGGCATATCTTAGCTGTTGTCACTTTTCTTTGACGGTCCATCTGTTCTTTTATTCTGTACTGATGATGAGATTAGAAGAAGAAAAGAGCTGAGAATGAATTTGGTTGGTTGATTTGTGGGATTTGCCAATTAGAGGCAATGCAGAGGGTTGTGTCGTTTCTGTCAAGAGATTAATTAAAAAAGAAGTTACTTAAGAAAAGTATGTGAAATAACTGGCTGTGGTCCAGAAATGATTGTATACTAAACATTTTTTTTTAAGTGCTACATTTACTATACATTTCCAAAGTGTTTTGTTTACCTAAGTTAGCAAAATTGAGAAATAAAATGTTCATGATTGTCAACGCAATCTGACAAGGCTACAAGCTGTAACGATTCGTGATTCTGCTTCTAGTCGCTATAATGTTATTCAGCCTTCCATCCATGTTTTATACAGAAATGACAGTATCCAACTAGAAAAGGTTCAGGTATGTTTATGTGGATAGAAAGGCAGAAATCTACAGAACAATGCAAGGCAAATGGGTTGATGGTGTCATCATTTCAGTATTGTAATCTTATTTACTTTTTTGCTATGTATTTTTCATTACATTGAGTCTCCTTTTACTCAAGTCAATAAAAGTTTCTGATTTTTTTTTTTTCAGTTGAGCTGTCATACTGTGTCTGAATTGGGGTTTTTTTTTAAGAATCCAAAAAAATATCCACTGATGGAGGTTCATTCTGAAGAAATAAAGTATTGTTGTTGCACTAATCTGGATTTTTATGTTAAAAAGGCACATGGTAGAGTTTTTAAACCATTAACGGCACTATCAAGTTGTGTTTTTCACAAAGTGAATCTTCCTTTTGTGTGCATCATGTGTGCATGCAATCACACAGGTGGTGTTATTCATATCCTCCCATTGGTTTCACACTTTTCCACTGATCAACATTTGGTGGAGAGAACACGCAAAAATACGAGGCAATGACCAGCAAAGGCAGTGGAAAAAAAGGACTGCCAGTCTTCAAGCGTGTAATGCAACTAATGTATAAATGTTCCATTAGAAACTCAGTGTTTTTGTTTACAACCTGCAAATTTACTATTTGGTTTAGCTTCATCACCACTCTTATCAATCTTATTTCCAGCCACCGCAGGCAGCTGTTTTTATGTAGAAAGTTCAGATAAATCTACTTTCACAACCTGCCCAGCATCAAAAAGCAGTTATCAACCAGCTGGTGAACACTCAAGCATTTCACAGCTGAAGAGCAATGTTATTTCCTTCATGGATTGGTGGAGTCAAAAATTTAGCTAAAATTATCTTTACATTTGTTAGCTGTACAGAGACATGTCAGGTTAGCCATATTAACTTATAGGTCATAATGTCAATGTGGGGTTTAATCCAATCCAATCCAATCCACTTTATTTATATAGCACGATTTAAGCAAACACAGGGTTTCCAAAGTGCTGCACAATACGATAGAACACAATGAATAACAATATAGAAACACAACAAAACATCAAGTAGATAATAGAAAGATAGAAAACAAAACTAAAATGAATAAAAAGGCACTAGATAAAAATAAATAAAAACAGACAAAAATAAATACGTAAATATGCAGCGGCAATTCGTTCCATAGCTTTGGGGCTGCAACGGCAAATGCTCGATCCCCTCTGAGCTTAAGTCTAGCTTTAGGGACAGTCAGGAGCAGCTGGTCAGCTGACCTGAGAGAACGGCTAGGCATGTAGGGGTGCAGCAGCTCAGAGAGGTATGGTGGGGCAAGGCCAATGGCTTCTTGTGGCCAAAAACACAATCCAAACCAAAAGATGAATGCAGGTTGAATTAAATATTGTGTTGATGCACCTCTCACACTGTGTGCTGGGGGCTTGAGGGAGTTGATGACCTCTGCTACAGTGAAGAACAAGGACATGATTAAATATGGCAATATAGAACTTGCAATGGCAAAATCTCAATGTAAATACTTGGATTCAATATACCGTACTGCATTTAATAGTTATCCTCCTCTTGCCTTATACTCAGGGTCTCATACATATTGCATCTTTATGAGAATCTTTATTTTAAGGAGGACTTTGCCCCTTTCTCACATCCTTATGGTATCAGAATGACTTAAATCTACACGTACAATCTCTTATCCAGACTCAAAGTTGAGTTGAAGAATGCCAACATCACATGTTAATCTCTCTAACGTGTGTTATGATGGTGTTACAACTATTAGAAAAAGCAGACACCGCAATCCAATAATTAGAAAATCTGCCTTTATTAAGAGTTATTTACAACAGTGGTTCCTTCTGATACAGTTTCATTCACACTCACAACCCCTCCATACAAACAATATCATGTAAACTGAGGCAGAGAGAAAGGCATAGATGGAGCCATTAAAAATGACAGAAAAGATCAGTTTTACAACAAATTTAAATACTTTGAGAGTGTGTGAGAGGGAGATTAAGCTGTACCTGATTGCCGACCTGATTCAGTGTAAATCTGCAGGCCAAACTGCTCTAAAAACGCTCTCACTCAACAAGTTCCAGCTGCAACCTTAGGTTTCAGTTTAAGATTAAATATCTAGAGGCATCTTTACAGCAGACTGAATTGTTGTACTCCCTTAAAAAATAATATGCAGAGCCATGTTCCAAACCTTAAAATATTGCTTCCAAGTACTAAAACTTATAAAGATGTGACAATTTTAAGCAATGTTTCTTTCACAAGGTTGATACATCTATGTTTGGAATTAAACTCTTCATGTGACTCCTCCTCTCAGTGCAAAGGAAGGCAAAGTTTAAGAAAAATAAACCTCTTTAAGCTTAGCAAAGACATACATGTAATATTGCACTTTGGTTAGCAGGCAGTGCATTTACTGCACATGGTATAACAATTATACACTTAATATATATTTTTTTATTAAAATTTAAGTCCCCTTATCTAACATCCTTCAAACGACAGTATTTATGCTTTGGCTTTGTCAGTTCCCATCCAGTGTGACTGATTTTACAGTAAAAATACAACAAAAAAATAACATATCACAATAGCAACACATTATGAATAACAGTTAGTCTTCCCTCGCCTGTTAAAATAGCATTCCTAAATAATCATTTAAAAAGAAACTTAAATTCTGATCTGGATTTATTCTAACCCCCATTTGAAACATGATACAAAATGATAAGCACATCCTTGTGTGTGTTGGTTAAGAGAAAGGAAATATTTAAATGAGGATTTACAGTGATAAATCTAGATTAATGTTGTTCTTTATAGGTAATAATAAATAAAAGTCAAACAGGTCAAGAAATGAAAAACAAAAAAGTTGGTAAATCATTACATCTTGGGTGTGTTTTTGGTCATGATATTTGGAAGACGGCACTGATAATTTGGGATAAACAAAAAGTGCTTAGTTACTGGCTCACCAGCTTTCATAGAAAAACATTGTTACTCCTCTTGTCAAAACAAATTCCCTCGCTGTGTGCTAAGTGAACACAAACTACTTCTTCCAAACCAATTCCTAAATATATTTACTCATTAAGACAGATCATTTTAGTTTGGCCACTCCATCATGTGAATCTCATGCTTCAGTGGTGAGCATATAAAAAAGCAGACTTGAACATAAAAAAGGAAATTAAAAACACTGAGTGGAAGCTGATACCATGTAATTGAGTCACGTGAAGCGCATGATGAGTTTCAAATCCATCAAATACTACAATAAACTTTTTTTTTTAAAGAAAACCCTTAGAACAGGAGTTAAAACATAAATATTCACTAAAACAAGGAACAAAGGAACCTAACGGAGGGATAGGTATGCTGCCACTGCAGGCAAAGCCAATTAAAACTGAGGCAACAGGCATGTGCGATGTGGGGTATATGTTTATGTTTATGTTTAGTTGGTTCTAACAGTGGCCAAGAGATGTTGTGGAACGTCACAGCGGCTGTTTTTATGTAGTAGAAGAGTCTTGGTAAGGCACAAATTTGGAGACTTTGTTGGGAGAACTTGGGTTTGGACAATCAGAATTCTCAGTCATCCTGAAGAAAGCCTCCTGCTCCATTTTCTTCATGTTTAGCTCATCTTCAAGGGCCTAAGAGGGTTGGAGGAGAAGGGTGGAAACCAAAGCTCAAAAAGTGTACTCATATTGAGCTTAGTATTCAGACAAGACTCGAGTGAGTACCTGCCCCAACCTCTCTGTGACAAAATTGTGAGCTAAGCTAAACTAAGCACCTTGGAAAAGAAACCACGTACCTTCTTTCTGGGTTTCAGCTGATCCCTCCATTCCTTCAGCAGCTGGTTGTGTTGTTCATCCAGATGTTTGAGCCTCAGAGTCTCATTCTCAATCAACAGGTGACATTTTTCATTCTGAAGCACAAAACAAGCTCTCGTTAACACGTGCCGGCCATTTATTGTTGTGACACAAACCAAAATATCCACAGCAGCATACAGAACAGAAAAAGTGACACATGTAGAAGATGAGAAAATGTTTCCCCTCATTCACCTGGAGCTGCTGCAGCTCTCGGATATTGCTTTCGCACTGGCCGATCATCTCTCTCATCTGGTTCTCGTGTTTCTGCTGTTGATGCAGCCTCTCTGCCTTCTGACGCTTCTCTTCCTGCAAAGAAAACTATAAAGAGACAGAGAGAGTGACTTACTAAATGATTAACTACACGCTTCAATATCATGTGAGAAAAACCAGCACTACTCTTACCTGTTTGATCTTCTCTCTGTCCTCGGACGGGCTGCCCATTGAGTTGATACGGAGGCTCTTCTTGAACATGGCCATGCGGGTCTTGGCCTCACTGCGCTGGATCTTTGGGAGCCGGTTCTTCTCCTGCTGCTGCCGAGCTTTAAGAATCTCAATCATTCGCTGATTGTAGCACTGCATCTGTTCCTGCTCCTGTAGTGAGAGAGAACACACATTTGGTTGTATATGCATACAGAGAAAATCAAATATATACTTAGCTAAAGTTAATTCCAGACTCGACTGGCGGTGGAGTTGCAATCCACTGATTTACCTTCTCATGTTTTTTGAGAAGCTGGTGCCTCTGGAGGAAGTACTGGTCCTTCAGCTGTTGCTTCAATAACTGGTGTCTCTCGTAAAGGTTCTTCTCCTCCATATCCCATATCGTAGCTTCACGCTCTAAAACAATTAATGATGGGACAAAAGAAATGACTGAATGTACAACTAATGTAACACCAGGTTGGGATACTGATACTGATACAGATACTGTACCTCTGATTAGGTGGTGTTTCTTGTTGAGACATTTCCTCTCTGTATCTGCGATCTCTCTCTTGTTGTTGGAGATGATTCTTACCAGCGTCGTGTCCAGGTGGTTCTTCTGAGCTGCCAAGAAGTTGCTCTCCTAAAACACAGAAAGAATGAAAAAAGGAACGGATGATTTCTAAACAGTCCAAGTATGCATGTAAATACCATGGCTGTTACTTACCTCTCTCATCTTAATTTCTTGGAACTCATTCATCTTCTGCTTCAAGGTGTCTTTACGCTGGCTTCTGGGCAGCTTATCAACAGAATGTTTTACCTAAATATAATAAAATAAGGCACATTTCAGCTATATTCATTGAGTTAAAAGCCAACGCAAAGTAACTGACAGCTTTGTTTGACCAATTTTTATTCCTTTTTTCCCCCTAACACACACATACACATTATCTTAAACATACCTCCTTTTTCTTATGTTTTAACTGATCCTGGAACTTGTGCAGATCACGCTCCTGCTCTGATTTGATGCGTTTGGTCTCGTCCTTGAGTTTAACATTGTGGTCTGACTCCATCCTTTCAATAGTTTGCTTCTGGTGCTTCTCCAGGTTCTCCAGCTCCATATCATAGTGCTTCTTCTTGGTCTGGGACACACCAAGAGTAAACAAGCACACTATAAGCTTTAGGGAAAATAAGCATTTTGTATCACAGCACCTAGGTGTAGCTATCATATTACATATGATTAAGACTGTTTTCATACTTTGACAACACCAATGTCTATCAGAAAATTTAAATTGTGTGTGTGGCTGTGACTCACATTCATCTCCTGGTCAAAACGTCTCTGCATTTGTTCTCTCTGTGTCTCCAGCTTAGCGTTCAGAACAGCCTGAGCACGGTGCTCTTCCTTCTGCATCAAACGGAGTTCACGCAGCTCCTGACGCCTAAACACAAACACAGAATTATTGTTGACATACTGTATCCAATTTTAGTTCATGAGTTTATTCATTTCTCAAAGAAGCAAATCAAAAAAGCTCTGTATTAATGTTTATTAATGTTTCTCCTTTTCCCCAGGTACTGAATTTTCTCACAACATATCACACATTTACAGAGCAGATGTGCATGCTGTAGAAATATTAATAGATATATTTGCTTTCAGTTGGACTTAAGATCTATCGAAACTGAATTTATGTGATTATTTGTATATTTTATACATATAAAAACCGAGAACAAAGTCTGGAAGTGCGGTAGTCACATGTGCAATGTAATATTTCAACCACTAGATGGCAGGAGTAATGCACCAGGATTTAAATAGGGTTTTAAATGCAGTGCGGTGAGTATTAAACTGTTTTGACTACATACAGTACAATACAGCTGACCTCCAGCTCAATTGAACAACTGAACCACTAATCTAAAGTGAATTTTATTCTTTCAAACCATAGACTGCATATATACAGAAACTGCTGAATGAGTTAAACCGTGAAAATCGGTGTCTAAATTAGTCTTTTTCCATCAGTCTGAATATTTGTTTACTTCGGTCTCAAGGGGCTAAAGCCCAAAAGAGCAAGATGCCTGAAATAGTGTCCAAAAGACTATTTATCACTGTACAGACTTCACTCTGAGCCGAGGAATGAATAGACCTCAGAGTTCATGGCCCTCATTTAGGGAGAAGAAACCAAAAGATGGAGACAGCGACAGCAAATGCGTCATAAATTCTGCCCAGATAGTGAGCAGATATATATTTATGTTTGTTCAGAATGTGTGTCCTGTAGACAGACAGGGTCAGTCACGTACCTCAGGAATCTCATCTCCTCATCTTTCTTCTCATCATCCCTGATGATCTTGGAGGTGGTCACGCTCACCTCTACGCCGTCAATAACAAACTTCCTGGTTCGTTTCAGAGTCTTGCTCGAGAAGTTCTGGGAGGCAGAGCGAGGTAAGAGGAACAAATGTCACAAAAACAGATGACGTTATATTAAATCAGAGATCGACTACAAGACTTCTCTACATACTCACTGGAACTTATAAAACTTCTTTTAACATATGCGGTAGAAAATGACTTTGATGTGTACAATAAAAACAGTTCCTTTTTAAATATATACGTGTTTGTGATTCCGACTGTAGTCTTTTTATCTGTTGAACGGAGAGGCAGCTGCTTGTGAATCCATTGACAAAGGCATTTAGATTCCGGTCAGTCTGGTTCTACTGTTACACGAAGAAAGATGCTCCATCTGTAATCACTGTAATCACCATGAAGGAAGTAACTTACAAAAATACGACTCATCCAGTAAATAAGACACAATGTGACTTATCTGCCTACTTTAGCTGCGGCAAATTTAGTTGGTTGTAAGTCACTTTTTGGAGATTCAAGGTTTTAAACAAACACAAGCAGTCTATTTCTGATCATGGGCCTACCAAGAACAGGCTCATGACCTTTTTTTCTCTGCTCCCAGATCAAAGTCCAGCAAACTCAGTCTAATTTAGGACACATGAGCCAGACACCACAGGCCAATCCAACAATGTTTAAGGACGTCATACTACTATGATGCATGTAATACATGATGTATTACATGTTTAATATGAGTCAGGGCATGACCTCAAAGTGTTGCTGTTATGACTTACAAAGCGCATGCTGTTATATAGTTACATTTCCAGTGTCCTCTATCTAAATCTGCTTCCACAGACAATATTTATAAGATTGATATGGCAGGGTTTACTCTGCAAACACTGGGCAGTTCAAACCCTTGATGTCGTCATTTCCTGGTTTATAAATAGTTTATTTATAAGGAGAGTATGGGGGGAAACCAAAGAGCGGGAATTCATTTGGTTTGCTGTCCACTGTAACAAAGGTTCCCCATGAAGCCTCTGCAGCTGAGCAAATAGACTACATACTACGTACAAGTTTGTGTGAGGCTGCTGTCACAGATGACAGCAACTGGATGTTATTTTGTTACATTTACAATAGCAATAAATCTATGTGTTGGCACTGTAATCAGAGGACATGTGGGTCATTTTGTGCCTCAGCTGCCTTGTTTGTATTTGAGGCTCTAAGTGACTGTGCTAACTTCCTATGAGTCGTCATTCCCAGAAATCACACACACAGCTCTCCTTTAACACTCAGTTGAACTAATGCACACAATTCATGTGCACACAGCGATGCTCTTAATCACACACACTTGGACAAGAAATCCCATTCACTCTTACTGCAGCCTGATGACCGAATCGCCTACTGAATAATCTGTTTCGGAAAAACTTAACTAGTCACGAACAGACACTACTCCATGCGCAGTCAATAGGATTTCAATCATAGTCAGTCTATAAGCTTCCAGAAGCAGCACAGTGACAACTGGCTGCATAGAAACTTCCATTCACACTGGTGAATGCTGAACTGTGCCCACACAAAGGGCACTGTTGGTCCCAGTGAATGGAAAATGTTGCATATTTTGCTTCAGAAAGGCTTGGTGTCTAATGATAAAATGGTCTCTCTCTTTAGCTTCCCAACTTCCCCTCCTCACTGAGATAGTCAGGCTCAGCACAAATTTAGTTATTGTTTAGTTCTCTATAGGTTACTGGAATTCTCCCTTTTTAGACTAAAAAAACCTTTGAATCACACAGGAGTACATCAAAAATTTGGTTTTTAAATATGTGATGACCCTTGATATTTGGTTTTCATTTTTCACAGAGGTATTTTAATATAATTCAGCCCAAATACACCAAATAAGTCCATGTTCACCACAAATCATAACTTATTGTTTAGTTAAAGAAAAATGTGGTTTTAAAAGCTTTAACTTGTATCATTCTCTGTATCCTTCCTAAAAGCGTGTGGTGCAAGCCTAAGGGAAGACAGACTATCCTCTGTTTGAGATGGTTGACACCCACACCCCAAAACACAACACAATGCAGTTTCAGTTCCTCTGTGGGTGCCGAGAAATAGTTTTTCCAAGGAGGGGTTTTCCTACAGAGGCAGGGAGCCGCCACTGTATGATAAAGACCTATCCTTTCTTCACTTATGTCTGTCAGCAGAAATGATAAGTCTATACCCTGGGTTCATTAATCTAACCTGCATCAACAAACCATTATGTAAGGCTGTTTTTATTATGGTATTTTAAATAAAAAGACTAAATAAATATTCATAAAGGAAGTTCAGGCTGGTTAGTTTGTACTCATGTTAACTCACCCTTGAGGACATTGACATGTCCATGCTCTCCGATGCCATGCTTCCTGAGTAAGAGAACCGATTGTTGATAATCCCTCCATTGATATAAGGCGAGACAGGCTCAGTGTTCCCTCCCATCGATGTCCGATCTCGGGTAGCTTTGTTTAGGCTACCATTGAGCCCAGAACGGGGTGAGGGTACTGGGGTATGAGCAGAAGAGGGAGTTGGAGTGGGTGTGGGGCTTGAGCTTGGAGTTGGTAAGCCTCCATTAGCCACAATGTTGTTCTCCGTCTTGGTCGTCTGGATTTTTGGAACCTCTGGGTCTGTAGAGTCTATGATGATGTCAACTTGTTCCTCAGATGCCACTGGCTGGGGGTGAGATGGTGGCTTTTCTGTCTCTAGGGTCTCCGCAACCTTAAAATAAATTTTAGTATTATTACTAACAAATCTTTGAATACATCACTGTCAATACTTTAGGTAGACACAGAAATATTCATTTCTAAATCTAAAACAGAGTACCTTTTCTTCCTCCGATGTTGGGGTACTCTTCCCATCCTCAATGCCTGAATCTGAGCTGGAAGTCTTGGTGGAGGCCTCACTCTCAGATTTCTCAGACTCAAGAGTGACTTCATCAGCCAGTTTGTTGCCCAACTCCTCTGTATCTTTTGGAGGGACATTCTGCCGCGGTAGGGGAACAGGGACCACCATGATGGAGGTTGGCTGTTCCTCTGCTGGTGTATTTGGCTCAGCCCCCTTCCTGGGTAAAGGTATTGGTGTGGTTGGGGAGGGTGTAGTTGGGGAGGGTGTGGTGGGGCTTGGGGTGTCCACAGACTGGTCTCCTTCCATACTGGTCTGACTGGTCTGGCATGGCTCCTTGCCTGGAGACTTGGGGAATGAGGGGGAGGAGGGAGAAGATAAGTATTGTTATGCACGGAAATTACAAATCACTTAATGTTTATAGCCTTATATTGTGTATTGTGTAGTAGGTTGCTCTGTCTCAGTGTGGCTGTCTGCTCTGACATTATTACTTTATGCAAGATTTAATGTTTTCAACCTTTGGTTTTAGCCAAAGTGCTAATCACTTAAGTCCTTCAGGCATACTGTGAACTAACCTTACCCTTAGTTTTAGTAGGAATGCAGTCATTCAGGCTCAGACTCATGTATTGCTACCTCTGTGTCTGGGATGTCTATTTAAACTGTACAGTACACTAATAATTGCATGAGTGAAAGGTCTGTGTAAATCATGGCTCATAACCAGGGACAAAGAGTTCTGAATGGCCTTATTAGCAAGAATTCAATGTGATTCTAGATGAACACTTGGCAAGTACAAGTGTATTTAATTTAGACGTATTGTTTTACTGGCCAAAGACATGAAACAAGTGGAGACAATGCATTAAGTATTTTCATCACCTGCTGATACTCTGCAAAAGGAAAGTCTGATTGAGAATAAGATGTTTCATCCAGGACAGAAACACAGAAATGGTAAAACCCTTAAAGGTCACATCATGGAAACATACTAAAGATAACTTAAAAACCACTGTAAAAACCATCAATAAAAATAAATAAGAACAATCTTTAATTACCAAGAAATACAAACACAAACTGATTTACTAATGTACCTAAAAAAAATCAGCATCCAAAAGGGAAAGTGTAAAGTTTTTGTTAGATATGGAAATGCTATTGTCTGTAATTATAAACAGCACTGTAGAGGTTATGTAAGAATTATGTGCACAGTTGACAGTCTGTCAAACTGAGCAATTCTGCTTCTGGAAACACCCCTCCACTGTCTTCCACTGGAGGTAAATTGGCCAAGTCCAGCCTTTCTAATGTCTCAGTAAACATCTCTGTGTGGCTGAGTATGATATATAGGACGAGTTAAATGGCAAGGCAACAGCTTGGATCGTTTTCAGGGCCTTGTAACTGGTTGTGTCAAAATATTGCTATGTGTGTACATGAATCCCCTCGCTGGAAGGAATGATCTGTAATGATAGCATAGTTAGCAAAGGGATGTGAAAGCTGATGTTTGTACTCAGCCATTTGAAGTACACGTACAACACTGTGGATACAGTAACACATTTTGATACTTGCAATAATTGTAATATTGCCCTCTAAAAAAATATGTCCATCTTGCAACCTGGAAATCCAAATGAGATTAGCCAATTAACTCAAGTGAATGAGTAGATTTGATGTCAATGTCTAGTTGGTTTTTAATCTGAGAAAACAGCACAAGATATAGCAGAACTGGATACATAAAGAAAGTAGCATCATATATAGAAAACCAAACTTAATTCAAAGAATTACAATGTTTACACGATGTTTAGAAGGCAGTGTGAAACACGACAGCAATGGCTGCTGAGCCAAGTTTCTGGAGCCAAGTTATTCACCTCAATAAATTAGGAAGTCATCACACTAACTGTTGACATTAGGGGAGGAAGAGATAAGTAGGCAAACATTCATCTCAAGGGAGGGAAAAAAACATCCATATTCAACACATCACTAACACATTTGTCTGGTCACTGCTTCCTGTTTCCAAGAGTATTTCTATCAGTATGAGTCACTGGTGTATGGTGAACAGTCTGTCTTTAGTTAAGGGTCACTGTATAGAAAACAGAACAATGTCTGACCTTAAATAATTTACTACATCAGGGGTTGTGAGGTGACAACATTTCTACTACAGGACAGGAGCGAGGCTGAAGGCAGCACCTATATTTAACCATGTGTGGGTGTGGGTGAATGCCAGGATTCCGGTTTTTTGTTCCTTTGTTTATGCCGAGTGGCAGACGGTGAACTGCACTCACACTATGTGACTTTCTAATCTTGTGCTCTCTGTGGATTTATGAATGGCGTCTGCAGAACGGACCTTCGGTCCTTTGACAGGAAGGCCATGTTTACAGAAAAACAAAAATGCTGTTCAAAATGGTCAACAAGCAGGGACTTCAAAAGTAGAGGAAATAGGCAGTTAGGGCAGAACGTGTGTTCAGGACATGGGCGCACGTGCATGCTTTTGTGATTATGGGCATGAGTTTCAATATAAATACATCATCTGGTTAATTACGTGTACTCTTACAACCCAACCCTACTGGAGGAACATGGACTGTCCACTCTCCTTTTGGAAACAAACAATGACAGAGAGGAAAAAGTAAGGACAGAGAAAAAGAGAATAAAGATCCAGGTTTGTTACCACAGTAAGCTCAATGGCATCGTCCTCCTCTCCTTCCTCTCTATTGTCCTCAATTTCCTCCATAACTTCAGCCTTGGCCTCAGCCACCAGCTCCAGCAGCGGACGGTTAGACTTCACGGATTTCACAAATGGGTGCTATGGACACAATGGACAGAGGAGAGATGGTTTATTAATTAGTCAAAAAACACAGAGCAAACTTGTTTCAACTTGTATTTAATCATATTCTAAAAAACACCCAGTGCACAACATTTGACACCTGCACAAAGAGTTAAGAGCGTAAAGGGCCACAGGATAAACAACTAAACAACCATAAAACAATATTTACAAGAAGGAAACAGAGGGATGTCGCAACCACTGGTGATGATGCGATAGTAAGAGCATCTTATACGTGTTGGTACCTGTTTGATTTATGGTGTTTTATTAAGTCACTACATTAGCTGTAGAGTTTGAGTGACACAGAACATTTTGCAAATGTGAAAACTTCAGTTAAAAAGACAAAAGGTGTTCTACTATAAATACAAATTTAAGGAGTCAACAAGTGAGATAACAACAAGGTGCTGTATAAAATAAAATTCTGGTGAAATATGAAGTAAGTGCTGACATTACATTAGCTTTCCCGTGGGGCTGGGAGAGGTGAAGCACATAAGAGACTTTCACCACAGGGGAAACTCTATCTGCCACCTGCTAGTTCCTGAAAAGCTACAACAACAGTGGCTACAAACACTTTCCTTAACGGCACACTGACAGTGTACAATCAAACATAATGCCCTTAAAATAGCAAGCAATGTTTACTTCTACAAAGGTGCTGGGGTGCAAATAAGGCAGTGATAAGGGGAGTGCAAAGAGAAGCAAAAGCTAAATTAAAAGTTGAGTGCAGATGGAGTCCAAGGCTGATCATCTATTATTCAGATGCTTTGCACTGTTGTGTAATTTAATTGGAACAGCTGACAAAGGGAAAAAGCTACCTACAAGTGTTGCTGGACCATGAAGTGTGTAAAAGTCGGGTTGTGTGTTGTGTGTGTATTCACATTTGTCGTGAGTGATCACAGTTGTTTGCGTGCAGGCTTTTTTCTTCCAGGACTGCATTAGGCATCAGCTTTTAACTTCTCCAATGACTAACAACAGTCAGCTATTGTCTAATGAGTCAGGTAGTGTAAATGCTGAGTGTAATCTAATCATTTATTACACTGCAGTGGGAATAATAAAGAGAACAAAAACAGACTAGACATTTTGTTTATAGCACACGTCCGAATTAAATTTAAGATACAAGCAGTCTAGTTAATCTATGCTGTCTATATAGGGAAGGCTTGCAGGGAATGCCCTGCAGAACGTGGCACAATTAGAGTCCACAACAAAAGCAAAAGCAGCCTTTCCTTATGATCAACACAAGATCAGCAACTGGTGCAAAGAGGCACACAGATGAACAAATGTTGGGACAAGATTTGCAGCTACAAAAATACTTGATGGTTGGAAGAGGGTGTGACAGAGGGGCTAGAGTTGCACTGGGTAAATAAATAATCCAGTTGTGTGCATAGGCCATGTACTCTTCAATGATCTCAAGATGAAAATAGTGTCTTTATAGAAAATCTCCAGGTTTGAGTTCTAGACAGAACACCTCAGGTTAAACAGAATCAAGCAGAACCAACCTTTATGGAAAGAGTGATGCAGTGAGGTACCCTAACTTCATCCCCAGGCTTAGTGACATTGACGCAAGACATGTTGACTACTTTCTAGATATCTACATCGATCAATTAATTCCTTTCCCTTCAAGCACCATTTGAGTACCTACAGTAGAAAACATCTGAGATTTCAGCTTCAACATGTGAACTCAGGCCTTCCATGCTTGAACTGAACCTAGTTTCCTTCACACATATCAAAGGGAGAAAAAGCAAACAGTGTGGTATCACTGCCCTATATCTAGCTATGTTTTTCTACTGCCATAATGGATCAAGATGTGGATCAGTGAAGCTTATATCCTCTCTGTTAGGTTTCAAATTGCTTTAGACTCAGTGAGGCTGGTGATTTTTTTTAGGTTTTACATGCATGGCTGGGCATGAAAAGGTTAAATGTGAACAATATAGCCCATTAGGGGACCAGAGAAGGGGGCCTACCTGTGTAGCAATGACAGTAGAGTGTGTGTATTTGTCTTACTTCCATCTGATAAATTTGACATTCAGACCTTGACTGTGAACATTTTTGGGAAAGTGAGGGCAGACTTGTTTTTAGGGTTGAGGTTATAATTAGGTTTAGGTTAAGTTTGGGGCAATGGTTGAGGTCAGGAAGGTAGTAATTTTGGTCTACATGAATAAAAATTGACTTGACTTTTATTTTCTCAAATTTTGGAATATTGGCCTGAGATTTCTGCCTCACATGTGGTGCTCGCGGCACTGAAAAGTTAAATATTTTAAATAGTCTCCAGAAAAAAAAGTCTATTATTCTGTGTCATATATCAACAGATATAACAGGAAATACTTTCTCCTAAAAAATGTGTTACTAAACCTAAAACTGCTGATAGCTTGTTCTGGTTTATCCAGAGAATGTTCTAAACAATATGGAAGCTCTAAAGTCCTTTGAGGTGATATTTTATTGTCTTGTGGAGACAAAACAATAACCAAATGCACAAATGCAAACAAGAACAATATTATATAATCAGTCATGCGGTAGAATGTGTGGACTATGTACTAAGGCTCAGTAGTCCTTACCCATGACATGTACAGTAGAACAACCTTCCATGATTAAGGTTAAGGTCCGGCCTAGGCGTACAGTTGTGATCATATTATGGTTCACGGCTGAGGAATGCATATTGTCAATGAATGTTCTCAAGTATAAAACAAAAGCATGTGTGTGTGTGTTTATGTGTGCACATGCACATGTCAATATTGCAAAAACCACTACAAAGTCCAAAGTCAATACTCCCATGGCAAAATAACCAACATACAGACACGCTATGATCAGAAACAGAAAAGCATAAATTTTACACATGAATCGAAGCTACACCAGAAAATTCCTGACCATGAGAAACTATGTGGGAGGAGAAGCTATAGTCACTATAATGAGTACAAGTCATCCAGATGGTCTCCCACCAGCCACACAGCCACAGTGACTGATACTGTGTGATACGGGTTCCAACATGTTTAAAACTAAAACTTTCATTTCCTCTTTTTGATACAGCCACACAGTTTAACACCTACGCTACGTCTATGATTCATTTTTGCTTCACTCCATCTGTTTTCCTCATCCATACACTCCAGTGAGTAATGCATCTAATCTAAAACTTGTCACATACACTGATGGTAACTTCCTGTCAGCTGACATCATTCAACAGCGACTGCACAGCAGAATTTAATGCCATAATTGCACAACTATGTACAGTAAATACTATCTGACAGCCGTGAGGAGAAGGAGGCATGATAAACATCTAAAACCTCCAGCGCTGCACCAAAAACTGGACCACGCCCGTCTCTTTTTCCCCCCACTGGAGAGCACATGGAGAATTCCCAGCGGGCCTGGGTCTAGGAGATTCATCTCTGCCTCTCTCTAATTGGCCAGAGGTGGAGAGCTCAGGGTAATCCAGACATACTATTGGCTGAGGGTGGGAATGTAAATAGTTGGCATTCCCTCAGCTGTGGGATACAGACAGGAAACCATGGCTCTGAATTTTAATAGACACAGCACTCGTGTTTTAATCCACACCCTGTTCACTTTTTCTCTCAAGATTCTGGATTTTGAGAAACTTTTGTCAAAACAAAGTGTCACCAGCCTCTCCTTAGCAATGTCCTTAGGTGTGCCAAAGTGTACTTATATGTAAACATTAGATTTGTCCTTTTCTAGAAATGTCACAAGCCTGAACATATGTGCATTTAGTGCTGGAAAACAAAGGAGAGAGTGTCATAATAAGAACAAAACCCTCCACTGTGCTTCAGATTTAAATGTTTAAAAGTTCTAAGAGGGTCCTTGAAAAGTGGACAACAGCTTCTTAGAGTGCTGAATGTTTACTCACCTCTCTTCAACCTTTACAGCTTTGCTCTTTCACTTTCTTTCACTTGACTTTTTAACTTTTCACTCCAACCCACTCCTCCTCTGCCTGCTCCCATTTCTTGCCGACTCTTTTACACCCTCCATTTCTCCCCCACCCACATGCCTCTGCCCTCTACGGGCACAACTCACTGGCATAGATCACTTTATTCAGGTCTTAAAATAGAAGATTATGTGTGTTGGGTGCAAGATAAGGATAGAGTGAGGACAATGTTCCATCATATATCAAAGTGCAGCACTGTGTAACATTTGCTAGCTTGTAGTCGCAGATCAGGACCCACCTCCAGGAGTTGCGTCGCAGTCGGACGAGTCTCTGGGTTTTTATCCAACGCTTTCTTCAGGAAATCTTTAAACTCTCGTGACCTTTGTAGAACACAAGAAAACAACATTAATCAAAAATAAGAGGAATGAAAGAAGGGGAGAGGGCAGGAAGGGATGAAGGGGTAGTTACAACATATCTGAAGACATTTCCAGAGATGTGATGGTGGATCATTTTTGTGCACAGCTGTGCTTCATAAAACAAAAGCTTTCAACAGGGATGATGAGTCAGCTCCCCAACCCTAATCTCCTTTCAGAACCTGATAATTTTTTCTGTGCTATGTTTGCTGCTACGGAACATTCAGTCATAAAATTGACATGGAAAAAGTTATAGTTTGCAGAAACAGCTTTGCAGAGGCAGACTTAAGCGAGTGCCAAAGGGCAAAGACTGCAGGCAGAGAGTGGGAGGACAATGTGATACATTGAGTGTTTACAGTAGATTACAGGACACTGAGTGTGCAAAAATGTGGTAATAGAATGAAATTGATTGACCCAGGGAAATCTACACAGAAAGATATAACCCCCGTTGACTTCACCTATCACAATCTCTGCAGAAACTGAAGAATTGTGGGCTGCGGAAAAGAGTTTTTATGTAGGTACAATTTGCTGGGTAAAATACCCCTACTTTCTGCCACTTTGCACATAGTATACAATGCAACCATTAGATGCAAAAGCTGAATCATTCTTAATGTATCCTCACCATTTGTGTGGCTGCTCCAGGGTGGGAGGCTCTGACTTGGCAATCTTCAGCAGCACCCTCATGGGGTTGAGCTCATGATGCGGAGGTTCAATCTGGGCAAGCTCGATCAGAGTGATTCCCAGAGACCAGATATCAGCTTTGTAGTCATACGGAGCATCCTTCATGGTCTCGCACATGACCACCTCTGGGGCCATCCTGAGAAAACAAAATGAAATATTTATAGGGAATCATTACATAATGAGGGTCAATGAATCCTCAATTAAACTTCATCGCTTATGGCTAACGCTGTGAAGTCCGATAACGGAGTGCGTCTGATTTCCTGGAACACTAAGGGCATGAACAACACGATCAAAATCGGTAAGATCCTGACACAGTTACAACACCTTAAAAGGGATGTGATGTTCTTACAAGAAACGCATCTGAAAACATCTGACACCCCACGTGAAGAGGGTTTCAAGTATCTATTACAAACTCTCAAACAGGCCCTCAACACAAATTTAGAACCGAATCCCCTGACTGCCCTTTTCAGTCTTCTTCTGTCTAAAAATCTTCCCGTTACTATACGACATGTTATTGCTTTCACCACCTTGCTAGCCAGGCGGTCCATTCTCCTGAAGTGGAAACAGGTTTCCCCACCGACTCACAACAGTTGGATACGGGAAATTTTACAATGTTTAAAGTTAGAGAAGTTGAGGTTCACGCAGCTTGGGACCCACTGCTGGCTTATATTAGTAACAGTCTCAATGTTACTCCTGATGATGCTGAGGATGCCTCTTAACAATTGGAAAGAGAGAGTACCCCCCCGCCCCCCTTTTTATCTATCTATTCTCACCTTTTTTTGTTGTCTCTTCTTCCTTTTCTCTCTCTTAAATCCTACTATACTACATATTCTTTGTGTGTTGATGTCATATGTTGTGTAACTCAACCACTTATTGTGACTGCTTCTGATATGGGTTGTTGGGAGGGATAGTGGGATTCATGTTGGGGTTTTCCTTTTGTCTTACCTTTTTATTTGTACCTCACTTTAAAACAGATGCCTTGATCGACCATGTGAAACTATTGTATTTTCTGTATTGTCTGCAAAAACTCAATAAAGAGATTAGGGGAAAAAAAAAAAAAAAAAAAAAAAGAAATTCATTGCTAACAAATCGAAGCATATGGCACAATAATACCTTCCTGCACAAATCAGGTTTAGCCAAATCAGCTAGCCACAGAGAAATCTGTCCCAACGTGATTCTGATATCATAAAAGTTACACCGGGAGTATTTACAAGTTTTATCTCTGGAAGTGACTAACAATGATTACTGAAAGGGTATGACGAGTGGTTCTCCTTTCTCTGACTCTGTTTTGCATGTGTCAACATGGAGCACACTTCTCTGGTCGGCGCGTGTTTGCCTTCTGTCTGTGGAATGACTCTAAAAACCCGGAGCTCTTAGATTGTACAAAGAAACAAAAGATTATTGCCTGATTCTAGTGGACTTTGCTTATCAGTTTATTCAAGGGAAAACAAAAGTTAAACACCAAAAGTATCTGCAATATTCTTTTCAGGACTAATCGGTATTAAAATGAGGACACCAGCATGTTCTTTGAACTCAGAGGGTATTCCTGATGGATGATAACCCGTTTTAGTCAATGGTTAACTGGTTCCAATCACATTCGCACGGGGGATAACAGTATGGAACACTGTATGGAGTATGGAGTCACTGAGACTTCAAAGGGAATCTTTCCAATTTGTTCAGCTATAGAGGAGAAAGCTGTACTGTTGTGACAACAATGGAGGATTAAAGCACCGGGTTGGGTTGAGTGTGTGTATACACAACATTACACTCTTTCAAGTATTATGGAAGAGCTGTGAGGAGCAGGAAATCAGTTCTCAACAAGCAATAATCCCACGATTACGTAACTCATGTAGGTGTGGTTGGTATATCTGCAGTTAGAGATTTTGCCATGTACACCAAGGTGAATATACTTTTAATAGAGCAGGTTGTAAAAGTATATTGCAGACAATGTTCACAGCCATTTTATGAATGTTCCATCAATATGACGAAACAGCTCAACAACTCAAATCCCACATGAGATATTTACGTGTCATCCATCCCTCAGCACGTGGTCTTCCACTTAATGGTGCTCTGGTGCAGAGTGCTCTTACTCACCAGTATGGCGTTCCAATGAAAGAATCTCTTCTTTGTAAGGTTTTGTTGTTTTTTGCAGATACGCCAAAATCAGCTGCAAGTATGAAGAGACAAAAATAAATAAATAAATAATATGACGTGAGACAGTTGAAAGAATTTCCCCAGAAGCACTTCTCAGTAAGAGGGAGCGAAGCCACTTCAAATATGTCCATCTCTTCTTTTTTTCTCTTCCTTTGTAGTAGCTTGTAAAGATGTCATGACATTGCAATGGGCAGAGACACAAAGCCAGAATTTATAGCTGTCCTATTTCCCAAACAAGCTTTCTCCCCCATTTCCCCAACATGACCCTCAGATTATATGGGTGTTGTTTTCACTTTGGCTGAACACATTTTTTCCCCCCTCTTCAAAAAAAGAATATAACATGTGGCCCCAGGGCTGTTACTGCTAAGTGTTTGGCACAAACCTAACGATTTTACTCACAAGGCAACAGCAGGCTGACTGCTTCAATTGAAAACTGCCATTTTCTATTACGGGGACATAAGTGACTGTCTTGGTTTTGCAGGCTACAATTCAAATCTCTTTGACTTCCCAGTCAAACATATCATTTTCTGCAGAAGGATTTTTTTAAAACTTCCTTATAATACTTAAATAGCACTGCTGCTTTTATTGTACACCAAATAAGAGTTTACACATTAATATGCTAAAGGATGGTGACATATTCTTGAATATTGAATTGAACGCTGAGGTTCTTCAGTACATCCTGGCAAAGTGCCTCCTACTCCTTACCTCTGCTGTATTTCCTGAAATAAACACCAAAGGTGTGTCTCTCATTGTAATCATGCACAAATATTTATACACTGTTTCAGAGGGGACTCCCCCAAACCTTAGGTGAAAAAAATAATGACTGTGCAATGCATCATGGGAGAATAGAACAATACTGTGTTGTTGTCTGTCCAGTGTTTGATAAAGCATCAGGAACAAGGATGTAGATAATACTCTTCTACCATCCCTGGCATTTTTATTATTTTTTTTGGTGCATGCAGCTCTTAAAATTCCAATTGCTGCACATACCTAGAGATCAACAGTCACTGAAGAGTTTACAAACAAACAAACTGTGCTGCATGGAAGAGCATATTGTTTAATGCCATGTTTCATAGGTGGATACAAAGCATGTGGCCGACCTTGTTGACGGTTAATTGCTACCTTCTTTGAATGAACAAGTACTTAGATAAGTGTGGAGACTGTAAATGAGTCTGTGTCATGGACTTAGAGTTTTAAGAGGCAACTCCCAGTGATTATATCTAACTGTGGTGTATTCGAGAAGAAAGTAAGGCAATGCAAAATGACTTTAAGAAGTATAAGTCGAGCTAAGTGAGCAGAGTGGCTAACAACATGTGTCACTTTAATTTAAAAAAAGAGAAATTGTAATTAAAGAATGTATTAATAAACCATTTGAATTTGAATTCAAGTAAACAAAAGTGTGTCACACATAAGTTCTGTGTAGCTTATAGGTATTTCTCCATCTTGGTTTGTGGGTCATGATAGAGTGAAAAAATTAAAGAGAGCCAAAAAGACTAAAGGAAGTAAAACTCTGTGCATGCAAAACATATTTTGGCATTAGTAAATAAGCAGCATTTCCTTAACTTACATTTACATAACACGCATTAAAACACCATTTTCCTTTCCTGGAATGTACACGTTAATCAAAAACATACTTGGGTGATTGGGTCGGATCCACATTTTCAGCTGTGCAATGTGAAGAATGTGGAGAACTCTTCAAAAAGCCAATAAATAAAAATATGCAAAACTTTAGAGAATGTGGTTTTCCCACACAAATGCTCACTTCTCCTACAGTGCCACAGGAGGGGTACAGGGCCTCTAACTGTGCGTGTTTGTGTGACAGCATAAATGCAAGCCAAAGAAACCGTGGGCCAGAGATAACCTGAAATGTGCAGCGGGAATGTGGGCTTTCGCTTCACTTGCATGATTGCCAGTGAAATGGACGTTTAATGATGGGCTGTTAAGAGAGACATCCTTTGGGTTTTACATTCAGTGCATGCCTTATATTTCTTCTACACATATGGCTGTATTCCTCAATTAATCGATTAGTTCTTTGCTCCATAAAAATCAGAAAAATGTTGATCACTGCTTCCTGATGCAATGTTCAGTTTACTGCAAAGAAACTGGAAATGATGCATATTTTAGAAGATGAACTTCATTAAAAAAAAGTTTCAGTTTCTTAAAAAAAAAACAATAAAACTAAAAACATAATTTAATAGTTAACTAATCAATTCATTGACTAATCACTGAAGCCCTGTTAAACAAATTTAAAGCATTGCTTCCTTTATTTCCAAAGAAAGTTGTACTACCTCCATGTTTTCTCTCTTAATATTAGAAATATTTGAGAGGTCAAACAGAACAAATGCATGCTATTGAGCCAAATCCTGTTTAAACCAACAAAACTTTAGTTCAGTCAGCCCTTAGGGATGCCAAAACATCTTGAGATTTGGATTGATTTGTGCACCACACAACTGAAATTTTCCAACAACTAAAACACAACCAAAAATGTTGCATTGTTTGCACAAACACAATAGGGGAAATATTGTGGCTCTGGCTGTTCCAAATGAGATTACCCTCAGAATCGACCATATTGCATCATTCTGTGTGTCCTTGTGGGAGCATGAACAAAATGGAATTGGACACCATGATATAAACACACAGCACACACTTAGCAGTATTTTAAAGTAGAAACACCGAAACCCTCACCCAGTTTGATTTCTCCATCCAGCATGAGCAGGATGTTACCGGCCTTCAGGTCTCTGTGAATGATCTTCATGCTGTGGAGGTAGATCAGAGCTTCCAGCATCTGGCGACAAACCACCTTAATCTGTGGCTCCGTCAGCCCACGATCCAACTCTGATAAGGGAAAGAGAGGCAGAGGCGGGAGATGGAGGTAGGAGAAAGGCGTGAGAACAAGAGCAGAATGGATGAGAGGAAACTAGTTGAAACTCATTATGCATACGTTGCACATTCCACGTACAATCATGGCAAAACAAAGTCTTGAGGACTAATCTTGTGTGTGAACTCCACGAGAGAAAACAGAAAACGTACAAAAGCGTGATGATATCAATGAAGCCTCTCAGATAATGTTGCTGGATAAGTAATTCCAGATCAGAACAGCTTTCACACATCCAAGCTAGTCCTGCCTGCAGACTTTATTCTACGGTGTCTGTGTTTTGTTAGCTGCAGTGGGGGTACAGACAGTTATGAGGATGTGGATTACCAAGTAAAAACAGACTAGGGGGGTTTCCCACACTGGAGGACTCCACTATGTCTAGAGCATTCAAGGCCACACTAATGAAGTCGCAGTATATGACCATGCTCAAATCAACAGCATTGTGATAAATGCTGGTTTTCTTGCCCCCCCCCCCCTATAGAACCTGAACAGATCTTGGAATTGGAGCTTTAAAACAATAGCATCTTTGACCTTTTTTTATATCATCATGTCTCTAGACTTCCTTAAAGTCTCTTCTGGAGGGAAAGGTGTAGTTACAGCACCACTGCAGGTGTGGAACTTGACACTTGTGACATGGAGGAATGTGGAGAGCTTATAAAAATACACAGTAAGAAAAAAAAAGAGAGAGAGAGAGAGAGAGAGAGAAAGGCCTACCGAGCATTGTGGCATCCACAGCACCTCCGGGGCAGAACTCGATCATGATCTGAGAAATGAAGGGGACGGTGAGGTTAAACTTGACACAGCTTTATGAATATACAGTGTAAACATACAACTGACAACTGCGATCGCCTGAAGCATTCATGGATTTATGTGCAGTAACAGGAAGAGCAGATCATTTTTCATCAGCTGCACAACTAACTCCTCACATGGGCATCTTTTAAATATTCTCTTGTACTTTTCCAATATATTTCATTCCTTAATAATTTAAAATACCATTATAAACTAGACACATTCAGCACCAATAGGTCCAATAAGAAAGAGCGCAAAAGGCGAAAACAACAACAAACTGCCAACATTCCCAGTCAATAATGTTCATAGCATTTTGTCAGGCAAAGAATGGGTTAAAATTGTTTTTGTTGTTGCAAAGCAAAGAGGTGGAAAGAAGATGACACGGTGTGTGTTTTTTTTAAATGGGGAAGGTTTTATGGAAGTATTCATTGCCTCTCAGCAGTGAAGATTACCTTACTTAGACACCACGTAGTATTTCTAAAACATAGTCATAACGCATCAAAGTTCGATATGTTTCAATGTGCTTTGAAGGCCTGTAAATTTTTCAGAATATATATTACACACGGTATATATATATATATAGATATATATAATATATATAATATATTATATATATATATATAGATATATATAATATATATATATTATATATATATATATATATATATGTTTTCTGTTTTCTTTTTTTCTGTCTTTAGTGGAAGCTGTAAAGGGGTTTCTGACAGCAAAAAAAAAAACACAAATGCTTTCCTCAAGCATCTGTTTAGCATCTAGTGTACAGGTGAGTTTTTATTTTTGTGGCACTTTGTGGGGGAGGGAAAAGATGTGGCTAATCATTTCAGGCAGCAGTGCATGCTGCAAACACAGACATTTAATGTTATGTCGTCGCTCTCCCTGCACTATATCAGTCAGACACTCTGACATATGTGGTGAAAGTACTGAGAGTACACACACTTTGCAAAGTGGACAGCTGGAGTCAGACCTAAGTGTGTGATGAACTGCCAGTCTGTAACTATACACACTGCCAAATGCATAATACACGCTCAGCAGTGAAGTAAAAACACACAGAGGGAGAGAGGGACAGGGGAGAAAAAAAGGTCCAGAGAACACATTCCCTAAATGGTGTCTTGTTGGCCAATAGCAACTTCCACCAATCACCTTTCATTTCCTCTCCTTACATAGTCAGTCAAAGATCGGCCCCAGGTAGTGTGCAAGCATACCTGCTGTGTGATGTCACTCTTATTTAATCATTGCTTGCTATGACACCACTGTCAAAACATCAGCTTGGTACTGGACAGGGTGTGGAGTTTCAGTCCAGACAAAGCCACACAGAGAATTACAAATACTAAAGGTGCAAACGCACAAGGCAAGAAAACAAATGGGAGTACACACACTTTGTGGGAAATGTCAGTGTTGGCATATGCAGCTCCGGGCACAAATGATCGAAACAATGATCTTTTGTGAAGTTTAAAATGACTAACCACTTTAGTTTAGTGTCATCAATGATGCTTCACTTCGTCATGGTCTCCTTAAAGGACAGTTTCACATCTGATCTGTCTTCTTAAATGTCTGGCCTGTGTGTTACATGCTTGACTGCTTCCTGCTTTAATATCTTTTTACTGCGTCACAAACATCTGCCTTGTTTCTTAGCACAAAAGGCATGACTTCTATTAAAGCACCTGAAAACACGGTTTGAAAATATTATTTGTGTGTAACGTTCAATATTTGTGTCCAAATGAGCATGAAAAAAATGGAATGAATAAAAGTTTAAACACTCAGAAACTCAAAAGCGTATCTGATTTATCTGCCTGCAGTTTCAGACTTATTCTCATGGTATTGTTGAGAGATACAGAAAGTGACATCACCTTTTTTCGACATAGCCACACCCACTTCAAACCATCAGGTAGAGGACAGACACAAACACAAACACAGAAACTTCTCATGCAGAATAACCAGCATTGTTCTAACTTTGTGATATTGCAGATACAATATATCAGTATTGGTGTGTATGTCAGTTGATGGGTGAAGGAACAAGAAATTGCAGTAGAGGTAATTTAGAAAGTTTGGAGATGATTCTTCAACTGTAAAATGCATCTCTAACTCACCTGATCATGGCCAATGAGCTTGGTTCTGCTATAGGTTTCTGCCTGTTAAAAGTTTTTCCTTGCCACCGCCTCCATGTGCTTGTTCATGGTGGGAATTGTTAGGTCTCTATAAATACGTAATGAGTCTAGACCTGCTCTACATGGAAAATTACTTTGGTTTGGTTTTGGCGCTATATAAATCAAATTGTCAGTATATATCTTGGTCTAAAATATAAGGGATTCGTATCAAATGAATAAGTATAAAATTGATCCATATCAACAAAAGCTGATCCATAAACAAAAAAATCATTATCAGTCATGTCATGGTGTAATTCACTTCATATTGTTAAAATGTGTTTGCAATCATATATTTCTGCAGCGGTAAGTAAAGGCTGATATAATAGTTTGAAAGCACATACCATGTATGCGTTTTAACAAAAACAGACTTTTGGATTATTACGCAACCACTTCCCTATTTCCCATTTCTGCTCGCTGCTAAGCAAATAGCCTCCATGTCTAAATTAAGTGAACTACTCCTCAGTAGTGACACACTGTACTGCCCAACCTAAACAGCAGTACGTTACACGGCTGTGTCACAAGCAACTGGTTTGTGTTTCTGTCATGCATCTCTGTAGCTAGATTTATGGATGACATGTTGTGCTGCTGTGAAGAATGCTCCCCGACTGGTCAAGGCACATGCAAAGCATTCCCACTATGGGCTGAACACATGTAGGCACAAGCTTTCTCTCTCTCACACACACACACACACACACACACACACACACACACACACAGTTTTTACAGTTTTACCAGAAAGTAACAGAACTATCTACTAATTAGAGTTAATGCATTTAGTGTTTTTACACTCAAAGCATTAATCTAATTACTAGATTAAGCCAAGCTGGTGTGGTGCAATGTCTTGCAGTAAATAGTGTCTCCTTTTTTGAGCGCCTCTTTTTTTTTTTTCTTTTGAGACAAGCGGAACCAAATTAGACACAGTCTACAAAATCCAAAAAGCTTTAAAACAAATTAAGCTGGCCTCGTTGACACTGCGGTGTTCCTGTACTTTCACAGTGATTCCCCACCTCATTTTGTCTAAAGGCTATTTGCCAACACTACACCTGCCTGGAAATAGTGATTAAAGAAAGATATAGGACAAATAAAACCTGAATCACACTGACGCACTGTGATACTTTGTAACTCTTTGAAAATGAGTAATGCTTCAGCGATGTGTGTATATGAGGTGGCGCCAACAGAAGACACAACACACTGACTCCTATCGATTCATATTCCAATAACAAACAGCAGAAGTCACCTGGCAACCGCAGCCGCTGTCATCGTGTAGACCTCACTCTATGCAAATATATAACAACCACACAATTTACAAATACACCTAAATAGAATTACTTCACAGCAGAGGCCAAATCATCGCTTCTTCAGCTGCCAAACTAAAAAAAATCATAGCCTGTGTACAGCCTGTAAAATGTTTTCTAAGCTGCATTTAATGGGTTAAACCACAAGATCATCATTCATTTTGGAATAGTTATTTATACTATTCTATACTTATCTACAGATATTTATCTTTCAGTATACCTTTCTATACCTTTTTTTTTTTAAACCTTTCTGCTGGATCTCTACTCTGATATCTAGCTAAAAGTGTTACTTTCAGTTTCTATATTACCCACACGCCACCATAACTTAAAGCGGGGGTTGAGGAGACATATGTAGAAGGAAATAAGTTCCACTGATGCTGCTGTACCCTGTCAGTGATTGACAAAGGCCCTTAAAAAAAAAAGGCGCCTCAGCCTTTAAAACCCTGTAACAGACTTTAAAAGGGTTGATTGGAACCAACCCATTAAAAACAGGCAGGCTTAACTACACTTCTAAAAGTTGTGTGTATGTTCTCTTCTGTGTTTGTTGTCTCTTTTCCTCCCTTCTCTTTCTCTCTCTCTCTCTCCCTCTGTTCGTTCTTCTCACTGTGCTGATGTCAGCATGTTAAAGGCCCTCCTTTTCTCACGCTGCGGGTCTGGCTGCCCTGCTATAGTCTTAAGACCAGATTGTTCCTGGAAGAGAACAAACAGCACTGTCTCTCTCTCTCTCTCTCTCTCTCTCTCACCCCCTTTATCTTCCTCTCTTACTCAGAAAGCAGAACGGGTGGGTTGACAGTGGAATGCATCATCTCACCCCTGCCCAATCCACCCAACCGGAGGTTAGTGAGCTCTGACCATAACCACTGGGCTAATTGTTGAGATCCCGAGGCTAGTACACACTCCAAAACAATGAGGTGCAGACAGACCTTGTTCACCGTTGTATATAATTATTCTACTGCCGGCCGGATGTTCATACGTCAATTTTTGGTGTTTGGTGGAGTTTCTATACTAACCCAGAAAAGTACTGCTGCTGTTACAGACTGAATAATAAATGTTCATAAAGAGATTGAGAGCAGCCTTGGAAGTGAAGCAAAAGCTGAGACTGTGAAGCCACACACACACACACACACACACACAGGAAGCATGTGGTTTAAATACTGCAGGAAAGGATGTTTGTACATGTGACTTATCAGTACAAACTAACACAGTTTAGCTTTGACTGATGGGGAACACCTTTCACACTCAGGAATTCCAGCTATGGCTGACCATGAATAGCTCTGCTCTAGGGCTGTGACGGAGCCTGCAGGTCATGTTTAGATATAAGTGGTTTGTCAGTTTGTCCTGTTGCTGGATTTAAAGTTATCCATTAGTGTATTTACAAACCAATGAGCATCTCTCTATATAGTTTTTATTGGCCGTGGAGTCCACCATACCCATGCACAATTCAGAATCCTTAGATAAACACTAGCTATTGACAGGAAAACAATGCAGCCATGTAGTCCAGCGTAATTTGATCTCATTGATAACAGCCTCACTGTTTATTCATAACAGCTATATTAAGTTATTGCTAATGCAACCATTTCCGCTGATGCTACGACACTCTGTCATTTGGGGAATTTTTCATCAGTGCATCATTTATCATTTTTGCACGGAACAAAAGAAGGAGCAGCCACAGGGAGCTGTCAGATGAAGAGCTGTAGACAATAAGCTGGACAGCGAGATAACCAACTTTACTGGAAAACCACTGTGCTCAGCATGAAATCAGATTGCGGTTACTTTTAAAAAAAATTATTATTAAAACAATGTGAGTTTGTGAGACTGAGCTGCAAATAGATACGCCAGTTGCTCTTTATGATAAAGTATCTGCTCAATGAGTATTAAAGTGCACTTGCTGTTACCATGGTAACCACAGCCAAAATCAGCCAATCTAAACTTTAACAAGGATTCAGTTTAGACAACTGAAGACAGAAGACAATTCTTGTAAACATTTCTGTATAAAAATGCACAGTTCAAGTAAAAACTTAACTCCATCATATATTTATAATAACATCACAAGCAGAGGGTTAAAAAAAACAACTATCTTTAGTCTTAACTCTGCCTTGTAATTCCTCAGATATTCAAGGTTGTGCCCCAGCATTTGGTCACTATTATTTGTCTTGGCCAGAAAGACCGAGAGATTAGAGAGGGAGTTGAAAAGTTTACACTTGACCCAGCGTGCGAGTGTGGAGAGGAAAAATAACTCTAGCGCAGAGAACACTAAACTGAAATTGATCCTCATTCCTTGCAGTTACATCAGGCTGTTGATGAATGGATCATTTCTGACGCATTATGTCACCCTGGGGGTCTTGTGTCGTTCCCATTCAGGCAATCCACTTTTCTTATCTTTTTTTTTTCAACAATACCTCCATGTCAAGGAGAAATATACTGTAGATGATATATTGTTGCAATAAAAATAACATCCCATGGACCTGCCAACATGCATGGTTAAAAGATCTGTTTTTCCACTTCCCTGCTGTTCATTTGGATTTGTGTTGTGGTTCTGTTTGGAAAGGTTGCAAAGAAAACTCTGAGGATGGACACAAAAACGCCTGAGCCAACTGAAAACGATACATCTTGTGAGGAAGGTAACGTCCCTTTGGTACATTATGCACCAGCCTGATACAACAGCAGCCTTGACCACAGTGTTCCCACGCAGCAGCGCAATGTCTGTTCATTTATGTAGACTGTCCGAGCTCTGCAGTAATAGTGCAGAGTTCGGACAGTTGTATGCAGTTGGATAACACAAGTACAACTTCTTCTAAACTCAGAACAAACAAAAAACATATTGATAGTTTAAGTGTTAGGATGTGCAAACACATAAAACAGAAGAAAGGACGCCTGTGGTTTTACACTTGAAGCTGGTTGTCCTAACCAGATGCCTGTGGTACCTACCCACAATGTGTTGTCATGGTAAAATGCATCAAGCAGCTTGACAATATAGCGGTGGTCACATTTAGCCAGGATGTCAATCTCGACCATGTAGTCCTCCAGCTCCTCCTCGCATTTTGTCTCGATCTGTTTGGCTGCAGCTAGAGCTCCTGTCTCTTTGTTCTTGGCCTGAAAGACAAAGAACAACATTAAATAAATTCAGCATGCATGAGTAATAGAAGGCATCTTTGGAAGGATTCTTGCATATGACTTCCTGTGTTAAAGGACATAAATAGTGGGACTGAAGAAGTTTCACTACCCCAGAAAGAAACTTTTTATAATCAAACTTTGACACTAAATATTTATAGTGGGGAAGATACAGGGTGTGGCTGTGTGATAGAGGCTGTAAAATGATTCACACTGTAAACATTTCTG
This sequence comes from Larimichthys crocea, assembly GCF_000972845.2. Lineage (NCBI taxonomy): Eukaryota > Metazoa > Chordata > Actinopteri > Sciaenidae > Larimichthys > Larimichthys crocea. Next base: position 4,111,130 of record NC_040032.1, read on the forward strand.
TCCTCATTTATATGCCAGATTAAAAAGGTGGAAAATATCAAAATCAAACTATGACTATGAAAAGCTCTCAACTCAAAGATCAGTTTATTGTGACTCTCCTATTTTATGTGTCTATGACCCTGCCAGCCGACCTCTTCTAACCCAGCTGTTGCTGAGGGAAATCCGAAACGTCAAAAAAACATGTGCCGGCAATCAAAATGTTGACTAACTAACATTTAAGGACAAAACAGGAAAGGCAACTCCACACCCTCCCTGAGCAACAGGGGAAGAGGAGAAACCACAAAAACCACCGTGGGTCAGTATAAACGTAGACGCACACACAGAGATAAAACATTCTAGTCATTCTGAGTAACAGAGGGAGGCAATGTAAACACAAGCGGATAGTTCAGTTCCTTTCTGGAAAGGATCAAAACACACGTTGGGTGACTCGGCGTGCAGCACAAGGCGGAAAACACATGCTGTACGTGCTTTGGTAAGAGACAGAATGTTGTGAATACTGACTGATGAGTTTTTGTGGGTAAATGTGAGATTATTGTGCATCTGCAGACAGAACCACACATTCAGTGCAGTGATTGCATCAGAGATGAGACTTAAAAAACAAGACATAAATGGTGTTCCATGCTAGACAATTGTCAAGAACCCACAACACTGTCAAATCATATGAAATGATTGAAGACAAATCTATACTGTGAATTTTAAATGAAAAAATGACATAGTTGCATCTCTTTGGAGGCGTATCTATGGAGGCGTATATATTGTATCGAATGGCACATATGTATTTATGTCGACCCAGTGACCTGCAGAAGCACGGCAGACTAAACAGCCTGGTGGGGTCTCCATCTTCATGCTTTACAGGGGCTGTGGGAAAACATCTGAATAAACAGAACAGGCTCACAGCAAAACACATCTCAGTCCACCATGACTGTGTGTGAGTTTGTCAAACAGAGCTCCGGAGAATCCAAGTTGCCTCAGACAAGAGCAACCCACAGTGTGAGTCAACAGGACGTCTCCTCCTGCCATCAAACCGTCAGTCAGTTAGTTAACAAACCTCGACAGTACACACGGAGACATCAGACATTTTCACTTCTCTGCTAACGTCACAGCTCGATGCCATTCGCTCCCCTCCTGCAGCAACACTGTCAGTCTCAACAAACTCACTGTCTGGGGGCTGATATCCGCTAGAAGACCTACTGGTGAATGCAACTATGTTTGTTGGTGTTGTGCCATAAGTTCTGTACATAATTTCATTCTCGGCACCAGTTTTGCCATGCACACAGTGTAGAATACAATTCTTTAAAAAAGGACTGGGTACCAAGAAGCACCACACATAAAACATGCACTGGAGCTACACTACATCTGACATCTGAATCTTATCCAGTCCTACTTTAGCAAACATAAGACATCTAACAGGATAACATTGGACAACTATTTTCCTTGCCATTGTCACCAAGTGCTTTTATGGTGGTAAGGTATGGTTTATGGTGGTAAGTGTTGGGTCTCTATAAATTATTTTATAAAAGGAGCACAGTCTAGACTTGCTATATCAAATGTGCCCTGAGATAATAGTAACAGTTTTCTCACTTCTTTCACAGCAATTACAGTTTTTTCCTAGTTCATCTAGTATCAGCCCCGACTGACTGTGACTCAAGTGACATCATTTGAGGAAATTTACTAGATTTAACTCCTTTCTAATTGGGATTTATTTATGTGTATTGCAAGGACAATACCTTCTATTTATTTTATTGTAACAAGACTAGCCACATGTCCTCATCATATCACTTTTGTCTCACATCATGCGTTACATATTGCTGACTTATACCTGAACGAGTATGAGTGCGTGTAATGTAACATCTGGGGGTTTTACATCAACATATTTTCCTGTGGAACACTGGGCACACAGAAACACAGAGATATACCACCACATGAAAAAAGAGGCAATGTGGTTTGTCATGTCGACATGTTTTGAGGATTTGTATTGTGCTAAAACATAAAACATAAAAAATACGAACACAAAACAAGCACTGCAAGTCTGAAGCTAATCAATGAGTTTCTGCTGTTATGGAGTTTTAACTTTTCAACAGCCAACCCCCTGACCCAGCTTCACAAGGACATTCTCACACGCACTCTCTCTCTCACACACACACACACACACACACACCTTTACATCTCAGTGAGAACGAGGCTGAGGAATGCACTTCTGGCCTTCAGATGGTTGGGGGAGTGAAAAAAAAAGGTAGATTGAGGACTGAGCCTTGTGCATTTAGGTGGTGCTGTTTTGTGTGCTGAGGGGGAATGGATTACGTCAATGCGAGTCCTCAAGTATAACATGCAAACATGCATCATTGTTTATCTGTGCACCTTACCAAGTGTATACACTGCACAGAGAGGAGATTAACCTAAAACACCTCATTGTGATTCACATGGGACCTCCAAAAATTCCAAAAGCTAGCGTGACATCAATGCACAAGTGTGTTTGGATGTCTGAAACGAGGAAGTAATTGCAGGAGGAGGCATCTCTAAATGCTTTTTAATCTCAACAACCTTCAAAAGACCAGCAGCAACCTCTCCCAACAAACGCAAATTCCTGTCTAATTGACTGACGACTTTAATTGATTCGAGATCTCGTTTAGTGACATTTGAAGTTAATTTCTCTTTACACCATTGTTGTTTGTTTAGAGTCTGCTGCCGACCTTATTTCACATCCTGACATATTATCTCTACTGTTAATGCTCTTACTATATTTTGCAGGTATGTAGCATTATTTTCTGCACAACCAAGGACAGAAAAAACACTGTTTTTTTTCTGAAGATCTATGTAAACACCTCTAAGAAAACCACACAAAGAAGGGCGTTATGGGTAATCGCAGAGGAACTAACGAATACAGTTACACCTTCAAAATGTCAACAACATGTCGTGTGGACCTGGGATTTAAGTGAGCTGATTGTTTACTTCAGACTGGAGTTGACATATGTACAACATACATATACTGTAAGTGTAAATGAAACACTTCCAAGCAACCCCTGGGCACATTCGCCTACAAGTAGCCCACAGAAGCATAATTCAAGCTTTAGGGGGATGACAGGCCAATGAGGAACCTACACATTTCTAAATTTGTATATATACACAAAACAAAAGAAACAAGCACACAGACGGCAGATGTCAGAGTTCTACAGAAAACACTGTAAAATATTACATAATAACAGCTTAGGACTGAAGAAGCAGGAATACAGTTAACTACATGCTTTAACTGCTGCAGCCATCCCAAGAGAAAACAACACTACACTGCTTCTAAACCACTGACTCTTCAAACTCTCCTCCAGAGCAGAACAACAGTCTTGGGTTTTGTTTGGGTCTGGTTTCCATGGAGATCAGAAGGACTTGTTTCTGCTCCATCTCGCAGCTCGTCTCACTAGATCTCTGCCCGGCTGTTTTCTTGTTCATGAGTGAACTGACAGCAAAACATAGATGAAGTGATGAAGTGATTTCCACCTAAATGCTCAAGTGTTCCTTTATCTTGCAGTGTGAAAGGACAAGCTTACATCTTAATAAACATTTAAAAAAACATAAATGAAGATTATACACTAGCTTTGGTGCTTATTCACACCTCCCAAAACACTTGAACAGAACACTAATTCTCACAAGTGATAGTACAAAAACAACAATCAATCATTTTTACCATTTTTTTGCAATGTGAATGGAAAAGTTAAGGAAACAAAAGTAACAAAAGAAATTTGCACCTCATCTATATTTTTGTGCATTTTCTCAATGTTTCTACCAATCATCCAGCAATTTATCAGTAATTGTGATCTAACTCGTTTTTCCAGTTTTTAATCCTCTTTACTGTAACATACATACACAGCACACCTCTCAGCCCTCCAGCCTCATCATTCATTGTCTGTCACACTTCTTCGTCTTTTGTCTCCCTCACCATATTTGTCTGTCACCCGTGCCTGTGTATCTCTCCCCATCTGTCATGTATATTTATCCATCTGTTTTCACTAACTGTCCATGACCATGAAGCAGACCCGGCTTTTGTGAAGGAAAAGCTGTAAAAGCAGATGTTTACTGACCCACGTGCTGGTATACAAACACTGTATGTACTGCTAGACTATGTAAACACTCACACATAAAGGCGCACACACACCTAGCCGTGTGTGTGTGTGTTTGTGTATCATTCAGACCCATACTCTTTTCAAAATGAATCAAGTTGTGAATAATAATGTTTAACACTTCATCTGTGTTGACAAAGGTATTAATGATTACTGGCTTTAAAAACAAAGTCATTCTGGATCACACTAGAAAAGAAGCCTATGGCGAGTTACCACATGAAGCCTAAAAGTAACCTTTACATCTTCAGATTTTTCGCATTTTGTTTACTTCTATGACACAAATTATGAGTATTTAGGCTGCAGGTTGAAAAGAATGAAGAAAAATTAATCATAGTGTCGATGAACCAGATGTCTTCCTGTAAAAGAACTTTCCCTGAGGGCAGTCACCTATAGATTGAATGAGCATACCACATGCTGACGTGTATATTTGGCTTGTATTCTGTGTAATAGTCTCTACAAAACACACACACACACACACACACCTCTCTCTCCAGGGGAATGTGTGTATGTTAGACCTTTGCCCCGTCATAAACCTGTAAACCCCCCCCCCCCCTCCTCCTCTGAAGGCTCTCCGCGTGTGTCTGCGAATAGGAATGCGGTTCTCAGCGCCGACATAATGACAGCAGGTAATAAAAGCTCACCTCTGACAGCAGATAAATGACAGCTACACGTAGGCTACTGATTTGTTTTAGAGCAAAAGTTGAACAAAGCATCGAAAAGGTTTTGTCTTCTAGCTACTTTTAAATAAAAGTAAATCTTTGTCTTCTGTATCCAACAACATCACCTCCACTGGGGATAAAGGGACCCCCCTCACTTTTACAGTTAGCATGTCCTCCAATCAACAAAATCCAGTCATAAGAAGATTTGCACTCATCAAGATGCTGAAATGTAAATGCATTCAAAGTAATTGAGCAAGAAATAGCGAGTGATTTACAAACTTTTCTGCCCTGGATTTTTGAGAAACACACAAGCTGCCCTGCCTCCTTGGTGGAGGACAGAATTTATATTACTTATATTACTCTGAAACCAAAGCTACGCCCTTGCCGATACCAAAACATCATCAGCACAACTACAAGGTCTATTTCCTTCTGTGCATTTATGCCTGAAAGACACGCCACTCCAAAAGAAAGCAAACTTTTCAGTGTGATATGAAAAAGTACTATTTCAGTAGCAAACACCTCGACCCCTCTAAATAGAAAAATGGTTTTCTATGTAAATCTCCACACTGGTAGCAGTAAAGTAAGCATTTATGCATTTCGGAGAAGATTAAACATGGATGTGATAATAGATTTTCTTCTGAGTGACCTTCTGAGTTTTTTTAACAGAGAAAGCTATGTTTGTTACTTAAATATAACCCTACTGTGCAGAAAAGTAACTAAAACATGTTGTAGCTTATTTTCTTATCTCTAAACATGACCATAAAGTGTGACAAAGACAAAGTAATGCATGTATCTATCTTTTTCTGAAAATGTCTTTTTAGAAAAAGAGAGAAGGTCTTCCTGCTCTAAGAGAGAATGGCGATCCAAGTTCACAATATGTTCTTCTATCAACTCAGCACCGATATTCTTCCTCTGTTTCACAACCTACTGGCTGCATAAAAACATGAACTGGGTGTGAAGCACATAACAGCTCAAAGTGAACAGCCCACTTAGATGGGGCAATGAATCTTTTCAGGATGTGAAAGTTTCGATCCACACTGCAAAATGTCCCACATTCAAAACCTTGAAGTTAACAAGGTCACAAGCACAAAGCAGGTCAGTGAGGCAGGAAATCATGATATGCCACAAAGAGCTTTGAGGGGTGGGGGGAAACAAAAAAAAAAACACGTTTACACTGTTCTCTTCAATCATTTATACTCATGCAAGGCCGTGAAGCAATATTTCACAAGCATGAATCTCATGACAGATGTGCTACGCTTCCTGACTACAGCGAGTAACAACAGATTTGAGGGTTAACCAGTCATGGTTAGATCATGCTGCTGAAACCAAGCTCAGACAGGTACTTCAAGATGCCGGATTATTCAGTGGAGTTATCTAGAACTTATCTGAAATACCATCATGTGAAGGGAATGGTTATAATACACGTTAAGAAACCTGTCAAGACAGAGTATGTGGCTACTGCAAGTGTGATATTCTGCTTTTCTCAGAATGAACTCTGGATCTACGAAACTAAAAACCAGGCTCATAAATTCTCATGAAAGTCCTCGATCTTTAGCCTGTCACAGACCCAGAACTACCAGCAGTATTTAGACGCAGGAACACAGAATAGGTTCTTCCATAACTGCCAGTAACAATGTCATCACAAGGATGAAAGGGACTCCCAGCATGCTGAGCCCACACCCACCCAGCAGCGCTCCTATCAGTCACTGTAGGCCCAGCTGGTGCCTGAGATTAGACCCAGAGTTTCACGCAGCACTGACAATCATCTCAGTGAAGGCATAACATACGTCTTTTGGGCACTGGCGTATTCTAAATTAAGACGCTAGCTTTCACACAACCCTTGTGGCTTTCCTTTGCAAAGAGGATGTTGCAACTTTCAACCTGTTCCCCCTCCCCCTCACTGATGACACCCAGCGTGTTTCTCTTTCACTTAACTCAAGAGGATAATCATGTTTGAAGAGATTTTTTCCATAAGCCTTTCACTTGCGTTCCACCATCTGTTATTCCAAGTCAGATCAGCACAACACTTCTATTTTGTGCCATAAATGAATCCAGTTGTTCTGCAACATCTGGCTTTATAGTAAATATCTTTAAAAGCCCAATAAACTGGACCTGTTCTGAAATTACACATCATTAAAACTTAATGTGTAAAAGCTTTTTTTTTTTTTTTATAAACAAAACAAATACTGGTTCCAGAATGGTGCTACATGTTACATCCTTTCTAAAATGGCCCCAGGACAATTGTGTTCTGGCTGAAGGACAAACCTCATTATACCAAACAGTCTTGAATGAAAAGTGAAAAAAGATAACGTTGTTAAGAGAAACAGAGTGTGCCATGAACCCATTGTGTCATGGCTGTCTAACCTGCAGCCTTTTCCTTTTACAACACTGCAACAAAAGCCTGTTTTCACTTTCAAACATTCACTTTTATTTTCACAACAACACAAAACTTGCAGTTCACACTCTTTGACTCCAATAACTCAAAAACAGTGTTTTCCCCATCTTAGAGATAGTGTATAAAAGCCACTGTCTGAACACAAATCTCAACACAAATTGTATTTAATGTATTTAAACACATCCTAATCAAGAACACTTACACAGGATGTGGTTGTCTACACAAACACAGTTTAAGTCCAGGTTTAGCACACTGGCTTTTATATTACAGACCAAGAGGGATAAGATCCATTGTGGGTTTTCATCCCACAATGGGAATTTGACAGAGCGTAACCTCGCAGCTTGCGCGTGTCCATGGAAACATTTTTAACCAGCGGCAGCAGGGAAATGTGCTCAGCGGCACGTGGCTTATTAATTAGTGAGAGGGACCATACAACTGCTCTGTTTCATGCATCAGTTGCAGCCACACACCTTCACGCACGCACACGGACATACACGCTTTCCAACAAGTGCAAGCATGCTTAGACAGATGTATACAAAACAAAGAAAACATTGTATGAAACACTGTGTGGACAGGAAGTGAGACAATCTACTGACTACTAATACAAGCATTAGAGATACTTCAAGTGTTTACAGTGAGAATGAAGGGATATATCTGGAGTTTTAAGAACAACCACAATATGCTATGTGGTATGTTACTTATAGGACCTACCTAGTGCACCGAAACATCTTCAAACCTGACAAACTGCGATTTAAATCTAAAAGTAGCACCAGTTACACTTCAAAAAAACTCTGATTGCGGTCTATCTCTTGCATGTTCACTTGAAGCCATACTCCGGCAGGTTCTAGTAAAGTTAAAAGTTGTTTCTTAGTCTGGAATATAAGTGCTACATATGTTCATTAAACCATCAGATCCAGGGAGGAAGGCCACATTTCTTCCTGGGAAGACAAACGTCAGCAAAATGGAAAACAATGCATTGTTCAAAACGTTGCCTTAATGTCTGTGTGTGTTAAACTACTGTCTGACAGTGCCACACTGATGGTGGACAGCGATACAGTAACCCCGTGATACAGAAAACTTGAGAATGTCAACAACAGCTTGTTTGTGCACACGTGTTTCCTTCTGAGTGGCACGTACAGCATGAACCAGCATTTTAAAAAAATGAATACTCTGTTTGTTTTGGCAAATTTTTTTGCTTATAAAAAATAAAATATCTGTAGTTTGTTTTTTTGGCCAATACTGACTGAGGAAATACAGAAAATGGCACAGATAAAGTTAGGAAAAATAAAACTGAGCTTGGACATTTGCAGCGGACTGAACATATCTGATAACTGTGGCATTATATTTTATGAGATCCTTCTCTTTCACAGTGCTCCACACACACACACACACACACACACACACACACACACACACGCTTGATTTGTCCTCAACACTCGCCTTAAGGAACAAAGTGAGTTGTTATTCTCCCAATGGTGACATTAACCTTTAGAGTCCATTTGACAGGAGCACTCTGTGCTCTCAACCAACAGTGTGCAGTTAAAAGAGGTCTGTGCATAATCTCAACGACAGATGTTGGAAACCTGAGCAGGGGTCCGTTAAAGTACAAATAATTAATGTTTACGAAGAGAGCATCAGTATTGCTCTTCTGCTGCCTGTCACACACCCAAAAACAGCTTTTTATTTGACTTTACCCCCTACAGTCTGATAAGCAGCTGATTTCACTTGTGACAGAGATATGGAGTCTCCTCCCCCTCACGCCTCCTCTATCAAACGCTTTAACAACGGAAAACATGTGCGATTAACCACTTGAGGCCTTTCACTCCCACAGACTGAGCTGATTATTCTGAGGTTCAGGAGCTGTGAGAGGAAGTTGTCCCCCGATCAAGTCCCACGATTTCCTCTCTTGGCCATCATCTGCTCCCACTCTGCCTCCCTCCCCTCCATCTGACAGATGCAGGTGTGGAGCTGTCCTCCTTGAACCCACTTAAGCAGTGGAAACAGAGGCCAAAAAATTCAAGCCAAGCCAAGGCTTGACATTTGTATAGGAAAGAAATCACATCAGATTTTAGATTGCTTGCCAATTATTCAAGTGGAATGATGTTCAATGCACCGATAAGCCACAAATCATCTAGTTTAGCCTCAGTTTGAACAATTCTGGAGCTGAATTTTGAATGTATGCATCCACACACGAAGTAAGAGAATTTCTGGAGATAACTAACTTCTAAAAACTTAAAAGCACCTCGTGTTCAGTCAGCTTAGAAGAAAAACTTAAAAGCGTTGCTTGTTCTCATGGTATACTGCTTCAATGTCCGTGTTATTTTCTTTGTGTTATCAAAAGACTATCCACAGGATGTCTCACATGCTCGCTTTGCTCAATAGACACATTATAGGACAACTTATGTAATGTTTAAGACCTAGATATGAATGTAAGATTTGCGAAAACAGGGAAGCTTAAATGATTCAAATTCATCGCTCTATGCCTGTACTCCTGTTTCATTGCCTCGCTGTATGTATACAGTGCTGTCCAGTAAAAACAAAATACCTAAATAAGGAGGAGTCCTCTAAAAAGACTACATTTTCTGTTTGGGCCTCTGGGAAAGCATCACTTCTTCCACTGAGGCCCCTGATGTGTCAAAGACTTTCACTGTGCTCCACTGAGCAGTGCAGACACAGAGCGCCTGTGCCGGGCTTCACAGAGGGGACTGACCAGCTAACACATCCAGATTAAGTAACGCCTCTGAGCCAAAAGTGTTGCTGCTGCTGCTGCTGCTAAGGGTTGGGAGGAAAGGGCAGAACTAATGAAGAGCGCTTTCACTGTCACGGTGGCTGCTCCACACTGGATGGAGGGGGGTAAACAGGGGGCAGATTTCTCTGCGCCTTCTGTACTGCAGATGTTTGCAGAAAGATCACAACAGAAATGTGTAGTCCTTTTACAGGTACTTTAGTGAAACTATGGGGTTTAAACGGACCAAACATGAGGAAAGAGAAAACAAGATGAAAACGTAATGAAGTGGCTCTCAACAGGGGGACAGGAGCTACAGCATGGTGACCAAGCACATAGATGAAATATTAGTCATCAACCATACAATGCTGGGAAGGTGAAGCATCCACAGGTGAAGCAGTAATTATAGTCTTTATTCAAAAAAGGGATGTGTATGTAAGATATGTGCATCACAAAAGAAACACTATAACCCACAAAAGAACTTGATGTATGATCTGTAGCTTGTAATAAGTGACTATATTTGATCATGGAGTAACACAGACAAACTATTAGTCTTTATGGGAGAATGTAAGAATGACTTTTAAAGTATCCACGAAGCTTTTTAGACATGACTGAACTTGGCAACAGGTGAGCAACTTGTCAATTAAGTTTTAAGTCTCTTACCTTGTAGACTTTTCCAAAGGCACCGTCGCCCAGCTCGCCAATAATTTCCCATAGGTCGTTAGGATTGATGTCCCGATGGACGTGCTCGTACTGCTTGACTTTCTTTTTGATTTCAAGAGTGGGCAGCCGGAGAATTTTGCTGAATCTAGCGAGTGCCATTATTTACAATGCAACAATATTCAAAAAAAGAAAAAGAACAAGTATCAAAAAGCTCTAGGCAGAGCGCATTACGCACGCAGAGACGCGCAACCGGGCAAAAGCACGCTTCTATCAATTTACCAAAAATTCACTTCCCGCTTCTTAGAGAGAATAAAAAATAAAAAATAAAAGATCTGAGCTCGTTCAAATACGTTATTCTACTCCTCCTGTGTCATGTCTGAAGGCTCTGTCGTGATCATCCCCATTCACAAGCTGCGGTTAGAGCTGAACGCGCGGTGATCACCTGCCACTGGAAACACGATGGAGTAGACGCCTGTGTGCCTGCCAGAGCAACTTGTTGCAACTGATCGAAAACGCCCCACCTTGTTACTCAACAACCCTCCCACTGCCGTCATGGAAATGTAGTTTCTTTGAAAGTAGAAAGCTGTCGTCAGTGTGGCGCTGGTGAGGTAAAAAGGACTTCATGTCCGGGTCGGTGCTGGGCGGGTCCTCTGACAGCCTGTGCCGTCAGGAAAACTACAAATCTTCTATTAGTGCGTTACAGTAGATTAGAGGTTATGAATTTAATGTGACCCTCATTTACTCATGCACACACGTCACATGGTGTCACTATAATGTCTAATGCTGTCGGTTCAAAGTTTGTGAGGCTCAGAACTTTAGTTATTTGATTTATTCTGATGAAATTTTGAATTTGAAGTGCTTTCCATTCTCTTTTCATCTAGTTAAAAACTGCGTGCTGGCTCCACTCGCTCGCTCCTCACCTATAGGCCTGCATGCAATGCTGTAGCGCCCTCTAGTGTCACATTTAAGCTCAGTCAACTTGTTGGGCATGTGGAAATCAGTCAGACGAGAAGCTGCAGATGATAAATACATTATTTGTGCTGACATGAGTAGTCATCGATCCAGAAAAGGAATAGACCTTTTTCACAGCAGCCACTTTGACATGAAACAGTAAACCGTGTAAACACAGGTGTTACCAATGATACTAATTAAGGCTCAGTTCCATTCAGGTCAAACAGAGTCAGGGCGCTGCCGTTGTGCATGATGGCTCATTGGAAAGGCTCTGCTGCAATTAATGGAACTCATCCTTAATTAATGTCATTGTCAATACTTTTTCATGGCTGGTCTATTGACAGAACTGAATTTATAGCAAAGTAATCAGTTTTATGTTCCAGTATTAGTCGGACAAACAACAACATAAATGACTAATTTTCACTGTTTTATGGAATAGACCATAAAATATAACATGATAATTATAATTAATTGTGAAAATAATCATTTGCAGTTTTGAGCTTTTAATGGGGACAGATAATTGTATGGAAGTATATTGCTGCCTTGCCAGACTTTTTTTTTCTTAAATCAGTTTTCACATTTTAACATGATACATTTAACATAATGATGATGATGATGATGATGATGATGATAATAATAATAATAAAACTAATAATAATAATAGTAATAATGATAATAATAATAACCACAAATGTACCATTTAAAAACAAAAAAGCCCTTAAGTGGTCACCCCTAAAATAGCACAATAATTAATTATTAATTAACTAGAAAATGTTGGCTCAAAATGTACACTTTGCCATAGGAAAGTGACTGTCCAGTGAAGATTTTCACTTGTTGACAACACATTGAAAGTTGAACTAACGCAAAACTTATTTCATTATAACTCCAAACTTATCACGTTAAAACGTCATATACCTTTTTTGTCTAGCATGGCAGAAATATGCTTCCATATAATTGTGTTTGAATTGTCTTTGTTGGTCTAATGCTTCTATGCTGCATACAACTGACCTTTTTCACAGCAGCCATTTTGACATGAAATAGTAAATAGTGTAAACACAGGTGTTACCAATGATACTAATTAAGGTTCAGTTCCATTTAGGTCAAACAGAGTCAGGGTGGTGCTGTTGTGCATGCTGGTTCGCTGGAAAGGGTCTGCTGCACTAAATGGAATGGAGCCTTAATTAGAAATACTACTATTTCATGTCAAAATTAGCTCAGTTGGTAGAGCGTCCGCCCTATGCACAAAGGCTCAGAAGGTCTCACATGCTCACTCTGCTCAAAAGACACATTATAGGACAACTTACTTAATATTTAAATTAGCCTGTGGCTACATCTTTTCTGGGAAAATGGTTGATTGATTTATATGATATGATTCATCCTCTTTCCTTCAGTGTATTGTAATGTTTCAACATTTTCCCTCAGAATGTAAATATGAATCATTTCAGGATGAAACTCGTTGACCTTCATTTACAGTCTCTCTGAGTAATTTTCTCTTAGTTCTATGGAAACAATTAACTGCTGAATTCCCAGTTATAGACAGGAAGATTGGTGGCAGTAGGGTGATGTCATGCTTTGCTTGCTCATCAGTTCTGCACTGGGCTGTTTAAATATGTTGGAAAACTAAATTTGGCTTGTTTAGCATCTGATCTACAGTTTCAGGATATTTATCAAGATATATTTATCCATTTTGGGCATGTGTTTTGTTAGCTTAGTCATTCAACCCACCACTTTCTTGAACATTCTCTGATAATACATTTCATTCTCGATACATTGTGAAAGAGGTTTCATCAGAGGTTCCTGTAAATCCCTAAAGAACTACAGTAAAGAGACAAGCTCATGCAAGTCCCTACAAGCCCACAGAGGGTTACTCACACTAATGACACCACTGTATATGTGTGTATATCCATTAAGCTACAGGATGTTCAGGTGCTTGTTGAGTCTAAGTTTAACAATAAATGGTGGATGAAAATGATTTACAGGAGTACTTGTCGGAGGGCAGAATTGTAAATCATGAAACTGATGATAGTTGAATGCAATTTAGTTCCTTGAGCTGTCACAGTTTACTGGGATTGTAAATGTCAGTAGTAACACGTGTTTCCTATTGTTTTCCAACTCAAACTGTCTGTTATCTCTACATGTATGTGTAATAATGCTTCAAAATACCTGTATTTGCTTGGTTTTAATGTTTTCTTTTACCATTGTGTGAACTCTAACCCCTAAATCACAGCATTCAAAAGGATCTTTTGAAGTTACTCTATCATCATTTAATGAGAATAACCAATGGCGTTTTAATAAAGTTTATTATGAAATGATTCCACAGTCAGATTCCATAGGAAAGATGTGATAATAAGTGTCAAAAAACCCCATTATAGACAGAAAATTGTGATAATTAAAGTCATTTTTTAAGAGCAAAAGCACAGTTCCCATAGATTTAAACATAACATAACACAGTCTTGTGTCTTTCAATTACCGCAGACACTTGAAGAATGTACGTAGAAAGACTATTGCTGTCTCTTCACTCTCCTTGAGCAGATTATTGTCATTTCAGGATCTCGTATGTTAGCGCTCCAGAGCAGCACAGTCATGGACTGTGAACACCAAATCCTGTCAAAAAAAAAAAAAGAAAGGTGAAAGAGACGTCTTTTGGTAAAGCATGTGTGACTAAATATTAAATAGTAATAATTTACTGTATGCATTTCCAGTCTTTAATTAGAGCTCAACCTTTTTTCTGAAGCTGAACTGCAATGACCCCAGTGAAAGGCCTTGTCTGCACAGACAGGTCATTTCAGTCTATAATAGGAAACCAGCTGTCGACCCAGATGTGTCTGCCTTCACAGCTCAGGTGAGCGGGATCGAACATCCAAAGAGCACTTTCATAATCTGCATCATAAAACCTGCTTAATCCTGGGAAATGACCCACTGAGTGACCCCATTACCCAACAGTCAGTTTGAATGCATCTCATCAGTGTTAGTCTGTTTTCCCTTTTCTGTTTCATGTTGGGCTGCTCAGCAGATGTACAGCAGATAGCTCTTTGATTTATCTAAGAATTCAAAGTGGAAAGTTAGTTGCAGACTCCATCTGCAGTAGATTTAATCAATTAAATGTGGAAAACAATGTTGCTTAACTATTACTTGATCTTGTTCTGTAAGAAAGTTGGTTTCAGGGTTGAATCTTGGATGAGGTTAATGCCTATACAGTAGCCTAGACCTCTTATTAACTACAACTCAATGAGAGCATTGTGCATATGATGAGGCTTTTGGAGTATCCTGCTTATCTGTTGCATACTTCTTGTTGTCTCAGAAAGCTGGATATGGTCATATCCTGGTTTTTAAAAAACCTGGATATGCTACCCCAATAGAAACCAGGACGCTGTGGCTTAATATAGTTTTGTGAACATTCTTTGTTGGTACCAACCATAGCTACTGAGATCAGAAATCAAGACAGAGCTGCACACAGATGATCAGAAAGTTTCACTCTCTTCTCATCCATTATACCTAGAAAAGGTGTATGACCACATAAATGTTTGTCTTATCTTACCCCATGGCATTTCTCTGACATGAAGATGAAGATCTGTCTCAGAGTGTTACCCAGCTTCCTCACTTCGCTGGTGTAAGCACAGCGGCGCTGTCGCAGGCCATCCAACAGGGAGATATAGGTCCTCATTTTGTACATCACACAAGAATTCTGAAAGCAGACGTAGCAATTAGTGTCCATATGCTTGATTTACTGCTGAGGCTTTCAGTAAAAACACCACAGACCTTAGCGTAGAAACGTTTGGGACAGCCAGATGAAGTGTGTAAGATAAACTTGACTAAAAAATACATTTTTCTTTTGATGTTGGTTATTTCACTGTAGAACATTATCTTAGAATGTAGCTTTGGTTGCATTTCAAGTGTTCAAATCTACTAAACAGCCTTATTTACAATAATTATGTGGAATTTGAAGTCATACTTACATGGATATCAAGGTAGAGATCTGGCATGTGTGCCATGCAGTAGCCCTAGATGAAAAGAAACTATGAACCATTCAGTTTAAAAAAAATAAAAATAAATCAATTGCAGGATATTTTTTTTAGATCCATATAATAAAAGTTGTTCACATTTAATTAGCTATGCTTTGCTATGCATATCTTTAAGTAGACAATAAAATGACCTCCAGGTTCAACAAATAAAAAATAAAAAAATAAACACTTCAACACTTCAAGTAAAAATACAGTATGGCACAAAAGAATCATCCATAAAAGATAGAAAATCTAATCAACACAGCAGCTGACTTACAGTTTCATAGCCCAGCTTCAAATGTGCAGCCCACACGGTGGCCTCTTGTGCCATGCTCAGTACTTTGCTGTAGCATGTTGGCGGGAAGTAAGGGTAGCTCAGTACCAGCGGCACCAAGGACGAAACAAGCAACAAGTGGTTAAAGATCCCCATGACTCACCGACACCTTCTGCACCAACAGAACCTGTGTTTGTTTGTTTGTGTCACACATGCAGCCACGTATGCATGTGGACAGATTTGAACACACCCTCTGTTTACTCTCTGTTGATGAGGGACAACCTATTGTGACATCTCTATGGAAGAATCAAAACAGGCTTGAGAGGACAGTGGGCTGTGATTTTTCAAAGATTCAAAGTTTTGAATACTGAGAAGATACAAATTATTAATTTGCCTTAGGGCGTTTTGAGACAGTAGTCAGACCTTTTACTTTTACTTAGCAATACCATATTGGAGAAATAATTTGCTATAAGTAAAAGACCTGTCTTCAAGTAACAGTAACAGCATTATTGATGCATTAATGTATACAGCACTTTAATGTTGCAGGTGAGGTAAAAGAGTAGAGATCATTTTAATTCATTTATATTTTGTTGGATAGCTTGTAAATTTCTCGTCAGGGATCAGTTTATTCTTATCTTAATCTGTATTATTATATTTTATAATATTACATATTAATCTGTATGATTGTAATATTCATTGTGAAAGTAGCTTATCTCCCATAAGACTCTTAGTATATGAACACTGGACGCTATCGTGTTGTATCTTTTTTTTTTATCCACTAGATGGGGCTACTTTCATAGACATAAACTTCATGAAGTCCACTGTCTTGAAGCATGACGTTGAAGTTCTGCAAACAGTTTTTTGTTCCTTTGTTACAATCTGAATTTAATAAAACCAGGATTTATCTACGACTGATTCTCCTTACAGCTACAAAAATATCCTCACTTACAAAACTAGGACAACATTGGCACATGCTGAGGCCTCCTGCGTGTCAAGTAGCTTTCTTCTGTCTCTGCCCAGGTGTGATATGACACTGTCATCACTCATCTCATCTAAAAGGAGCAGCACACTTCCCATTGCTGCCAAACACCCGATGGGGGCATTGTCCTGCTTTTGAGTGATGTTCGACACCTCTCATAGCGTGTGTTGAGAGTTGGGGGTCTGTCTCCTGCCTCAGTATGAAGATGGATGGCCCACACTGAGCATGTCTTGGCGTGACGGAGAGGCATAAAGCGGAAGAAAATGTGCAGTATGCACTGTAAGCATATCTGTGGTCCCACAGTCCCACCGCTCAGCCAGCCATTCTCCCTTCGACCTTGGCCTGCTCAATTAACAGGGGACGCAGGCGACAGTGCAGTCCTTATAATGGAGGGATGTGTTTTACAATCAGTAGTTAACGGCCAAAAAAGTTAATGTGAGACACTGAAATCTGTCCAAAAGACAGAAAATTCCAATGCGGCAAACTTTCCTGCACAACCACATCCAACCCTCACTATTGCCATCTAGTGAGGGTTAAAGTGCCTGGCTCAACAGAATCCCAAACAGTAACAGGAGTTATTGGGGAGAGTGAGGAGAATGCAAGTCATTCATCTTCCACAGCCATATTTGTTTGTAGCTTTTCCGGACATTTAGGCTACAAGACTACAAAAAAATTGTGTCATTATCAATGAAAGTAAATTGATATTTCAGGTTTACTACAATATTTCAATTGTGACATGCTGTTTAATAAGATGTGTATAGTTATGATACAATCCAGACCTATGTGGGGTGATAAGTAAAGTAAATTTGTGCAACAGTCACTGCATATCTGTGCTCACAGGTACCAAAATTTACTGTGTAAGTGTATATATATATATATGGTCTTACAATAGGGACACCGGAAAGTCAATACGGTCCATTTTTCCCCCACATAACTACTATTTCCAAATAACTTTAAAGGCTCATCTCATCTCTAAATAGACTGTTCCTTGGTCTTGAGCCACCAAACAGCATTGTTGACATTTTGCTTTATTGCTGAAGTGCCTTTAAGCAAGGTAACAAACCAGAATCAGCTGTTCTAAAGCTGACCATGACCTCTGACTTTGGCATCAAGAGATAAAAAACAAAAAAAAACATTCCCTGCAAACATAAACAGTATTATAAATAGAGTATTATGACATGGTGCGCACTTTAAAGTGACACTGATATAAAAAGATCAGGATTAGGTCATTTTTGAAGACTGGAAACAGGCAGCTGATGTGATTGGTCATCGTGGGATATTGATATGATGACAATCAGCTCTTAATGCTTTATGCTATATATGTAAAGCACTACAGGGGCTGCATGATGCTTGACTGGGTGGCTGCACAGTGAACTTAACAGGCGCAATGGTCTCCCCTTAATATTTCTAAAACATAATATTCTGGCAAAGCTTTTAAGAAGTAATCTATTTGATTTTTTGTGCATTAGGGGATAAGCTGCAACTTTTTATTTTTTTATTTTTTAGTAAAAGTGATGAGTGGATATTAACGACAGGGAAACCTCAGCCCATAGCCTCAGCCTATGAAACGTGCCTCTCCAGACGCACAGTGGTGGCCAGCCTCATTACGCAGGCGGCGATGTGGAGGTCAGTCTCTCATCAGTGCAACGCGCCGAGTAGTTCCCACCCCTCACCCCCCCTCCCGTAAAGACACCCCCCAAATCTCTGTTCCTTCTGTCCTCCAGAAACAAGACATTTCGCATTGCACTCCTTCGGCGCAACCCGCAAGTCACGTCTCGCTGTGTGTGTTTCTTTTTTTTTTTTTCTCTCCTCCGGGTGACGGGTGTCCCGGTGCGTCGTAGTCCGAACAACCGGACAAGTGATGCTTTGAGGTGCACTGTTGCTCCCGTGTCGCCTCACATGTCTGCAGCAAATCGAGCTGGATATGGTCCTATGCTCAACTAACCGGCGGCGCTTAGAGGTAGGTGCCCACAGCTGCCCTGCATGAATGCAGGGGGTGTTAGGAGAAGGAGAGAGAGAGAGAGAGAGATGGAGAGACAGAGAGAGAGACAGAGAGAGAGAGAGAGAGAGAGAGAGACAGAGAGAGAGAGGTACTTTCTATGCGGTGCATGTTTCTCTCATTTGATCAGATAAGGGCTCCGAGCACAATGTCCTCTGCGGGGAGCTCAGCACTGCGGCTTCCCGCACTACTTTTTGAATATTTCATTTAACCCCAGAGGGATATTCACATGTGCCGTGGTGACCTTATCATGCAGTCTGGGAATGACATTCATGAAAGGGTTTCCCCTAGCGGATTCAATGTTGCTACGATGACTTGAAGTTTGTCTATTTAACCCTGAAAACGCATCTCATAACTCAGGTCAGTCATCCATTCTCCTTCCAGATTCACTGTATATACTGTAGCAAAGTAAAGCTGTGATATGACTATTGTGGAGAGTATTACATGATATTAATGGCATTAAAAACTTAAAAATAAACTTTCTGACAGTCCATCTCCCCACTGGATAACACTGTTATACCAATGTAAGAAGTACACATGATGTGAAGTCTCCACCATCCATGACAATGTACATTATTGAGTTAATTACAAGGATTACGTGTTTTATGAGGCAGCAGTTTATTTATTTATTTATTTATTATTTATTTTCGTGGAACAGAACGTAGTGAGTCATGAGATCTAATGTCCTGAAGAGGGCAGACTGAGGGATTTACAGTAGACAACAGCAG
The DNA here is from genome assembly GCF_000972845.2 of Larimichthys crocea. NCBI lineage: Eukaryota > Metazoa > Chordata > Actinopteri > Sciaenidae > Larimichthys > Larimichthys crocea. The sequence goes on from NC_040032.1 coordinate 4,130,613, forward strand.
CAAACTATAAATCAGAAGCCTCCAATTTTGTTCTCTTAATGGGAAAACAAATTATACCATTCATCACGCACACACCGCAGACGGCGCTCCACTGGAATGAGTTTCCCATTAAAATCTAAAAAATTAAATAACTGATGAATGACAGATGAAGGAAAGAAGGAAGTAAGGAAGCAGGAAGGAGAGCAGCTTATGTAAAAATAGTATATTTCCCCCACACTCTTCTCTGATCAAGTTAATTTGTAATCAATATTTATGTCACTGCTGTCCAGCTACTATTTAAGTTTGAAAGTTTCTGTTTCTTTTAGTGTGTTAAAATCGTGATATCTGTCAATCTTGATCATCAGACGCTGTGTTTTTATGTCTCATGGGTCCTACCTCTCTCCTTTTCCCTCCCTCCTTCCCTCCCTCACTCTGCTGGCGGTGTCATGTTTTTCCTGCCTCCCCTCACAGGTTAGACTCTCAGTCAACAGAGGGTCACAAACACGTCACCCACCCTCCTCCTGGCTGGCAAGAGTCGCCCGTCTGCCTGCGTTCATCTAAACAGCACTGAAGACAAACAGGAAACCTACACTCTAGTGGTATCGCCTGTGTGTGTGTGTGTGTGTGTGCGTGTGTGTGTGTCAGCACTTCAGTGCCTTCAGTGTTCCCCCAAGCCCTTCAACTGTGTGTGTGTGTGCACGCAACGATGTGTGGTTTTGTCAAGGTGAGGAATTAAGAGGAAGACAGGACCTGTTCAAGTCAGCAAAACTCAGCCAAGTGCTGCGTATGTGTGTGTCAGGGTTGAGCAGTCCAGCACGTGAGACTAAGTGTGTGTGTGTGTGTGTGTGTGTGTGTGTGTGAGGGGCTAATGTTGACCAGGCTATGAGTGCGTCTCAGAGAGAGAGGCCATTCAATGCTGAGTTGAGCTAAGAAGAGAGCAGAAGAGGAGAATCTGTAAGAGGAGCAGCCATGGGGCTCGGACAGTCCAGCAAGACTCCGGTCACTGATGACACGGATGAAGGTGAGTAATGAAACATCCCAAAAATGTTCGTTTTGTTTCTCCACTTTTGTGACTTAAATCTAGTGATGATATAGGAATGGTGAATTCAAGGAAGCAGGAAGTACACTTAGAGTAACTGATGTGATGCTGATGAGGTCTGCCAAGAGGGATACCCCCTTACTGTAGCCACAGTTTGACTTTGCTTTGTGTCTTTACACTAAAATAGAAGACGGAATAGATCAGACTCAAATCTAAACTCGTCTGGACTTTATTATTGGCTGTGGCGGAAAGGTCTTCATATTTATGATTATTAAAAACTGCTTGAAACTTGCCAGTCTGAATTCTTTCAGACTGATTGCCGTCAAGGTCAGCATCAAAAGGCGTTATTACTTTGATTAGCAGGGCTCTTGGTTTTGAATTTATTTCCCTTTTCTTTGTGACAGGAGTAGATAATACAATGTGAATTTATTGATCTGAGTCAGTCTCTGAAATTAATTCCACTCTGGCTGCACCCCAAGGACTTCAAATAAAGTCAGTGTTACATGAGTCAGTGCTTTAGTCAGAAGTGAAGTGGTTTCCCCAGGTTTTCATTAATGTTGAGCAAAGAGGTTTTGGCACGTATCTGGTGTCCTAGATGACGTGATACAGTTGTTTCTTTATACAAGCTGTAATCTGTTTACAGTTAAATGGGTTAAAATTACATTAGAATTTTGTTTTATTTGTATATCTGATGAGGCAGGTATTTCATTATTGTGTCAAATTACTGCCTAATGAAATCCATATCTGTGGCTTCACGGTTAACCTTGCTGCTTAGTCATCTATCGTGCTATTCTGGAAATGTCACTCATAACAGAGCTTCTCTGAACTCTGAGTTAATGCACCTTTCTGACTTCGCCTTCACGAAACAGCGTGGGCGATTTCAACAGAGGGCAGGGGAATAATAAACACGGAGACACATCGTTTTGAATTAGGAAAAAGCCCCACTCACTGGAAACAAAGTAATCCCCTCGCTGATGAAATCACGTCAGACACACAGGCAGGATTCTCCTTTTGAGGTTGGAGGAAGAAGACGGCTTTGACTGCATGTTGAGTATACATCATACGCTCACTCGTCTGAGTAGCAATAAAGATGCAAATTGAGTTTTCACTTTTAACTTCAGGAACGTTAAAGGTCGCTTCAAGGTAATGTTGGCCACAGAGGTGGGATGTTTGTTTGTTCAACGGTGGACATAAATAAATGTTCAAAAAATATATTTTCAGTACACATAAATGCTCAAGGTATTTTTCATGTCTAGTAATTACCTTTCAGTTTGCCTGACAATTTTGAATGTAGTTGGTGGTAAAATTATAAACAAAATTTGACAAAAGGTGGCCATTGAGCCCTTTTTTCAATTTAGATTGTGGCACCACCATCCCACGAGGTTGGCAAACATTTGTTTGTCACATTGTGGCTTCAAACCCAACCATGCATTTCGGCCTGCCAGACTTTTTAACTTGTTTAGATTTGGTCATTTTTCTTTGGTTTATACTCTTCTATTAGGAGTTAATAGGCTACGTAGTTAAATTGTTTCTCTTTTGGCTATTTTTACAATCGGAAATTTGCACATGGTGTTTTATTTTGAAAGTGACTGGAGTCTTTATCTCGTTTGTGTTTCTGAGGCCGGGAGACACTTCTGGGATGCTTCTGAAACATGCCGTTACAAATATTATCTAGAATAGCCACAATCAGCTTTGGTGACCATGTTATTATGTTTTAGATAACAATCTTTTATAGCATTTCTGTCCAGGAAAATCCAAAGTCCAAATTTGGTCATTTTGAATGTAAACCTTTGTGAAAATTCTTCAATTTCTTAAATTGAATAAACTATTATAACTGGTCTCCTCTACATGAACAAACAAGACCATCAAAGAGAATTGAACTAATTTTATTTTTAAATAAAATTTCTGCAGAGTAGTAAATGTTTAAACTTAATTTCTCCCAGTAAATAACTCGAAATTTATTTGCAGAATAGATTTACAGACTGTTTGCCTTGCTGCATGCAGAAACAGTATATTTTGTAGTTCATCCTCAACCCATACTGTTTTAGTTGATTTCCAGAGAGGTGTGTACATGAAGGTGAAACTCTGTCAAGACATGTTTATCTCCTCTGAGAATGATGTTTGTATCACGTGTTCCTTCCGTGACATACGTTTTCCACTTTGTGTAACTGGGAGCCTCAGGCTAATGGACAGACCTTTACTGGCGATCATGTTCTATTCACATTGCAGTGGCACTTGGACCCATGGGTTCTCTTTCAGTTGTCACAGCAACAGATTGAGCAATGGTGTTCCCATGTTGGAGGGTCCTTAAGTGTTTTCCAGACTCCTGTGTAAAGGAGAGTAAGAAAGACAGAGAGAGAGAGAGAGAGAGAGAGAGAGTACGTCCAGAAGTGAAAATGTCATTGGTGTTTTTCATACAGAAACAAGACAAAAACACAATGGCTAAATCTCTTCTTTTTTGTCTTAATCATCTAAACTGTGCATCACAGCCATCTGCTAAACACTGAGAGAGGCACATCTTAGTTAGTCTACTGAGTCTCAGCTGGTTGAACTCTGTTTATATCCCTCCTGCTGTCTGTAATCACTGACTGTATACAGCCATACTCATGATACATTTGCCCTTCATTATCTCCTCCAAGTGTAAGCCCGGAAGGGATCATGCGTTTGGTCGTGTGTGTGTGTGTGTGTGTGTGTGTGTGTGTTCATGGGTATCTGTTCACAGATCATTTTGCATACTGTTGGACCCATGAGCGTAATATTTTTTTGTTCACATCTGTGACTCTATGCTCAAGAACCTCTCATGGTTGCAGTTATTTACAATTTTTCAAAAACCTATTTTATTGACCTGGTTTATACTGCCAGTAGCTGTGTTCCAACGTATTAGATTACTATAAAATATACAATTATTATATAAAATTATATTTTAACTGATTGAGTAATTTGGCAAAAGAAAATGTGAGCGAATGCGTTTCCATTCACTATAGTTACGTAAATATAAGGAGTTAATGGGATAAGCAGTAGGTCAGTATTAGTGTTATATACCACGTAATTTATTAAATTAGTAATCTATTTACTGGTTAGCTTGTGTAAAGGCCTGCCATAATCTGCCTCTGGTTGGCTAGTGTTCATTGCGTTCATTGGATTGTTGGTTTGGTTGATTAGGTTACGGTCAGAGTAGAGGCAGGTTTTCACAGAATATGGGTGGAGAAACATAATAATCAGACACAGGTGGCGGAGATGTGCTCTCCATCGAGTGCTTCTAGTTTACATGTTTGTCTTGTTTCTGAATGAATTATAAATGAGTGATTTGACTTTGGGTCATAAATGCTATCTGGTAACCGGGCGAACACACTGATGCAGCTGGTGGAGTTTTGTGACAAGAAACTCTGTTGCACTGGATGATGTGCATTTATCCTGATGACCATGAAGAATGTAGTTTATTTGGGTGTAGTGCTTGGGGTCTGAGTGCATCTGACTTGGAAGGTGAAATGAGAAAAATATGAAATCATGCTAGTCCCATATTTCAAAATGAGTTATTATAGAGAGGGTCAGACGTGACTCTTTTCCAAGAGTTTTCTTTTTCCTTGTCAAAAACTTACAGAAAACGTGTCTGGATAGCACAGAGGATAATATAAATGTAAATTTCATTATTTGCACAGGGCCGGTGTGGATGCCTCTGAAGATATCGATTACGTGCAGTCCAAAATGAGTAGTATGAGTAGAAAGAGAACCACCTGTTTGTCAGATTTGGAGTATAGAAGAGATTTTCGTGTGGATGGATGGCCAAAATCAGAGAGCAGTTTCACTTTTTGTTGGCTTAGTGTGGACAACTGACAGACAGTTAACCAAAGTCATGCAGATGGCACTGGGGGCTGTGCGATACTCAAACTGAACAAGCGTGATTACTTCAATCCAAACTGATTAGCATGTGTCAGTCAAATTCCAATTGACTAACGGACGATTTCCTCTGTTAGTTTAAGCCAGGGAAAGGCTGTCAATGTGTCAATTCCACTCATGTGTAGATTTCAATCATTACACGCTGTGTTACTCATGTGTCCATCATTTGATAAAGCACATTAAACCATTCAAAGTTCTGCTGGTAAGATACAACACTCACCATCTCCCTCTATTTCTGTGTCTACTTTCTCTCTCTCTCCCTTTGTATGACTGCCTCCCTCTCTGTCCTCTGATCCACGTCCACAGCTGTCTCTCTGCAAAACCCATCGGAGCAAAATCTCAGAGTAGCTCAGCGGGAAGATGACCATGTGTTTGTGTGCATGTTAAGTATAAACGCTATCATTTATAAGTCTATGCATGTTATGTGTGTGCATTAGAAAGCAGGCTTCATATGGTCCCGATCACAGTAGGTTGTGTAAACACTCCAACACAGATAGTGTGAGAGGAGAAAGTGCCAGTGATACGTGACTAACCGAGCATAACATTAACTGTCACATCCAATAGATCTAGTGACTGCAGGCAGAATGAGAGGGTGTGTGCGTGCTCTTTCAAGAGAATCAGGTGATGTTTTGAGTCCACATGTGTATATATATATATATATATTTGGGAAAGATTATGAATGCATAGTGATGAGAAGTGTGTGCGTCTGTGTATGTGTGGTCTACAGAGGAGTGCAGAGAATGGCCAACAGATGTTCCATCCTCAGGGAAACGGCAAAGAGGGAAAAACCTTCTGTCCTCCTGGTTGTCATGGCAGCAAGAAACAAACAGCCCCATCCAGTTCCAATTTGCGATAAATGTTGCCGTTAGATGGAGAGTGAGATATGGAGTTAAGCTCTGGTTTAGGATCGTGTGGTTTGTATGTGTGTGTGCGTGAGACACACAGAGAAAGCATGTTTCATAAGTGTGCAGAGGAGAGAATAATACAAAGAGTGAGAGCTGTGGAAAAAAAAAACAAATGGAACTAAAAATATCTGTCTTTTGTTCGGTGGAAAAACATGCAACCACCACAAAAGACGTCTTTGTGCTGGAGCTTATTTCAATTCTCAGCTATATAATGACAGTGACCTGTGGTTGCCCTGGAGACCTTCCATCTGTTTCAGCTTGACTGTCCGCATTGTTCCAATGAGCTCAAAGCAAACCTCACGGTGAACGCACTGTAACTGTACTGAATGACCTTGTTTTTATTTTAAAGGGTTGCAATCATCTGACTTCTTTAGATGTTTTAACACAACCTGTAACATATTATATTATTGTGCATAGTTTCCCTCATTAGCTGGCATTTGCAGTTAAAGTGAAATGTTTAAACTTAAGCAAAGTACCTAGACTTGATCTAGTAAAGTTATTTCACTTTGGTTTAATAGTCGGCGAGAAACAGAAAAAGATTCACGTTTAAGTTTGTGTTTAATAAAAACTAACAGATTTTCTACTTTCCTTCCCCGCAGTAAATTTCGACCACTTCCAGATCCTGAGAGCAATAGGAAAAGGAAGCTTCGGAAAAGTAAGTTCATGTTTGCCTTTTTTTGTTTGTTTTTTCCTGATGAAAAGAGAAAAAAAAATGCACCCATGTGAGCTAAGTTGGAAAGAGTGCTCTAGTATGTTTCAGCTTCATGATACACACATTTATTAATGACAGGAGGAATTGGTTTAGCATCCTCTTCAATACAAAAATAAATGTACAAACAAACTACAAAGGACATTAGCTTCAGGTAATCTGAGGGCTGCAACTATTGATTAGTTTCATTTCTGATTAGTTTATTTTCTAGATTGCAACCCAAAGGTGATATCATCACAAAGATATTGATTTTTTGCTATCACATTAGACAATAAACAGCTGCAAATCTTCAAACTGCAGAAGCTGGACGCAAGGGAAATGAAGAATTTCTGCTTGAAAAATGATTAAAATAATTAATAGAATATCAAAACAGCTGCTGATTATTTTTCTGTCAGTCAACTAACTGTTGCAAATCTACATGATCCCCTTTGATTTCCTTACAGAGTCATGTTGACCAAATAATATACCATGTCCCTTCTCTGTCAGTAATTATCATATACATTCTAGTAAAGCCTTCCGGTTTAATTTGCTCGAGTCCAACTGACAGCTCTGAGGTGATAGCAGTCATGTTTCCCTTTGCCATTAAGCCATATACTGCAAGTCACATCAGCGCCTACATTAAATGTAAGCCCTATACGGTCACACATGCACACTCCCATGCACGTATATACACAGACCCACAAAGCATCTACACTCTGTCCAACAACAGATAAGCAGTCTAATCACAGTGGATGGCAAGCTGTTCAATGGGAGGAGTGATGCGATCAGGGTTTGGCTGATTAACTGTGCCAGCTGGTCCACAGATCACTCTCTTAGATAGCAGTAATCACTGGCTTATTGACGCTTGTAGCACAGACAAGCACGACTACAAATAAATATGGGGTATTATACAGCCGCATATGAAAATAGTTTCTATTCTGAGACCGCAGTCAAAAGGGGGGTAATGATGTACAGTTTCATATTCACATGCAATGACAGCTACCCAGATTGCACCAGGTGTGTGCTGTTCTTTGCTACGTCACATCCCATGTACTGTAACTACACTTAGTGCTGTTTGAAAGCATTCATACGGAACTTTGAAAAACAAATGTCGACATTCCCCACCTACGTGCACAAGTTAAAATGAATGAATGACATGTTTCCCATCTTGAAAATGCAAAACACGCTGGTGTGAAAAGTTCTTACGAGAGGATTAAATTCGTGATCCGCGAGATTAGAGAAATCCTGAAGTTTTCCTTCCATCCTTGTTAGATGGGCAACATTTCTGGTTCTTGCACTACAACACTTTGTGCGTCTTTGAGTCTCAAGCGATTAAGCTTTAGACAAACACGGGCGAATGATGGTAAACATGCTATTGCAACATTTTTCATGCAGCATAACTAACCATTGATTGCATTGGAGAAAACGTAGAGGAAACACACACCACACTACTTTTTGGCTGCACTTGGTCGTTACACTTTGCAGAATCCAACATAGTTTTAACATTATTTAAAGTACTGAAGACAAAGACCATGAAAATGTATGACTGACCACAGAAGGAAAGTATTTACCCTTTTGTGATCTTACCAGGTTTGCATCGTACAGAAGAAGGACACTAAGAAGATGTACGCCATGAAGTACATGAACAAGCTGAAATGTGTGGAGCGCAACGAAGTGAGGAACGTCCTAAAAGAGTTGCAGATCATGCAGAACCTTGAACATCCTTTCCTGGTCAACTTCTGGTAAGCCTCCCATCCTTTATTGAATATGTATTAGAATGTGTGTATGTCTGCATATCAGTTAAGTCCAGAGGGTTCTTACAGAGTGTTGGTAATTACTTTCCTGAATTCAAACTCAGACTACCTTAAATTTAGCTGTGTAAAATCTTAAATGCACTGTAAGTGATTTCCACCTCAGCAGGTCATCTCCACACGGGCTTGTGTTTAACACCCGCTATTAAAAATCAGCCACAGCGACCACTTGAATGATTCTGTAGTGCACTCTGTGCCACCCATTTGATTTTTATGGTGATTGTATCCCGTCCATTAAATCAGTGAGCACACAGACACACAGGAAGGCTATCGGCCATTAAAGAAAGTTGTGGACTGAACTAGTGTCGTCCACTGAGAAAAAACAAGTCCGCACCATCTCATCCCTGTGAAGTTGCTAAAAGGAAAATGCGGTTTGCTCACTGATCCAAGCTTCAACTTTTACGGGCACGACCCTCCAACTCCTGGCAGCTTTTCTCGTTCGCCTCAGCGCATTTTGGGGGGTAGGGGGGGTGTTGAAGAAGTCTTTCCCTGCACAAGCTCATTTAAACTCTAGTGCGCTAATCTAAGATGACTCATCAGGTAATTTTTCAGCATCTCATTCATCATAATTTCAAAGCTTATTGAGCTCCAGGAATCATACTTTTGAGATGCCTGATAAGTATGGCTTGTTAAGTTGCCGTCTGAAAGGCATCATTAATTCTTGATACGCGCTACCACTCTGCAGCGTTTGAGAGGAAGCCACCGTGGTCTTCTGTCAAGCAGAAAGACAGGGAGGATGTCTGTCCAAAGACGGTGAATAACTACCATGGTTGTGTCATCCAATTTTTAAAACTTACCAGTTTTGTCATTAATTGTTGCATTTATCGATTCTCCGTTTGGTTACTTGCACGATTTTAGACAGCTCCCTATAAAAATGTAGTGTCTTGAGGCACTAACACTCTCTAGTAGTCCCCTCCCCATTCCATCTACCCTTTGTCATCTGTCCCACTTTTCCATCCTCTCTTCACATGCTTCCCCCTTTTATCCCGTTTTAATACATCATTTTGAAAGCCACTCTGGCGGAATCAATAGCTGCTTTTAATTACTAATTCGAGGGAAACAAAACTAAATCCTCCCACTTTGGGAATGAATGAGTAAAAAAAAAAAGAAAAAAAGAAGTGCTGTAAAAAAAGAGGAGAGGATAGGAAAGGATAGCAAGAGAAGAAGGGAGAATAGAAGTGCAGTGTACAGACTCATCAGACAAACAATGCCAGTGCTTGCTTTCTTGCTTGATTGCATGCTGTGTTAGACAAAAAGAAAAAGAAAACGGTTGGAAGTTAATGCTTTTGGCAGCGTAAACTCCTCCTGTGTGGGGGTGATTTCCTCTAGAGATGTGCTTGGGTCAGCACTGTGCCCACTCTCTCTTTCTTTCTCTCTCTCTCTCTGTGTTGAGTTAGCGTAAGTTATGATTGTCCTGTGGTAAGCGCTCAAGGTCAGAGACTGGGAGAGATTACCTGCAGGCAAATGAAGTGCACCGATCCAGCTACATGCAGAAAACCAGGCTTTATTTTTCCTACGTCCTCTGACTTGTCCTTTCATCTCCCTCCTCTGTCCTCTTTTCAGTCACCTCGTCCTTGTCATCTCTCACCTTCTTTTTTTTCTTCCTCCTCCTCCTCCTCTCCTATTTGCCTCTCCCACCACCTGCGTTACTTCCCTTTCTCTCCTCTCTTGCTGTCACTGCACTTGCAACTGAGCACGACCTCGGGTGTCAGTCTTGTGCAGCCCGGGCAACGATGCACTTGAAAGACGGGAGATCCACTTCTAAACAAAGTTATCTTCCCTCCATGCAGATTATTAAGTACCCAGTATGATGAATGGTGAATAATGATTTTGAAGAATTATAACCTCTGGCATTAAGTGTGTGGTACGGTCAGTGTATTGATGTGCCAGCATGGGTAGGGCAGCCCGATGTGCCTGTGCTGCACTAAGTCCCTCTGTGTAAGGGGAGCCCTTATTGGCACTGCACTGCTTTGACTCAAAGGCCAGAGTTACACACAGAGAGGAAGAGATGCTGCTGTGTTCAGTATTCAGCAGTCTTGCTGCCTCTTTAACTGTGGATTCTGCATTTGATTCGTATTTTGATGGAGGAAAAAGTCACAGAGCAAGGACTTCTTGAAACTACCTGCTTGCTGTTTTAAGTGTTTGGTGTGAAAGACGTGTTGATTGCAGGGTGTGTAATGTCCTCTGTGTGGAGCACATTGAATGATTGAATGATTTGAGGCGTCAAGCAGAAGGAAAATAGTGTTGCAGTAATTTTCGACAGCAGTGCAAATATTGTGAAGTTTTATATTCTAGAAATGTCGTGGTAAAGCTGTTTTCCTCTTGAGGTGAACAACCACAATTTTATACATTTCCATGCTGTTAACAAATAAATTGTAGATTTATCTCATTATCTCTAAAATGTTCTGAGTACCTCAGAACTTTTTTTGTTTTGTTACTCCCTCAGTGAATTCAGAATAACATAAAGCACCGAGTATAAAATAAATAAAATCAAGAAACGGCAGATTAGAATTTCATGCAAATTCAAATTGTTTGATAACAACCAAACAAAGTGACTCAGATTAGGAAATTTACATAAAGATAGATCTTCAGTATCTTTTCAATCTTTTCTTCGACAAACTTGGCCAAGAATAATGTTCACTGCCAATGTTTTTCAATATGTGGTTAAGATTTATCTGTGGGACGCGTCACTCGGTCACATCTTCCATAATATCTAACCTTTTGAATTCTGCTACTGATGTAACATGCTATTGTAAAAAAGCAATTGCGTAACTGTCAAAAGAAAAGAAGAACTTGAAAAAACTCTTGAACGTTGTTGTTGCTTCAGGGAGTCCCTCTTTTGCTCAGTTATTATGTAATCTTATTAATGCATTTCATTTCTATCTAAAGCAAGACATCACTCAGTGTTAGTTGTGTTCCCTCAAAAAAAAAAAGGAAAGTGACATAATATCTGTGAAAAGAAAAGATTTTCTTAGAAAAGCATCCTCCAAACATCTAGATATAAAAAGGTCTTGAACACCAGATGTGTTGCGTAACGCGCGGGCACTATAGTCTGCTTATAGGGTAGATTTTGAATGAATGGCGTGAGCTGAAATAAGCTTAATTCTACACTCCAATGTTACAACTAAGCAATAATAAGATCTGCTGGTGCCTAAAGTACAAACTGTGTCCTTACGTATCTGCAAATTGTGCACTTCACATCCTCACTTTAATCCTAACAACGCAGGTGTTGCGTAACACTGGAAAGCAGCATGTCAGCCTGTTAACTATTTGGCCTGATGTCAGGGTGACCTGACGAAATGGAGGGATAGGGGGATAGGGAGAGGCATCACAGGCTAGAATTTTTTACAGGCTAGAATTTCTTTTACTTTTTCTAACTACCATTTTTCAGATTTTTGGCCCCCAAAACCCACATAACCACGTCCCACAGCCACCACAGCTATCTCCATAAACTGAAGCTGTAGCTGGTGATGAAAGGTGGTAGCGAGAGGTTGTGATGACATTCACAAACAAAAAAAGGCTAGAATCTTTTACTTTTTTTACTACCATTTTTCAGATTTTTGGCCCCCAAAACTGAGTCCCACATAACCACAGCTATCTCCATAAACTGAAGCTGTAGCTGGTGATGAAAGGTGGTAGCGAGAGGTTGTGATGACATTCACAAACACAAAATCCTTTCCCCTGCAGCAGTAAACATAATACAAGGCCATCTAACTCTCCATTAGGCTGTACCCTGAGCATCCTGCCCATCTCACAGCGCTGTAGCTAATGCCAAACCGCTCTTGTGCAGAAAAGAGCTGAACTGAACGTAATGCCTGGAGGATGCTGCTAAAAATATAGAAAAATACAATGATATGCATAAACTATCCATCCATATCCAAGAAAAGATCTGTTTAAGAAGTAATTTTTTCAAAATATGCCCACTTTTGTTTCAAATGTGAGATCAATCATTCCCCCATGTGCTTTCTGAAAGGGATGTCTGTGTGTGCTCAGGGTGCATTAGACACACACTGATGTGAGCTGTCAATCAAAGGAGGTGTTGGAAGATGGGTTGGGAGGAAGGTCGGAGGGCTGTCGGCATCGATCCAACATGTCACAGCCTGAGCGGCTGGCCGGCTGAGTCCGCTTCAGCTTGGGGCTTTCGTTAGATGGTGTGTGTGTGTGTGTGTGTGTTTGTGCACATGTATGTGTAGTATGCATGTCTAATCACTGTAATTGCAAAAACCTTCCGTTAAACAGCAAAGTCCTGATTGGCCATTTTATTACTAAGATTCACTGATGTGGCTTTCTCGCTGTGGGCATTCAACAGATAGATGTTAATGAACAAAAATCACTCTACAAATTAGACTGAGGCGGCTTTTATGATTTATGAGTTATGGAAGGTGGGTGGCTGAGAGGGAAGAATAAGCCCTTATTAAGTAGTCCATTACATTTCAGGAATGGGTAAAACGTGATATTCCTGCCAACATTTCCATTACTCTTAAAGAATTTTTTTTTAGGCACTTACTATAATGTAATGTAATGAAACATTCGTTTAGTTTTTTGCTGAATATTGCAGTACAAACACCTGCCTCACTTGATTTAGGAGCCATAATATACTTAAAAAAAGGAATAATTTGTCTGTCTGAAACATTTCCCTCACATTTAACACATAGTAGGGGTTACACAGAGTCAAGCGTATGTCTTGAAGTCACTGTAAGGACAGTGTCAAATCTTAGATTGTGAGAGACACTGACTTCTGTGTGTTTGTGTTTAAGGAAACCAGGCCCCATTCTGATCATTACTATGGAAACCAAGGTCAGAGGATAGGGCTTACTCACCGAACACAACAGATAGGTACATAATGTAGAAGTTTCTACAGAGTCAAATAACAATGTCGGAACACTAAAAGGTAAATATATGTTCAATTGGCAAATGCCTTGTACTGCAGATGCATTGATTATGTTGGTTTAGAGTAGTTGTGTCACTGTGATGAGGGCATATAAGTGTATTGATAAATCCTCCATTCTGCTCGATCAAGCTTCATTAAACTTTTGGGCATAAGAAGTCTCAGACTCCTGTGTACTTTCTCTCCACTGACCTTAACTGACTGTTGATGAATAAAATACACCACATCAACAACTGTTACCTTCTGAAAGAGTGCAGTATTTTTGTAAGGAAATGTTACCATTATTTTCTGAGCCCCCGTGGTTTCTGGAGACTTCCATTACTGAAGTGGCCTGGGGTGCCTGTGCGTCTAAAAGCTCCATGCAGCATGCTCTCCCATCAGACTGACTGCCTGCAGGCCACCGTGAGGTCACATTGAAATGCATGCGTGGCAAAGCAGATAGAGACACTGAAAGAGAGAAGAAGAAGCGAGAGAGGGAGAGGGAGGGAGAGAGAGAGAGAGAGAGAGAGAGAGAGAGAGAGCAGGAGGGGACAAAGGAACAACTAAAGGACAAGAGAGAACAAGTAAGCTAGAGAGAAACCAGATGCCAGCAAGACTAATGAAGAGTCTGTACCATTTCAACATAATGTGCAGCTGCTAATCTGGAGCCTGACTGCTATTCTCTTCTCTCTATCCAAAATGCTGGTCGGGGCATCAAGCAACAGCTGCTAATGGATGCATGAGAACTTACAAATGGAGACTGTGTAATGTTCAAAATAAACAAAAAAAATCTAAAAGAAATACTCACTGGTTGGCTGATTCTTTTTTTATTATGTGGTTTAAATTACTCAGTTTATATTACTCACTTTTATTTATTTTTGACGCGTGTGACCATATTACAGTTGTGCAGAATAGTACGCTACCGTATGTTGTTGATTTTTAATTGGCTAATACTTACCTGCAACAACTGAGTCTCTTAAATCATACTTGCATCATATTATTATCATATTAACGGTAACTTAGGTAACGTTTATGACTCACCGCCTAGAGTACCTGTAGTGAACAACTTAACAAGCACCATTTCTAATTAATTTTGACAGCAATGGCAGCAGGCCAAAGGAGACATTCATATTCAAATACTGCGGCACCAAAAGAGAGAGAGAAAGCACTTGTTTTTAGAAGAAATGGGGGGGTTTATTGTTATAAGAGACCAATTTACACTCAGATTGCTGCAATAGCATAAAATATTTCAGTTCAATTAGCATGAGGTCAGTCAGCCCCAGAGGGATGAAGTTGATCTGCAGCTATAATACCTTACACACTGAGTAGCATGTATAGCACAACCAGTTATTGTATAGTGTAATAACGTTTACTTATGCAGTGAAAAGCTGTTGACTTGGTTTGTGTATGTATAAAAATGTACTGCATGTTTGTGTTTGCTTGTGTACGTGTCTGAGCTTGTACATCATTTCTGTGACTTTTTAAAACTTATAAAACAAAGTTTCACCATCTGTCATCTTAAGAAAAACGTAGCAGGCTTATACAACAGGCTGGCAGTAAGTGTGTGTGTATGTGTGTGTGCGCATATTACAGTAATCAGAGTGTACTGTAAGTGCCTCCCTTTGTGTATAACCATGCCAGGCTGTCAACCACCTTCACGACAGCTTTGTTCCTGAGCAACCATGTGAGGGATTTACGGTGAGTTGGTCAGTCTTGTTTGCTTACGAGACAGAACAACTTCCCCCCCAAACAATGACGGCTGAGCCCCTTCAGTTTCTACCACCTTGGCCTTTTGATGGAAAGGCTTGTGAGACAGAAAACATGGAAACCTCAGCCAAGCATGCGAGCTGGTTTTCTACTCGATTAAACTGGTTTCACGGAGGACTCACGTGTACTATCGATTGACTTGATGGACTTGCTGTGGCTCCATAACCACAACCCAGCCATTCATCTAGTAGTTATGTACTGTCTAATAAATAATGTCTCGCATTTTCCAAACATTTATTTTCTGTCAATGAATATTCTATTAACCAGTTGATGGAAAACTGTTACATTGCATTAGTGTTTCAAACAGCCCAGTGACAGGTGGGTTTTCCAAAGTGAAAAATCTGTAGTGTTAGAAAGTGATAAATTAAGCACCAAGAGCTATGAGCTGTTTAAGCTTGGCTGTTTCATCAGTGCATCCATGAGCGTTTTGACAAGTTATTACTAAAATTATCAAAAAGAAGGTTAAGGATTATCACTTCAACCTTTAGTAGACAAAAAGATTCAAGATAAATGAAAGATCAAGGACTCGTGCATCAAGTGTCTGGCGATACTGATCAGATTATATTCTGTTCTATTTTAGCGACCCATAAAAAAAATAATCCTGGATAGTCCCGATATCTAACAAATGGCTTGGGATGTCTCTAGTAAATACCAGATCAAATAATTCAATAGTAAAAACGTAGTTTTTCACATAGTATACGCTAAATCTAAAAAAGTAATCACTGATGTTTGCAGAAGATTTTGTATATTTTACATATTATAGCAATAAAAAAAATAAACTGCTGTTTTCCTGGAAGAAGCTAGTGTTCATCTGCCAAGAAAAATAGCAATTAAACTCCACCTTAAATCAAAGCACCAACCTAAATACTTCTGACAGCAGCCTCTTGGCTTCTTTACCACCTTCAGTACCTCTGCTGGGTTAGACAGATACACCCTACCCGACAGAGAGGGAGGGTAGAGAGACACTGAGGTAGACTGGAGGAGAGAGGAAAAAGTTAGAGAAACAAGTCTGGAAAAAGAGACAAAGAGAAAGAACGAAAAAACAAAGAGAGTTAATCAAATGATTAATAGGCGGCGTAAAATGGAGTCTATCCAGCAAACAAACTGCTGTCGAGCTCACACTTTAAACCCACTGAGAAGCTCATTGTTTCTGTCTTCATTTACAGTTCTGTCCTTGTTTTAAGCTTTTGCCATCAAATTAGGGAGTCATGAATATTTCACACATATTTCTACACATTTATGCACTCTGGATCTCACACTGTTGTCCTCAATTAATGGTTATTTCTCGTATCTATGCTTTCTCTCACAACATTTTTAGAATATTCTTTCTCTAATGGCCGTTGAAGCTTCAAAATAATAACAGGTCTTCCTGTTGACACATAAAGAGGAGCGATTTGAGCATCTATCAAACACAGTCAGAATCATGTTGGTCCCAAAAAACTACAAATCCTGTATCAAAGCAAGGCATTGCTTTGATAATTAAGAGAATGTGCTGTTAATACGAGAGCCTGTTTGATCTTTGCCTCTTCTCTCCGTGCCAGACTCGAGTGTCATATCATTTTCCAACACATGCTCACTTATTTCTATGTGTGCGGGTACACACACACACACAGACACACACAGTGATCCACTCTGACGCCTCAGTTATCTCTCCCTTACATCTTATGGCAGCTGCTGGAACTTTGATTTTTTTTTTCTTTCATATTCTAGTCCTTGTAGACTCTCCACGGGAGTCCCCTCTTCTCAGAATATAGCACTTTTAAGTAATTTTGTCTCCATATTTTTTGCTTTAAAGAATGCAGGATTGAATTGTAACATTTAACATCTTGACCATGGAAAACTTGCTGTAAACTATATGAGTTAAGCTATCGAGGAAGGTAGAAGTTCAAAACCAATCATCTCACAGACTGAAACTTTCCCTGATCCCTTTCACAAAGACTGAGTTATTTATTTTTTATGTCACAATGAATAAACATAAATATATATAAAATACTTACACAGCAATAAAACAATGAATCAATGTCAAAAAGATAATATGTGAGAATATAGCAATGACTGAAAGGGCATAGGCTTTAAATCTATCTGGAACTATAGATTATATAACACATTCTGACTTCAGTGATCCTTAGTGTTTTACTGTAAATACACACAATTCATCCCGTTGTGCTGCTCCCCTGCTTATGGCATTCACGTACACACACACACAAACTTAGCCAAAAACTTTGGAGAACCTTGGTGTCCACAGGCGTAGCTAAGTCATTCCTGCTTGTCTGAGTGACTGATTGCATTGCAGCTGATCCCATCCATCCAGCTCTACTGCAATATACACTTTAAGTGAGAAGAGCTGGCCTCTTCTCACTTCTTTTCCCCTAAAACTGGTATAAAATAACAAAGAACTGTTGTTTGTCGTTAGAGTGACTCATTGAAATTTAAGATGTTTTTTTTTTTTCTTTCTTTTTTTTGCCAGTTTAAGTTCTTACAATACATCAATAAAATAACACATCATCATATTTAATGATGCTTGAAGGACAGTGCCGTGTGTGGGAAGGCGTTGCGTGAGTGTACTACAAGCACCTTTTTGTGACTTTGGCGAATGCGTGTGCTTCATCTTCAGGACGGGCATCTAACAGATAGTCTTACCACACTCCGAGGCCATTGGCAATCAGATGTTAAGTGGTCTCAGCATTATCTGAGCCTTAGCAAACAGTTTGGAGTCAGCTCAATCAATCCCCCATCCATCCATCCATCCAGTGCAGAAAAGCACCACCTCTAGCTTACGGGGAGAAGGGCCCCGAGGAAGGGAGTTCACCAGCATGGCAAAAAAAAAAAAAGGATTGAGTTTGAGCCAAGAAGATAGTCCTTACAGAAAAGTATCTGGCAGGAGAATCCCCTGTGGACCATCTTGTCACCTAGCGGAAGTGTTCAGTGAAATTGTACACTATTTATTTCAGATCAGCTATGTGTTGTGGCTGTGGTGTAGTTCCCCCATTTTTATGGAAGATCTGAACTTGCAGATCTGAGATGTCATGTTGCACACAGTGCAATGCTTTAGGCGAGCCAGGAAATGTTGGCTGCTGCAGTTTTTTAAATATTATTTTTGCATAAATTTGTTTCTTGTGGGAGAGAAACTAATTAGCTCATCGTTTAAAAAAAGAGAGGGGGGGCCTCGGCATGTAAAATCAATGATGATTTGTGCAACAGCTTCTCAAATGGCGATGCAGTGGGCAACATGCTGATAAAGGCTTGCTGTGCATGAAAGTGCTTGATGGATTGATGAATAGATGGATGACCACAAGTAGCATTACCACCCAGAACATCCCTCACACAACAGAGGACTGAAGCATATGCAAGCAACTACTGCTTAAACATAATATAAAAGAATGCCAAAAAAATCTACTTATTTAAATTTAATTCATAAATAAAGCAAGTAACACTTTGTGCCACTTTCCCTGTTGGCGACATCTAAGCATCACTTTCCGCTGCCAAATCTTTAGACTACACCCTAACATAAGGAATATTTAATAGATGTAATGGTCTGCTTTTAATGAAATGGCACTATACTCACCACTCCACCAGACGGAAAACCTGTTAAGCCTAAAGAGAGACAGAAGTGAGAGTGCAGAGTGGATACAGATATAGAGCTATAATTAAAAGGCTTTCACACTGCCAATGTTGATGTGATACACTGCAACATACAAACGCTCAATAATGCTGCGCAAATCCCTTCACGTAATGTAAAAAAAAAAAAGAAGCCAGGATAATCTGTTTGCTGATCACTAATGTAATCACAACAGAGATTATGTTTCCCCTATGCTGCCTGTTAAAACCAGAAAGAAACAAACGAAAAGAAACCATAATGATGACTGGGTCCAAACTGTATTATTAAATATGCAGATGATGTTACTTCAGCTATATAAGGCTCTTTGGCATCAGCATAGAATATTTTGGTGCCACGTACTTCTACGATGACCTCAGTCCATCATAGTCTGCACTGATGAAATCATTATTTATATGAATGTCAGGTAAATTAACCATTACTAGTCTACTATCTATGAACAGATATAAGCATATGAATGCAGAAGTACTGACCAGTGAGTGGGCTGTTTGCAATAGTCAGTGTGGAGAGCAAAAGAGGCCATCATCTAATGAAGTTATCAAATTTATTTATTTACTTACATTCATATGCAGATATCTGTTTACAGAGATTAGCAGAAATGTGTCTTTCTTGTCATTCTTGCGGATCAAGTTGCTAATCGGACTACAGAGAAAGTCTTAGTCCGGATATCAAATCAAATCAAATCAAATCAATTTTATTTGTATAGCCCAAAGTCACAAAGTACATTTGCCTCGGAGGGCTTTACAATCTGTACAGGGAGTGACACCCTCTGTCCTTAGACCCTCGGTTCCAGTGAGGAAAAACTTGCCCACAAAAACCCTTTTAACAGGGAAAAAAATGTGGAAGAAACCTCAGGAAGAGCCACAGAGGAGGGATCCCTCTCCCAGGACGGACAGACGTGCAATGGATGTCACGTGTACAGGACAAATCAACACAAACATATTGTACAATTACAATGACTGACAAAATGACAATGAATCACAATGAATGATAAAGATGATTACAGTAACAGATAATAGTAACAGTAATAGTGACAGTAATAATATATGTAGTGGGCGTCGTGCAGGATCACAGCAGCAGCCACGATCCACGAGAACCTGCTTGACGACAGAGCACAGAAACTCCGGGAAAGTTTGGTTAGTAACATGCATTAATGAGACATGTCCACAGATGGAGAGATGGAGAGAGATAGAGAGAGATAGAGAGAGAGAGAGAGAGGGAGAGAGATAGAGAGAGAGAGAGAGAGAGAGAGAGGGTTTTCGGTAAGGGAGATGTGTGCATCTTCAACCAATACTGTGCCTGGCTAGGCATAACCCTGGGTGGGGGGTGGAGTCCCCCGGCAGTCTAATCCTATGACAGCATAACTAATGGATGACCTGAGCCAGCCCTAACTATAGGCTTTATCAAAAAGGAAAGTCTTAAGTCTATTCTTAAAGGTGTTGACCGTGTCTGCCTCCCGAACCCAGAAAGGTAGTTTGTTCCACAGAAGAGGAGCTTGATAGCTGAAAGCTCTGGCTCCCAATCTACTTTTGGAAACTATAGGAACCACAAGGAACCCAGCGTCCTGAGAGTGCAGTGTTCTAGAGGGGTAGTAAGGTATTATGAGCTCTTTTAGATACGATGGTGCCTGACCATGATATCCATTTTCCAGATATCCACCGGCTACACCGGAAGTGCAGAAACATCGGCTATTGCCTGCAGAGGCTAAATTGTCATCAGACAATAGTTGGTGGGTTCCGAGATTGTGTTCCTGGGGAAAAATGTGGGCACAAAACCTTATTTTCCTTTAAAATGAGTCTCTGCAGGTCTAAAGACTGAAAATTAAAAAAAACATTTATTGTGAGGATTAAAAAGGAGAGAGAGAGTAACACAAGGCCATGGAAAGAGACAGCAGACAAAGAAGCATAAAAGGTAGATTTTATGTTTAGATCCTGTCAAACACTGTTACCTGCCTTTCTTGTCTCCTGACTTTCAAAGCCATGGGAACAAGGGAATAAAGGATTTTCTTATCTTATTAGCCATAAGATAATATAAGATAATATGAGATAATGAGAAGTGCCTCGGGCATGACTCTGCCTATATGTAAGTGCTCTCTCTGTGAAAGAGTGGTTTTCTTCTGCTTGTTGTAAGTCCTACAGAGTATAGCGGCATACACCCTTAGAGACCCTGAGAGGCTCCTCAGGTTGTTTCTTTCAGAGATCATGAGGTTGAATCGCCGATGGGTAATTTTGCTGAAGCATTTGTCCTTATCAAACATTTTGCATTGCGGCCTTTCTTGCTCTCTTTTGAAGGTTGATTTGCCTGAGGAGCACAAGGCTGACATGAGTTCAATTTGCTCATCATCCTTTTTTATTGCCGACGGAGAAAAGTGTTGCATCTTCAACATTGCACCAATCCATGAAGTTAGAAAACCTTTTGTTCAGTTAAACCAAGGACATGCTTCCGGCATGTGTTACCACATCTCAGAATAAAAAGGGTTTTGTGCCACTTTTATATAATTTGGGAGCACTTTTTATACACTGATTTATGGTAAATATATGGCTCTTAATTATAGCTGACTTGTCGCTTCATGCTTCTTCCCCACCTCCTCTCACCCATTATTTCCCTCTTCTTCTTCTCCTGCAACTTTCCACATCTCCATATTTACGTTCCCTTTTAACTTCCCTATCTGATGAGTCTGCTCATTTCTGATTCTTTCTGTCACCACGGTTATTTTCATTTTCATTTCTGATTTCTTCTCCCCCTCAATTCTGATTGCACATCTCTCTCTTCCTTCTATCCCCCTTATGTGCATCTACCCATCTCCATTTCATTTCCACCACATGTCCTTGCCACTACCGGGCATCCCTCACTCTTCACTTGTGACTGCCCCTGCAGGTATTCCTTCCAAGATGAGGAGGACATGTTTATGGTGGTAGATCTGCTCTTGGGAGGAGACCTGCGCTACCACCTCCAGCAGAATGTCCACTTTTCAGAGAGCACTGTCAAACTCTACATATGTGAACTGGCCCTCGCCCTGGGATACTTACGTACCAAGCGCATCATACACAGGTGAGATGTTTTCTCTTAATTAGCTCTGAATGTTTTTAGTTTAGTTTATAGTATTGTATATTATTTAATAACCTTTAATAATGCAGAGAGGCGGGATTTGCTTTCCTCTCTAGAAATAGTCATTGATTATTTATTGTTTCCTTCTCTTTCCTTCTCTCTCCCTTGTTTTTACCACCGAGTTTGAGCATTAAGTAGCCCAGTGTTCTTTTCTCCTTGGCTGTCCACTTCTATATTATTTTATAATATGACTGCTCCACCGCTGTGCAGAAAGGTCAAGCTGTCTTGACATGAAGGTCACATCTGACACAACAATTTATCCTGAGCAGCAGACTATGGCCATCGTGAAATGCACCAGTTCTGTCTACGCTGCTGAGTTGATGCCTCATTTCATTTGTAAAATGCAGGTTAAGTGCTTTTAGGCAGAAATAGCTGCAGCACACTTGGCCCAAGAAAGATATGGCTCCTGCCCAATATTTTTATTTTAATTTGTTGAAGTGACTCAAAGAGCTATCCTGTTACAGCCAATGATGCTGCCAAAATATGTTTAATACATCGACAGAGGGAAAAGTTAAAAAGCTGTCCTTCTTTTCATGAGGCAATAACCCACTGACATGTCCTTACTGGAAACACAGAACAAATCTACCTCGTTCCTAGAGAGGCAATGCAGATACAGTAAATGATCAGCAGAGCAACCTTGTCTCATACTAAATATTTTCTAATTTGCTCTGCCAAATACCCTTTGAAGAAAATATGTTTACTATATTTACTCACATTTGCTCATATTGAAAAAAAATGGAATTATGTTTCTGTTTGCAAATCTGTTATATGAACATAATTTGTAGGAAGACTTTATACAGAAACAAATACTTTGACTACTATCCGCTACCAAAGCTCAGCCATATTTTTTTTGCCTTTCAATGACTCTTAAATATACACAGTACTATATGTGCATACATTTCTAGCATGGATAACTTTGCTCCGATCTCTGAGGCACTATGATGTTCATATTCCATCCACGGCTTAGACTTAACTCCTCCACTCTGGTGACTGAGGTAAACATAGAAAAAAAGATCATGACTAATAGGAAACATCACTGCAATAGAGAACACTCATTTATCAACACCCTCAGGTAACAAATTACGCCATTTAATGTAAAGCAGACTACTTGCTCCTGTACATACTCTTAAACCTCTAAAAAGAAAGAGAGGGGGTGAGAGAGAAATAAATGGGACGGATTATTAATTTGCTTATTCACTCCACTGAGGGATATGAATATTTAAAGCATGTTTTCTATTTCAGTGCCGGAGAGGACAGACTTTCTACTTGATGTGCAGGTGTTGGGGGCGTTTGTTTAGACGGAATCAACATCTTTTCAATCTGCATTCATTAGCTTCAAATAGGAAGAGGAGCTGAAAGTAACTCTCAGCTCATTTCTATGGAAATTGAATATATAATTTCCTTGGTCAGATGTGAACGTGACGACTTCGGTACAGCGAGTGAGTGAACTTAAAGACTTCAGAATGTGTGTGGGTACCCGTGTATATGTGCCTAAATGCAGGATGTACACGTTCTCCTTCCGTTGGTCTTTGATGATAATGAGGGAAGTAATCATGATAATGACATTAACCACATGCAACATGACGATACAGCAATTATGTTACTCACAGGTGTGATCAGATCACGACCGAATAGACTTTCCAGTAATTTGATTCAGCTGATGTGTGTGTGTCTGTATATCACTCCACTAGTACCAGAAACAAGTCTTCCCTAGCACCTTTCTGTCATAGTCATTCACTTTAAACTCAACTAAGGACTGTTCTAGTCTAATAATTGAATAAGATGTTTGATAGGAGCTTTGAAGGACAATCAACCTTGTTACCAGGTTTTTAATTTATAATGCAATACTGAATTTATTAGAGTAGGAACGTTCCTACTTCTAATACCTAGTGCAATGGAAAAAAATGTGCTCCTGTGAGGTGCAAACTTGTTTTTATAGAATAAACACCTATAAAAAAAAGTGTGGAAGTAACCAAAAGCTGACTGGAAAAGATTTGGATAAGAGATTATTTGTAGTAGAGACGATGACATACAAGAAGGCATCATCAGTATAAAAACTGAGATGGCAGTGCTCAGTTGGAATATAAATGTTATTTATGTGCAGAGTAAATAGTAAGGGGGCTAATATTGATCCCTGTGGGATATCATGAAGATATACCTACCTATAAAGGAGACTTAATATAAGAAAAAACTAGCAACAACTTGAGTCAAATTCAGTCTTCATCTGTAACTATACGGGGATCCATAATAACATGACAACAGCAGTGACACGACAACCGACATCTTTGTGCTCAGTATTGCTAATTATTTTTAATAATGAGCTCTTGGCAAATATGAATAATCTCAGGGGAGGAGGACAGAGCATCAATGAGGTTAACAACAGCAGTTCAGCTTATCTTGACAGAGCCTGGATGGAAAATTAAGCAGACAGCAGCGTCATCATGGTGAGCCTCACAGCATAAAGTATGATGCAAGGTGGAATTAATTTCATTACTCTGTTATAAAGTGGAAATAGATTTTACTTGAAAGCAAAAAAAGTACAGAAAATCAGTGTTAATAATACACACGTTAATGTTGGAGTAGGAGTTATTACCCAGGAAATTTAAAAGTGGATAGGTGATTTAGGTTTATTACAACTTTGATCTTACTTTCAGTTTCTGACCAACATCCATTCTAAGTCACTGTCTAAGGAGAGGTCCACTGTCTCAGACTTTAAAAACCCCTGAGCTAAACTATTTTATTTTTACAGCAAGCATGATAGGCCTGTGACAGGTGCTTAAAATGGACAGTTTGGGTAAAAATTTCCCAGATCTCAGCAATAAACTTAGTGAGTACAATATTATTTAAAATGATGGCCAAAATTCTCTATATAACAGAAAAACCCTTGTTAGTAATGACACTTTTGTGCATTAAATTAACTGTAATCAGCATCCTGTTGCTTGCGCCTGCCTTGCAGCTAGTAGAAAGCCGTTGTTAGTTTTTGTGGTGGGAAACACTTCCATGAATGGAGTGTGTATTTGCTTTTTTGAGACATCACGCCTCAGAAGACGATCAACCTCACAGGTGTCATGTATCCAGTTTAGCGTATTTCAGACATGGTGTTTTTAATCCCAGGCTCTCTGAGGAGTTTGAATTATTAACACCAGAATGACTCTCTATTAGATGACATCTTTAGAGACTTGATGAGTCTGTCCAAACAAGTGGAAAGATAAATGGCAAGTGTGTGACAGGGGAAGGCATACATGTGTCTATGTGTGTGCGCACGTTTACCATAGCCTCTTTGACAGCAACAACAATAACCTGAATCCTCAGGTGCATTTTTGGCCTCCTGGAATCCTCGTAATGGAAAGACTTAGATGATGTCAGCCATATTGCTCTTAACAAGTCAATATCCCTCACTGTTTTATTTATAAAACACTGCCCATTAAAGTGTTTAAGGGACTAATTGCTTGCTTCAAAATGACAGATGGATAGAGGACCTTAAGACAGACCTCAGTTTATAGTTAAAACGGACATGGACACAAGAATCAATGTGTTGCATGAAGTTCAAACTGTCTTTAAAATAGATTCTCAGTATTTAAATAGTGTTAAATATTGACTAATTGAATAAAACCAAAATAAAATAGTAGTAACTTGGTTACTGTTGCACAGTGTGCTCTTATTAGTTTATAGAGTATACGAGCTTTGTCTGAGCCATGCATTTTGTATCAGCTGTGCATCTGTACAAAGTGGATTTGTCACTTTAACATTGAACTTTTTTATAATGTGTTGATAGGTGGGCATGTGACTTTGATTAGGCCAAAATAATTTTTAACAAATAGGAAAACTCTAAAACAATAATAAAAGTATTGTCAAATGATTTTTTTTTTTACAGTGTTTCATATCTCAGTATTTAAATATAACAAAAAATATTAAAAGAACACCAGCGAGCTACACTCTTATACTGGGTAACATGTTCTGTCATGACCGTGAATACTGACAACATCTGTTTTGGCTCAATCCCATGAATATACTCACTAGAGCTCAAAATGTGTGTTAATCCACGGCTGAAAATAGTCCCAAACAACAATATTCACTCAAGGTTGAGTGAACAAAACTACGGTCTCCATCTGCAGTTGGAACAAGTAGGCTGGTAGCCGAGTGCCACAGACAGGCTGGGGAAGTCGGAAAGTAACGAGACAAACTTGCACATTATTGGTATTTATTCAGATTGCTATTTCTTATCAAATTAACCGAAGCACACTGAAACCCAGCTGTTGCAGTAGCAAGACTATTTCAACCAAGAAGGATTCTCGTTTACAAGCTATGATCTATTTTCCCTCTCTTCCCCTTTCCTCTCTCTCTCTCATACACACACACACACTATATATATTATGTCTTTTCCTCATAATCCCTCTCATTATCACCTCTCTTTTTCCTTTTGTGCTATTTTCTCTCCTTACAGTACTTTTATTTCTTTCCCAAGCTCTTCTCTCCCTCATCCTAATTTTTTAGTCTCGGTTGTGCAGGATCTTTCTCTGAGGGACTCGCACAAAGCGTAGCTCTGCAAATAATTTATTTGCTCCTTCATCCTCTTCTCCTCTAGAGGCCTTTTGCCAAGCTGCCAAAAGGGAATAAGGTCTTAATTCACCTATCTGGTTAATTGAAGGTGAAAGAAAAAGAAAAAAAAAGGGGTCGCATTGGGTCTTCTCTCTCAGATGGTTTTTAAAATGAAACGATAATATACAGTACTGCTGATTGCATGGAGGCCGAGTCATTACTCTTATTCTCCATCAGCTGCTCGAAATGGCGAGCGTTTGTCATGTCTTAAAGTGAAGTATTCTTTATTCATGGAGTGTGTTAATGTTTTATTTCCCAGCAGAAGAAGAAAAAGAAGAACCAGGAGGGATGGGAGGGAGAGAGAGGGAGGGAGAAATTACACACTCATATTTCATAAATACAGATTAAGGTGCCAGCTGGTGCCAGCTCTCTGATTTCCACTACAAAATGGTAAATTGCGCATTGTCATGGTGGAAAATCTCCCTCCGCTCAACCCAACTCGCAGCTGATGGGAGGAGGTTTGCGCTCTTAAAATGATAGAATGTTTACTAGCTTAGTCAGCTCCATAAACGTCACTAATTACCTGCGTGTGTATTTATCTCACATGCCTCCCTGAAGGAAAAAGGAAGAGAGAGCTTTTGGCAGAAAGCATCGTATTCAAGTAGTCGGGAAGGCAGACGGGGAGACAGAAAGAAGGAGCTACAGGCAGACATGCAGAGTCAAAGAGCTCAGGCAGAGATGGTGGAGAGAGCCAACATTTTTTGCAACACTCCCTGAATGTTTCTGACTCAGAGTGAATTATTCATCCCTGGTAATTGTGATGTGAGTCTTGGCCTTGGCTTTTTAGTGCCAACTGGCTGCTTTCAGTGTCTGCACTCTCTATCTCACAAAAATCATCCCCAAATTAGACTAGGGACTTGTCAGGCTTGACTTTCGTCAACCAGACGCACTCAGTATGTGTTAATGAATAAGGAATGAACATCTCTCAGTTGCTACTGTCATATACACACACACTGTTAATCCATGTACACAAACACAGTGACTGACACACGTGTACACCTGTGCTGTTCTCACACTTGTCAGAGCTTCTGTTCTTTAACAGAACACAGCAGTTTGCTGGGGTGGAGCTGTTAGCCTCTGTGGGTCTAGTCTAGTGTTTCGATTTCTGTTCAAAGGCAGCAGCTGTCTGACTCGCTTTTCGATGACTGGTAGGCGTGGGAACTTAGAACTGAGGGATTCTGACACCGTGTGCATATTCCCGTGTAAAAACTGTGCATTGCCATGTTCATGTGTGTATCGCTTGTATGGGGTTTGTGATGTGGCTTAGCTGTGGGCTTTCTGGGTCTTCCAGAGCTCCTCCACTCTCCTTTGTGACAGAGAGGGAGAGGCACAATCTCAAACAGCGCTGTGCTTTTATTCTGGAGTGGAGAAGAGAGCTACCAAAGCAGCAGAGCCATGAAAGAGCCTCTGATTAAAGTACCTACAATCTGAGCCCAGAAAACCAAGTAGCACCAATTTCACTGAAGCAGCTACAGATTTTTTTTGAAAATGGAATTAAAAGTTGAAATCCACTAAATAAATAAAAAATCCATTTGATTATCAAAACCTTGGATTTTTCACTCTTAGCAATTATTCAATGAATAGATTCAATAATTTTATAAATTGATAATGGCTGGCATTGAATGTCTGGTAAGATTTGTAATCTAGTTTGAATATTTTTTTTTATATCAGATTGTTGCTGATTTAAATAAAACATTTGAGAATACTTATTTTGTTAAATAAAAAAAATATATATTTATGTTTTGTGGAAAACCGTTTTACATTTACATACCTCTCAAACAAGCTATTGAAAAAGTTTTGGTATTGACAAATTTCAGATACTATAACCTAAATACCATACCTGCATAATAATATAATGCATATGCGTGGGGACATATGTGTGCTTTCGTAAACTCCGGGAATGATTTCAGTGTGTGCGTGTGTGTGTGTGTGTGTGTGTGTGTGTATAAGTCTCTTTTTCTCAGGTGTGTTGGCCCACTCCAGTATCAGTGCAGTATTGTATGACCAGGTACAGGGTTCAGTTACCCCTCTGCCTCTGATAGCAGGCTGTAATGAGGCCATTAGATCCTGGTAATAGCTTGTAGGGTCAGTCAACCGAGAGAAAAGCCGAGGGGATCAGCTTGCGCCGAGCTCTCCTGGCCCTCTGCCTCACTCCTTCCTCCCAAATTTTAACTCTCTTCTTTTTTTTACTATCGCTCACTTCGATCCCTTTATCCTACTTGCACAATTTGGTCTATGTGCTCTCTGCCTCTCTATTAATTTACCCATAGCTCTCTTTTTCTCCTCCCCTCTTTCTCCTTAGTCCAAACAGTCTCAATGGCTCTCCACTTTATTTGCATCAATTTGTCTGGAAAGAACAGCACTATGCATTCCCTTTTCTTTTAAATTGTCTATACTGCCGCTTTTCCCTTTATCTCTTTCATTCAATAAATGCAATGTAATAAACCCTTTCTCGCAATTCATCCTGTTTACTCTTTACCCCTCTCAGAATTTATCTTTATATATTTTTATACTTTATATCTCCTCCCGTCTGGGGGGGCAAGTCATTCATACTGAGCTGTCAATTGGCATCTTAAACACTTTCAATTATCATAATGTTTTTTTCACTTTCTACTGTCAGGTAAAAAAGAAAAATCTAGACAGGAAAATGTGCAGCTAAAAGAGCCACAATTTCATGCGCGGCTGCAATGACAAAGAATGACTGATGACTGCAAATTGCTACCTCATATTTTGGTGATCACCACTACACGCTGCAGGTTTAGAAGCTTGAGTTATACACTTTGTTCAAATCGAAGCGCCCACGTTGTCACACACTCCTACAAGTTAGTTATTCAAATATTTCCCAATATATTTTTTCCCTTGGCATTTCATCTGACAGTGTACCTCTTTCATCGCATGCATCTTTTTGTTGTGTTATCTCTGAGAGCAGTCCGTTCAAAGTGGTAAACGCTTGCAGATGGTTGAGGTGTCACCTAGCCAAGCAGTTCCGTCTTCACACAGCACTGGTGTGACCGGGGCAGAAACAGACCCATCTGTTTCTTAGCACTAATAAATGCTGCATAGCGGTTATCTATGCCAATAGATACACACAAAACGGAAATACACAGGTAACAACTCGAGCATTTCCTTTAACTATAGAAACAGACAGCAAGTAACTACATCCAATGCACACTGCAAGTTTCTAGCCGAGTCAGGGAAAATAAAGATTCCTGTGAATATTAGAACAGCTCTTTCCC
The DNA here is from genome assembly GCF_000972845.2 of Larimichthys crocea. Classification (NCBI taxonomy): domain Eukaryota; kingdom Metazoa; phylum Chordata; class Actinopteri; family Sciaenidae; genus Larimichthys; species Larimichthys crocea. Next base: position 4,160,125 of record NC_040032.1, read on the forward strand.
CAGACATCCCCATTACAGAGTCGTCTGACCTACTTTATTATTATAACTATTTTTGATAGAAAGACTTTAGTTGGTAATTGCTGGGTAATTATTTCATGCCAGCTTCTATGAAAGGAAAATAGAAATAAATTCATGGATCATTAAATTGAATGCAACTGAGAAACTGTGTATTGACTGTAGTCGTAAGAATAGGCTTCATAAGTCTCTGTTTATAGAATATTGACAATTTTTAGTGCAATTTATACAGGGCTGAGCCCATTATGCATGTCTGAGAATAGTAATACAATTTTTAGGTTTTGGTTTTAAATACAAGTAATTATTTTTTATCTTGTAACATAACACTTATTTATTCATTCGGGATATAAGCACAACACCACTGGATGATTGAGTCTCCACTTGTGTCTAATTGCTTTGCAAGTTGAACGAAGATGTCACGCTCTCTTTTTTCTCTTTTTTGTTTGGATATGTTCTACCTCAGGGTAAATAACCAACACAACCAATTAACAATGCTAGAAAGCAAAAGGTTTCTTATTGCTGGTGGGTCACAAATATTCTATCATCCATGTATTATCCATCACAGAGCGTTTCACATGTTCAGATGTCTCTCGTCTGTGGACAAATCTAAACTTGCCGAATTCGGCATTAACAGGTGCCCCGCTCAGCAACAAGAGTCCCTACTCAGTCAGATGTGGAGAGCAGTAACTTTATATTTCTTGTTTATCCTGATCCCACCCCAGTGTTGAACTACACTACGAGGCAAATGTACAAGCGTCTCAGTCACATACACTGTCCTGTCATTCTCCATTGCTTCAGCTGCAGCCTTATTAATGTTGTGCCAGTACAGCTCCGGTCCATAAACCTTTTTAAAAATGTGAATAGATGCTAAAACAGGTGTAGGTTTGCTTTTTAATGTCTGCTGTCATAGTAACAGGTCAGTCATGGCCATCATCATCATTGGCTTTTACCACGCGCCACCTCCTAATGAGCCTTGCTGCTTTGCTTTATCTCTTGAGCCCCCACCTTCTCCTGTGGTTTCACAATGGCAGCCATAAAAAAAAAGAGAGAGAGAGAGAGAAATAAAAAGAGGCTTCCTCGTTCTCACTCACAGCCTGCTTTTTTAACAGCAACACATGCCCCTCCTACCTCCCCTAGTGCCAGTCTGCCAGTCTTTGAGGCAAATGTCAGCTAATTAAGGGTTACATAGTTGACCTTTCTTTTACCCCCCACCTGGGCCCCATGCCATACGATCCACGAAGAGCTGAGCTCCGTGCTACAGGTTGTCCTTTGTCTCCAAGAGTGCGCCGCAGAAAACACACGTGCACACGCACGCACACACAAAACACAGGTCAGCGTGGCCTTTGATGTGCTAAACATTGCTGGCTTCCGACAGGGCAGTAGACTCAATTAGAGGAGACATTCGGTGTCTTAACACTGAAGATGCACAGTGAGCGGAGACCGCCACAAAAATGTGAATGTGTGTGTGTTAAAGTGTCTCCATGCTGTAGTAATTCAACAAAATACATGAATGTCTCAATGTCCTTTGGTCCCTAGTGTAGTACTTTTGACCAATTTGCTCCCTCAAAATCTCCATGGTCCATGCTCCAACTCTATTACAACAAACTGAAAATGTTGCCTCTTCTACTTGGTCAAATGTTGTAGGTGCCATAGGAGTCACCTAATGAAATCTCCTTGACAAATTGAGTCAGGATAAAAACACACCAGATCTCGGCTTCATCATCACCATCCGTGCTAATGCACATGCAATAGGTGCTTCTCAAACGTCCTCATACTGTAATGTTGATGTCAATTTCAGGGTGCGCCGATTCTAAAAAAACCAATGCTGCATCTGAACGTCAAGCACAAACGAAACATTCGAGAAGGGCGCTGAATATTGAATATCGTTTCTCCAGTTCAAAGCATTTTTAGAGCAGTGGGGATATGTTCCAGAGATGTGAGAACAGAGAGAAGCTGAGAACACACTGTACCCTTCCACTTTTTTTAGTCTGCAGCTACACACGTTAAGAAATGGACTGATGAAAGACACACTCACGTGTCTTTAAGAGAGGATGTTAATTGAAATCAGGAAGGTCCAACACTAACTCACATGTGTGTCAGTCTATGTTTCTGTGTCTGAGGGGGCAGACAAGGTGAAATGCAAAAAGAAAGTTAGCACATTTATGCTGTTATGACTAGTCTTAGTGGCACATTGTTGGATTATGAAAGAAAGGGAAAGTTGACAGTGTCAAGGACAGATGAAGATCAGTGAAATTGAGAAGAAAGAAGAGAACTGTGTTGCTTTGAATTAAAATAAATGGCCAAGAGGGACGGCACTGGGCACTGAACTGTTCTTTGAAGTGGATGATTGTCGCCAGGGACCTTGATATTGTTACTGGTGTCTTTATGTCTGTATAACAAGTTAAAACCTGTCAAATCTGTCTCTTTTCTACTAATTCTCTTTCTATGGTTTTGATACAGTATAGAGTATCTAATATAACATCACTAGTGTATTTATCACTAGTGTGTTGCACAAATGTGCGTAATCAGAACAACAAAAATACATGAGTAGCTGTATGTTAAATGCAAATGTAAAAATACTGATATACATGTACAGTGCATCAAAACACATTCTGGATTGACTAATGAATCATTTTTCTAGCTAAAACTACTATAACTATTTCCTATGTGACTACAAAGAATCAGTTTTCTATGACAAAAGCAAAAAAGACTGGCATTTCTATGAAGTTATTTAAAGAAGACTGTAACAATAAAGAGAAAAGTCATTTCACCACCTCATGCTGGAGCACCCAGCTGAATATGAGGGGAGACACAAATCTGGCAAGCAGAGCTCAACAGCTATTGTGAGTTCTACACCAAAAATATTTTTCAGTATTGTGTCATACTGTCAAGAATATCATTATTGTGGAAATACCCTAAAACAATGTGATATTATTTTAGTACCATACCTTTAGTACCCAGTTGGGTATAAGCATAACTTTTCCTGTGTACTATATATTTTATGTAATCTATTTTCCTCATAAAATCTACATCTGGAATAAAACTGCACCAGTTTCAACACAACTTTTATTTTTCTGTTTCCAAGAATAGATTCAGCTTCCAGAATAATTCAGAATAACCGTGTTGCTTCTGGATGCCATTTGGTTTCATGTTGTGTCAAAGAAAAATAAAAGAATAGGTGCAGAAAGACAAACACCTGCTTGAAAATGGGAGAAAAACAGAAAACAAAGGGTGAGAAACAAGCAGAAGCCAGGACTCCACAAGTAAATGCCTCAGTGTACATCTGTTCCTCCTCTCAGGTGTCTCAGTTACTCCCACAGCTTAACCTGCTGTCCATTCTAAGTATTACGTATTCATTTGTTTTAGTCACACACCCGGTACACAGAGGTAAAGCAGAGTGGCATTTTAAAGAGTTCTATTGTATGTCCATTTCCATCATTCACTCAAGTGAAATGATTCAACAGTGAGTGAGCCTACTGTATATTCAACAGAATTTCAACAGTAGTTTGTTTAGAATAAGCAGAGCAGGAACTGGAATATGAGCAATGTAACCTCCCTGGCAGGGCGGAAAAAGAGGAGAGTGCCACCTACAGAAACGTCACCAGCAGTAAATAAAACATCAGAGTACCACCCACACTGTTTTATTTGCAGGTAAACTGTGGGAAGAGTGTCGAAATGTGAAATCCATGTGTGCTTAATATTTCAAGATATTTAGATCTTGTAGATTACTACTTTAAACTCTGGACCTCACAGAACCAAATGTGTGAGGATGAGATGAGCCTGGGGAGACTCAGGCCAGACATGTCACTACATTTTGTAGCCATGTTCATCGATTCCTGGTCGATGGTCAAATGGGGTCATTATAATTTCAAGTAAAAAGTTGCATATAGGTTTTAGGTATGATACAGTACATGTGTGGAGAAGTCAGCATTTTCTACCTCTTACTTTAACTTCAGAAGATCTCTAGTGTCATTGACATTTTGTAAGCTGGTTCCTCAGCAAATAAATCAACCGAATGACAACTTTGCCAACAGCCAATCATCAAGAAAGTGCAACACCAGACATAGCAGCCAGCTAATATTACTTACTAGTCCAACAGCATGAAGCGCAGCTCACGGCCTGTTGTGTGTCTCTGAGTTTAAGGTCCGGGCAGCCTGGCTAACAGACAGATCTAACATTAGCTAACAGCAGCTATAGTTCACAGCAATTTACTTTACTGTCCAACAGGAAACTCTGTAAATCACAGAGAGTTGAGGAGGAGCAGGTGCAGGACATCAGAGAGAAAACCAGAAAAGATTTTCTCCATAAAAGAGTTCCACAGAGTTACATGGTGCAGAAGCAGGTACACAGGGTAAATAGTTAGTAAAATCGTGTTCTGAGTCGTGACAAAATGTCTTCAAATAAAAATGTGTGCCTTTTAAGTAAAAAGTTAAAAATCAGCAAATTCTACAGTGAATTGAAGAGAGCAGAATGAAGGCCAGCTGCCTATTATCCCTGTGGTACTAATCACCGGGCTTCTTGGAGTTGGTGTTGGATTACCAAGGTTTTCACAAACACTATTTCTGTCTGAAGACTGTATTCCCCTTAAAGCCTTATTTTTCAAATTCCACGACTGCTTGTTCTCCAAGCAATACTGCAAATTAAGAACTACATGCAAATACAAATGTATGCTGATTTAACCACTACATCAAACTATTATTTGTGTTTTTCCTTCCAGAGACATCAAACCTGACAACATACTACTGGATGAGCATGGTAAGATCCCTTCTCTTGTTACATTTTTAATTCATTCATACGGATGAGAGGGGGTAGTATTCAAAGTCCAGAAACTGGACTCACTCACATGGTTTGATTCAATACCCCAAACCCAAGACTTAACTGCTTCTGAGTAAGGATTTGACCAAACCTTCAACTTCTGGGATCACATCTGCACAGATGAAAGAAGTTCAAAGGCTCAGAGGCAGGTATAATGATCGTTGCCTTGCAACATGAAGAAGGAAAAGACCTCATACCTTATTTTAACAAGTGCAATATAGGAAAAGAGTGAATTTTTATTATTTGTCCAGTCTTTGTTGGGTCAGGCACTGGACATCTATGGTGTTTTCTCTCTCTGAACTCTATGACGAAATAAGACAGAGGGATGTGATAGGCGTGTGGAGGACAGGGTGTTAGTCATCATGCACCCTGTCTCCAAAGAAAAATCCTGTTCTGAATGATTGATTAAGTTTCATCATGGGCTTTACCGTCCATTTCAATTTCACACAAATAGACAGACACACAAGCTCACACATACAATGACAAAAGAGCCAGAGAGAACAGCGTGTGTACAGTATATGTCAGGGAGGAACAAGAACAATTCTAAATCAACGCCATGTAAGGAGAGACTGTACATTTCTTCACAAGTATGTTAATTAAGAGGAACATTAAAGTACTTCATATTATGATCCATCATAGAGAATTATAGACTTCTCAAGATAGACAGGTTTTTACAGGCAGGCACATGTACAAAGTACTATAACATTCTACTTTAAGACAGAACCATGGGCATTAATATGCTGCAGGGATTTGCTCCCAAGCAACCAGGTGATAAGGCCTGGCTCGCAGTTGGTGTTATAGTTTATCCCACAGGTGCTGGATAAGGTTGAGGATAAGGTCTCAAGTCAGGTTTTTTCCACATCAGACTGGAAAAACAATGTCTTCATGGGCCTTGTCATTCTTACACTTTGTTGCACGAGATATCACACGTTAATTAGTGAGTGTTAAAAACAGTCTTTGTGCTAAGCTAAGCTAACCAGCTACTCATACTAATGATGAGAGGGATACTGATTCTCTTAGCTAACTCTCAAAAAAGGAAGCTTTTGCAGAATGTCTGTTCCCATCACTACATGCTTTAATAATAACAAAACAGGTCACTTCTTACGTATGATGAACCATACATAAGCGCTTAATATGCATGATAATCCATTAGGTTATATACTCAAACTGACTCAACCTATGAGCCATGTCATAAGCTCACACCTAGTTCAAGTGATGGAGCTGACAATACAGAACCCTGAATATGTAGACCACTTATTTAAGATTGTTTGAGATTGACCTTTACATTTACATTACATAGTTTGCACGCTGAACTAGAGAGAGACAGAAAGAGGATGCTGCATAGGACCTATGCTCTTGTGGCCCTGGCTTATAGAATGAAGGACATGCTACTTGTCCCGAGAATCAGGAGATGTGAATAACAGAACGGAAATCATCTCAAATCTATATTTACAGGAAGTGTTTCAGCTGTGTTGCAGTTCCTTGAAAATGTTGAAACATGATCATGTTGTGTAGTACTTGTATTTATAAACTTTTAGGTATGCAATATTCTGATGTTTGTGTCAATTAATAATTAACTATACTATGAATTAGCATTAAAGGACCAGTGTGTAGGATCCAGCAGTGTAGTTGCTGGTTGGAACCCAGTCACCTCACCGTCTCCTTCCTATTGTGAAGGACAAACTATAGTAGCTGCGGTGTCAATTCTGGGACAGTAGAAACCTGGCAGGTTAACATTGCAGACTCTGTGGAAGAGGATCCACAGTATTTGTAGATATAAAGGGCTCATTCTCAGGTAACAAAAACATAACAATTCTTATTCTCAGCTGAATATACACTAATAAAAACATAGTTATGAATATTATATTCAATTTCTATGATATTTTGTAAATAGAGCCCCCTAAATCTTTGGGATTTTTCATAAGTGGAACTAAGCAGTCCTAGACCTAGACTGTCCATATACATTTGTATAGTGCACACACCTTCGCAGACGCACACACCCACAAAAGGACTGAGATCTCAGAGGGCACTGGGCAGCTGCTTCAGTGAGCCGAACAGATATAGGGGGCGGCAGCCCTGCTGTCGCTACAAACTGGAAGCAGACAAAGAAAGACAGAGAGAGCCACAAAAACGAGACAAGGAGGAGGAAAGTGATGAGCCTACATTTCTGGAAATAAAGGTCTGTCAAACAGGGTAGACAAAAGAGACAAGGGGGTATGCACAGACCAGAGATAAAGAGGAGGAGAAAGAGAAAGGCAGCTTTGTTACTATGATTTCCACTGGACAACTGATGCGTTCTTTCTCTCTCTCTCTCTCTCTCTCTCTGTATGTGTTAAATGTTATGTAAAGCCAAGCATGTCCCCATAGAATGTATTGCATTCATTAAATTCAACAACTGATGGCTTCATTGGCATAATTGGGAACGGAAGTGCTAATCATCATTATGATTTAGCAACTCAAGTGCCTTTCGTTCATCATGATATCTAAATCAAGCTCCACATTAGTGTTCAGGCACATACTGCATGTCATTGAAAAGGTAGTTAAAATGACATCTGTCTCCAGTGAGTCAGAGAATGTGCGTGAGTAAAACCTGAACAACTCATTACTACAGTCCATGTTCTGGTTTTTATTAGTTCAACAATAATAGATCAGTTAATGGTGTTCAAAAATAAATTGCTATTGAAAATGGGAACCCACAGCTACCTGTTAGCAGTCTCTTGCTCATCAGCTTTTCAATATATTGGCTTTTACCTTTCCTTCTTGACATTATCCTTAAATGTCACAGAGGAAGTATTTCTGTTACTCACTGTTTAGCTAGGTGGGTAAGGTTGATAGGTAACTTATTCGTGATAGCTGGTAACGTCAAGCGTTTAACGTAAAGGACAAACTAAAGTGTGTTTACATTTTAACCAACAGACATCGTTGGTAAGCTTTCCAAACATTATATCCACTGTAACTTAAAAATAGGTAAAAAAAAAATAGGTTAACAAATTCCCCCCATGCTTAGGTTCAGCGGGCGGTCAACTTTGGCCTGCTGAACCTGCAGTACACTAGTAGAAAAACCTCCATTCTATTGTTCAAAGCATCTTGACGCTGTACTGCACTCCAGTTCCAAACCTCCTAAAAATCCATTAAAACCCCCCAGTGCTTAAGATAGTTAGGGGCTCAACTTAGGCCCGCTGGACTTGCACTTACAGAAACCCTTCATTTTAATGGCCAAGGCAAACTTTACTGGATGACACTATATCACTGATTTGACAAAAGTTGAGTCAGGCCAAAGTTTTTATTGCTGTATGATTAAAGCGACATGGACAGATGCCATGGTCTAAAACATTTGGAACTAACGACAAAGAGAGGAAATGCATTGGTATGAAATAAAGGACAAACAGGAAAGTAAATAACAGGTACGTTTCCAGAGCGCTGAACTTCAGCTGTGGCGTGATTCCTCCTACTTTGTGAAGCAGGTCGATGTAGTTTGAGTCATGTTACATAAAGCTTCTATATGAACTGTTCAAAAGTCCAAAGCGTGGATACTTAAATTGCCCACATAAAATTCACGATGGGACAAAACTCATTTGTGTATGTACCATACAGTATATGTTACTGAGTTGTCATCAGTTTCGGCGGTGTTTTGAGATAGCAGAGAGCAAAGAGAAATTAAAAATAGAAGTGATATGCAGCAGTGTGACATAACCCCAGGATCAGACCAACAGACAGTTGTGGCGGTAATCTCAGTGAAACATGTTAGATAACTAAGCCACCAGGAGACCTGCTAAACCATTATTCAGCCACCACACATTTAACACTGACAGGCAGGGAACAGTTTGACTGGAGACATACAGGGGTTAATCTCACACAAATATAGATTTTATTTTAATTTAGGGGAATACTACTATACGTTGAACTACATGTATTATTTTAACAAATCCAATTTGATGTTCATTCTCTTTATTTAGTGCTTATATCTGATCAGAATGACTGAAGTGGCCATCTCAAAAATAGAGCAACAGTGGCTTAAAAAAACCCAGGAACTGTAATTAAGGAATGAATATAATAACGTTATAAGCTTTGGAACAGTCAATTCAGTCATAATCATACCTATAAAAGACTGTTGTTTTGTTTTTTTACAGTACAACATATGTAACAATAACCAGAACATACACACTATGCTACAGACACTGATTAGCCTCCTTTCTGTAACAAGCAACAAGCAGAGTCCTGCTAGTCACGTAATGGTACTTTAAAACGAAAGCACTCCGCATCCTGGGATCCACTTTTGATTCACTAACAATGGACCCAAACTTTAGCTTTAGTACATCCATTCACTGTACCCAAGTAATCCACAGACGCCAGTGTTCTGTTGCCCAAAAGCAATGTACTGTACCTTTTCATGATTTGAAAACTGCATCATACTTCATCTTTTAATCTCCCTTTTGCTAACTGTGACATCTTTGAAGCTGCCGAGGTGACCTCAGAATGACATTTTGGTTAAAAAACTTTCTACTAGACACTTTTGACCCAACGCTTTTAATGATGATTGTCTGTGTCTTCCCTCTGGCTACTGTGTAAAACTCCTGTCCTAAATCTGTCTTCTGCAAAGCTGAGAGAGGTGAAGGCAGAAAAGAAAGAAAAAAGGGAGATAAGGATGTGACAGAGACAGGAGGCTTCATAAAATATGAAAACAATAAAGAAGCTCCACTCTCCATTTGAAGTCTAAAGTAATGTTTCAGTCCTGCTGCACCTTTGTCACGGTCTTCAGACTGCATTAACAGTGTTCATTTTGTATCGGCAAAGCACCACCCAATCTCCCCTCTGTGCTTCACCTCACAGCTACGCTCATGCACCACAGCTTTGAATACAGTATGTGAGCATATTTCAAACTGTAAAAGGACACAGAGGGGTAAAGTAGTGAGAGCAGGAAGCAGAACAAACCTACTGGGTTTATGGAGGAACAAGAAAAAGGTAGACAGAAGAAAATGTGTTATACTGCAGTTATAATGCAGTGACAAATAGGAGGTGGGTACTTGTACAGTACTCTCTTATCTTTGAAGCTCAGATTTTTTAGTTATCTGGTTGTGTTTATGTGTGTTATTAAAAAAACATGCATATGGTATGGTTATGCAGGTTTTATGTGTGGTCTTACTGTATGTGTTTTCTGGGGTTAACCAGGGGCAACCATTCACCCAAACAATCACTCTGCGGCAAAAACTCACTAGCTCTCTGTCTTGCTCTCTCAGCCGGTATGACACACTCACTCACATATATATTCAGCTCATTAGTGTGTGCTCAGTGTGCATGGCAAAGACTATGGGCCATCTTGCAGCACAGTCAGATACAGGTCAATGGTTTGACTTTGGTTGCCACTAAAACACTTTGGACGCTCTCTCAGCTCAGTCACAATACCATCGCACACATTTTATCAATAAAGCTGCAGTTACTTTGCATCTGATGCCTTTTAATAATAATAATAATATCAATGTAAGAGCATTACTATCACAAAAATGCTTAAAGGAAAAGGCATTATTTTAGTGGATTATTTTGTATATTAAAATTCTTTTGATCTTCATTTTTGCATATCTAACTCTCTCATAAGCAGCATACAAAATAGGATACCTGCTATGTAGAAGATGTGGGGGAATTTAATTCCCAAAAGCTTAAACTTTAAAGGGAAACAGTTACTGTGAATACTGGTGGTGTAAACAGAGCTCTTTTGGTCACTTTTGGATTCATACAGTTCAAACATACTCATAATCTCTCTGTTCAACAGGGCACGTCCATCTAACAGACTTCAACATCGCAGCAATTGTAAAAGATGACCTAAAAGCAACGTCCATCGCTGGGACCAAGCCATACATGGGTAAGAGAATACACTTTTAACCGGTGCTTCACAAGGAAACTTTAACAATGGTGACATAAAACAGAAGCCAGAGGAGATGGTTTGAAGCTATGATATTAAATTTATAGAAATCATGCAACATAACATCTATATAGTCAACAGATCAAGTTTGTTTGCTAATCCAAAGTCTGAAGGACACCAAATGGATGAGTTTGGTAATGCTTTAGAAAGCAGCTTTTGTTTATCTGTGTTGATTCACCACTGAATGTGAGAAAGCAAGTGCCAACACCCAACACATACAACCAATAGATTCATCTAGCTTTGTAGGTTTAAAAAAAACAACTCAATGGTTGATTTATTTATGATTGGATAATTAAATCGTTAATGAAGGAATGAATGATGAGAGATGGATTAAGGGGTACTCGGCCCAAGTTCACAGAGCTTGACTTTTGTCAGTACTGTATTAGCTGCCCCATAGTCAGGAACATAATACAGCTAAACATAAGTGAGCAGTTATTGACAAATACATGGTAGGACGTTGAAAGCTTAAGAGAGTTTAATACATAAATTATGCCTAGAAGGCATTTAAACTATGAATAATTAGCTCTGATGAATATAACATGGTGACTCAGTTTATGTATATTAAGTATATTTTTGAGCCTTATTTGTTTGATTTTGATACGTGAGCCCAAAACTCAAGAGTACTATTTTAAAGTAAGCAATACTGCCTTTAGGAAGCAAGACTTATCCTTTACAGCACCGCTGCAGTCGTTCTCCTCATGACTCATTAGCACAGTAGTGATCAGGTCAATGTGTATTCAGCTTCTGGGAGATAAGATAGTAGCTCGTTTCAGTTGACAAGGCAGCACGTGATTTAGTGTGTGCGCCCCAGTTTTTGTTTTTTGTTTTTAATCCATATAAAGTGTGTTTTCATGATGAAGAATGATCTTGTGACCATGTGTGACTAGATATCAGGCGAATACTCTGGTGTAATAGATAATTCATGGGTACTCCGGGAAGAAGAAACACCCACTCTTTCAGAGGCTTCAGTAGATTAACTACACTTTTTCCTCCTCTGCATGAGAGCAGAGCAAACCTGCCGTAACGGGGAAGAGGAGGAGGGTGTTGGGGTGTGTGTGTGTGTGTGTGTGTGTGTGTGCGTGTTCCTGAGTGTATGGTGTGTTTCTCTCCATCCTCATTTTGACAGTGTAATACAAATAGAAAGAATCAAATGGGGAATGGTACACTTGGTGATGAGTGATGGAAATTCATCTTGACCATTTTAAACAAGATTACAGCTGAACAATCATTTCCCTAGAATAGATTATTGACTTCCACAGGAGAGAAGAAAACAATTTAAGGCTTTAGATAGCTCATCCCACCCAGAAGAGCCAAAAGAAGTTTAGTCAGTTATCTATTATGAAGATATTATGATGCTACATTGTCTTCAGATTAGATTCTAATAATTACTATTTGTTTTTCTATCACATCTATCAACAAAAACTCAACAGTTAGGTGTGAAAACTGGCTGTTTATGATCTGCTGTTAGTTTCTCAAAGTTCAGAGGTTACAACGAGTTTTACAGCATGTGTTATTGTTTTTCATAAGCCTATAATAAACGTTTAACTTGCTACGTGATGGCAATTTTACATGTTGGCCTCATGATGAATAAGCACCTACAGTCACAGTCTGACTGGGTAACATTTCTGGAATACTTTCAACATCTACTCTCTCATTATTATTTCAGTTTTGATTCATGGTAGCTGCATGGAAAATAAGCAGCAAAATTAATAAAAAATGAGAATATTTGTGAGGATAAGAGAGTGTCTCATGTGCTGATGATGGCCATTAATTACAGTTTTAACAGCAAAATAAGTTTTAAAAATGCGTCACAATGCAATGACAAATATTGAGTTACCTCCTTATGCAACAGTCCTGCTGCTCTATGTCTAAATATAGATATTATGGAATATTTACATAACAAAGGCATATGTATGAATTACAAAAAGACATGGCTTTGATAGACGAAGCAATACATGCTGTGTATACATTGTCTGAAAAGTTCAAATAAACTGACCAAAATGTCAGGGATCAAGGTAGACAAACATGTCGAAGTTTGACCTAGTAAAGACATAAGTGGTATCACACACCGTACCTCCATTTCATTTTGTTACACAATATTTTTCTGTCTTTCAGCTCCTGAGCTTTTTCAGACCTTCGAGGGTTCTCACCCCGGCTACTCTTTCTCTGTTGACTGGTGGTCTCTGGGCATCACAGCCTATGAGCTAGTAAGAGGACAGGTAACACATGCACACAGCACCATCACCATGTCCACATCTCCACTCACGTCACCATTGGCCTGGCACACTTTACTGCAGTCAATGTGACATCTAACAAGAGTGTTCTAGAAAAGTCCTGTCAGAAGGAAAGCAGACATAAAGCAAGTTCTCAGCTTTCATAACACAAAAGGAGGGGGGCGCGGGGGGTGAAGCTATAATTGAATTTTACATTTAAGCTGACCTTACAGGGGAAGATGTTTAGTCATGGTGTGAGACAAATAGCTGCGGGAGAAAATATAATTAGTTATTTCCGGAGCCATATAATTGGAATTGATTTTTAAAATATAAATGATTTAATTTTGTGTGGGTCGCATCTGGACAAGTTTAATTCTGATGTCATGGAAATAAACCCTGGACATAATGTCACATAAACATAACAGTCTTAGAGGGGACAGCAGTCTGTTCATTGTGGACTCTCACTGCAGCTGCAGAATTTCCTCTCATATTTCAGGATGATGATTGCATGAACTACAGTAACCTTTGTCTATGCTGACAAGGACCAAGAACACCTGAAACTGATCTGCAGCTGTAAAGAAGGGATCCTAAAATCAATTTCTCTTTTAGACATTTCGACACTCTGGCTCTCACCTTTCCTCATAAAACTGTTGACAGCTTTCTCACCTAATCACTTTCCATTACACTTTCTAAAATGCATTCAGCCTGCTTTTTAAGCCCAGAGTTACATCTTACTCCAACTGAAATATCCTTAGTCCTCCCCTGTGCTTTATTTTAAACCTTCTTTACCCTTAATAAAAATAAACAGGTTTTGTCCTTCCTCTGACCTTAAAACAGCATCCTATCTGCACCAAAATACCCAAAGTATTCTCTCTTACCTCAACACTGTGTCCTCTGATTTTCAAGTACTTTTAACCTTAACTCATTCAGAAGAGGACTGCTGAGCACACACTTACATGCCAAGATATTACCTAAAGTTCTTCTTTCATTATCTTCCTTTTTTTTTTTTGGAAGTTCCAGTATAATCCACGTCATAAACCCTCTCCTAAACTTTCTTTCACCCCTCTCTCTGCAAACCAGCCTCGCCTTTTCCCAGTCAATTCATTTACACTTCATCCGTCTGTCTCCTAGGGACTTTCTTTTACACCTTCCTTTGACTGCCACATTTCAACACCGCCTATAAAGCATAAATCAGTCTCGGGGCGGTAAAAAACTGCCCTGTTGGATGTGCAGAATTATTTGGCTGTTGAAAATAGAGAGCTAGCTCACTATTATCAAGCTCTGGGCACCTTTTCTATCGCTTCTTAGCCTTTACTTCATCTTATCTTTTTCTTATGCTCCAAGACCATTTTACTTCATTCATGCTTTGCTCAGACCATTTAACTCCTCTCACTAACCTGCTTTGCTGCTGGGCGTGACCATTGGTTGCAGGTAAAGATCCAGGCAGCTCAGCATCTCTCTAGAACCATTAATCCATCACTGTCACTTGGTTTCTCCGCCTCCAGCCTCTGTTTATCTCTAAATTAGATGACCCCAGAGACCTCATGATATATTTCTAAAAAAAAAAAAAAGTATATTGTGTTACATGAGCCAATTTCTTGCTTCTGAACATCTGACTCCAAAAGAATATATTACTGGTTATCTGACACCTTATGTGCACCCTGTCTGGGGAACATCTGCAGAACGGGAATATCACTGATATCATGCATCTAAAAGAGCCTATAATAAAAATGAAGCATGGCAAGGCATCCACCTGGGTTGCAAGTCGCTCCCATTTCTCTTCCCATCTATTCTGTTTCTTTTTACTCTTTTTACTTATTAGACAAAGCATGAACTGCATTAAAAGTGTGCCCATTCATAAATATGTTACTCTGTGAACAAACAATCTGGGAACCTGGGAGAAAGGTAATGGTCACACCTCCAACCAGCCTAATCTAGCTGTGTCTAATCACGGTTATTCTCCAATTCCGAAGGGTAAGAGAAGGACTGATGTGAAGAACTCTCAACGGGCTTTCCCTTATTTTCTGACCCATAGAAATTCCTCTCACACTACATGGCAGAGTTTAAGCTGTGTTTTGAGAATAGTCCCTTTTCATTTGTCATTTGTCCTCATCAGAGCAGGAAATGGGTTCACAGAAGGTGAGCACAAGGAGAGGAGGAACGAGGGAGTGGAGAGGGCCAACTGCAGAGCAAACTTTAAGACACATACTTTATCAGAGAAACTCCTCCAGGCAGTGCATGACTGTGAATACAAGTTGTCTGTAATATATTGTCTCCTCTCCTCCTTTCAGAGACCATATGTGATGAGATCTAGTACACCAGCTAATGAGATCCTTCAGACCTTCCACAAAGTCCTTCCCACCTACCCAGCAGCCTGGTCATTGGAGATGAAGTCTCTTCTGAGAAAGGTAAAAAAGTGGGACATGCATAACGAACAGTATGCGGTAGGATTTATTTCCCCTTTTCACACAATACTACCTCCCTCACCTTCACTCGGTTACAAAACAAACCAGCAATGGCAAAACACTGTGAGGAATATAAATATCTTGGAAAAAGTAAGCCATTGGAATCGACACTTGAGGATGTAACTCTAGATCTCTTCATGTCTGGCCTGGATTAGACATTTCTGCAATTTTTGGAGGAGGCTATCTTGCAACCTTATTTCCAAAAAAGTTCAGAACATCTAATAATTACTTTGACTGGCAAGATTTTATTGACATGCTTAAGTATACACAGAGTATCCCAGAGAGGTTGAGTCTTTGTGAAGTACAGTAAACATGGAAAGGGGTTCACCACTCTGAAAGACCGTGATGGCAAATATTCAGTGGATTCAGTGGATCAGAAGAAATCTCTGCTCATCACTGCATCCACAAATGCAAGTTGAAAGTCCAAGAGGAGAGGGTCCATTCAGCTTGTTATAAGTGCCCAGTTCAAAAGCCAGCATCTATGATGTATGGGAGTGCATTAGTGCATGATGGCTAACCTGCACATTTGTGAAGGTACCAAAAACACGACAAAATATACAGGTTTTGGTGCAACATATTCTTAGATAGACATAGTCTTTTTTAGGGTTGACAGACAGCATCAAACCACACTGTGCAGATATTTCAACAGCATGGCTCCGTAGTAAAAGATTTCAGGTGCTAAACTGACCTGCCTGCAGTCCTGACCTGTCACTTGTGGAAAGTTTTTGGTGCATTATGAAATATGACAAAGGAGATCCAGAATTGTTGAGCACCTGAAATCCAACAATCAAGCAAGAATTGGAAAATATTCCAGTTGCAGTTGCAGTTGGTCTGGTCTAGTTCCCAGATGCTTACAGAGTGTTGTTAAAAGAAGAGCTGATGCAACAGACAGACTCACAACTTTTTCTGAAACGTGTTTCTGGCATCAAATTCAAATTGGGCATATCCCTTTCCAAAAACAAAAACATTTCTCAGTTTCAACATTTGACAAGTTGTCTTGTTGTTATTTTGTGTTGATTTTACAAACTATAGGGATTCAGTGTTTTGCATATTATCACATTACATACAGTGGCGTCACTAGGCCTATTTTAGGGGGGCTTCAGCCCCCCTAAAATATTCTCAAGCCCCCCTAAATAATTTGGTGGTGTTTTATTATTATTTTTATTTATTTATTTTTTTTCTCACAAAAAAATGCCTATTTATGCAATACAAAGTGGCCAGAATATGAGTTTAAACCAATAATCATATAAACTTTATCATATTACTTCATTATTCACTTAAATATGATCATAAATCTCATTTCATCGGGTACGGTAGAGAGAGCCCCTTCAGTGCGTCATTATACAATCCATTCCACTTTTTCATATAGAGAACGCCCACATCACTGAAATTGCAGTCCATGTTTTCCATGCGACCCTGCTCACTGCCGCTTGCGTGTTTACCTCTGAAGTACACAGAGCCGAACCTCACAGCGGCAAGAGCAGAGCGCGAACGCATAGGTGAAGGATGGACATTAGAGCCTTTTTCAAGAAAGTAAGCATTCATCACTGCTGGTAGTAACACTTAGCTAACAGCAGAAAAGTTCCATGTAATTAATAACCCAAAATGTTCCGTGTTTGAATCCCAGCTGGCCAGCTCGGAAAGTTCCTAGCTGCTGCTAGCTAATTGAGATGACTTCTGTTAACCATTCCCGCTATTCGTTTCCTGACCGTGGTCGGGAAACACAGGGGAGATCCGTCTTCTCCAGGGCCAAAGTAGTTTCTCCGGGGCGAACTCCCAAGATTCGACTCCACACTAGTGATGCGCGGGCCGGCCCGAAACCGCGGGCACCCGCGGTCCGCCCGCGGGGCAGGACGGTGCGGGTAGAGAATGTTCCACTTTATTGGCGGGGCGGGCTGGGGCGGGTCGAATAATGTATATTGGGATTTTTTTTCCATTTTCTTTAGCCATAGTTACTAGTTACTCCTCCAAAAAAGTACCTGCGTTAGTAACGTAATTACTCTGTTGTAGAAATAACTCGTTACTGGTAACAGACGTGGATAAACGTTTTCCCCCAGCAACAATCTGCACTTCACATATACATTCTTATCTTTCATCTCAGTATAGGTGAAGTATTGCTTGTATCGACAATTTGTGAAAGACATCTTATTTTAAATTTTTTTAAAGTATTATGAATTTTCGGCGCGCGCAATAACTTTTCTCCTCTATGGGCTAAGCCACCCCAGTTTCTTAAACCTAGTGACGTCCCTGATTACATACCATCTTTTTTTTGGAAACCACTTGGTTAATACCAGAAAGTATTGCTTTGTATGGTTTGTCTTTGCTCACTGAATGTTTTTCCTAATGTGAACTCACATTGGCATCTTCAGTGTACAGTGACGTCATGTCCATTCAATCTAATATTGGCCAGTACCATTGTTCAGGACCTTAAATCTCTTTGGAATGTGTGTGGGTGAGAGTGTCATGTTGTACGGCACGTGTTTCTTGGAATGGACTGTGGTGATTAATTTAAACCTGCCCTTGCCAACTTCTCACATCAATGATTTCCGGTGGCCAAAGTGAACTCTAATGCTACAATACTGTCATAAACTTTAATGCACTTGTTAGTTGATTTTAATAAGTTTCATAAATTCATAATGAACAAGAGAGGCAAAGATCTTTGCTACATTGCAGGAGATAGTTTGGATTTTGCTCATCGGTTTGAATTTATTTCCTCTGGGAAGACAATTATTCAAACCTCACACCAACACTTAAATTATGCGAACAAAATGCATCTACAGAATCTTAACTAGGGGGTCAATTTCATTGTTGCACCCCTACTTAGCTCCTTATTTGTCCATGAAAAGCATACAGTGTTCATTGCAGCTTTAGAATTATAATAATCAAGTGCAATCAGTATTCAAAAAAGGATCGGTAAAGTGCATCGGTAAAGAAATCTAAGATATAATGTCAATACAAACTCACAAGCAAATACACAGAGCAGCACACACCATGGCACTGAAAAAACAAGACTTCATATCCTCAATTACAATAAATGAGACGTACATGTTTTCTCATTTAATGTAATGAGCATATTCCTAAATCTTAAGTGTCTACCCATAATTAACTGTCAAACATCGATTGCTCGTGCTGCAATTAAGCCATTTGCAAAGCTAACAGATATGCTGTTGCTGTAGCGTTTGGGTTTTGTCTTGGCAGTGATCCACTGCAGTCAAACTGTTGCATTGCTTCGTGCTCAGACTCCTTGTACCTCATTGGCATTCCAGTTGCATAAACGTGTGTGTACGTGGGAGTGAAAGGAAGAGTGTATGTGTGTGTGTGTGTAGGAGCACGAGAGAGAGAGCGATGTAAAGAAAGTGAGAATGTAAGTGGAGAACTGCATGCTCGATATACAGCATTTGTCTTTCATCCCTCACAACCTCTTGAATTCTCCTCACCGCACTCCAATATGCATCTCGATTTCATTTTCCTCTGTCACTCATTATATCCCTTTCCCTCCATCCTCAGTACCCTCCACCCTCAACCTTTTTGTCCCTGTATCCTCATTCTCAGACATATCCTTCAGGGCAGACATGTGCTTGTGTCTCAGTGGGACTCCGCCTGTAACTTTTCAGCCGTGCCTCCCTGTGGACAATTGTTCTTACTCTAATCCTTTCATCTCTTTCAGTTGCTGTGCATAGATGTCCAGAAGCGCATTTCCTGTCTAGCAGAGCTACAGGATCTGGACTACATGTCAGATGTCAACTGGGATGCTGTGCTCAGCAAACAGCTACCTCCAGGCTTTATTCCCAATGTGAGTATTAGAACTGTCTCAGTATGTTACCCAACAAAATGCTCATATCTGAGTAGAATAGAGTGTGCTTCTGACAATGTCTTGCTACACTGTGTTACCGATAAGATACAATACACTTCCACAATCCCTAAACACTGGCAAAAATGCAGTGTCATCTACTTCTTAAAAAACAAAATGACAAGTACCTACAAGAATGAACAACTAACATGATGAGCATGCCATCTGCGAATGCCTTTATCCAAACTATGCTACATCTTTGTAAGATAGCATGATTTTGCCTTTTCTAACATTTCAGAATAAAAATATTATCCATCCCTGAAACCCCTTCTACTTTTTACTGTTCTCCTATACCTAATTCCCATGACAGTATTTCCCCCTGAAGGCGACAACAATGCAAGGAACAAAAGATGTAGCCTGAACTACCCACTCTTCATCTGATCTATTCTAGTTGAGCTGTAGACACCTCCCCCTGCTGGGCTGAGCTGGATCTCCCACTGAGTGCCTACACCGGATAAGACAAAGCAGCAGATGTGTGTGCATCCCTCTTAAATACACACAAAGGCAGTGAAAGCCTCTGCAGGTGTACCTGCCACTGTACAGGTGGTCTTGGATCACTATGACGAGTTGGGTGAAGATAGTGCTTATGTGTAATAATATCACTAAGCAGGAAGTCAAGCTGCTTAGTTGGCAAACGTACATGCTGTGCTCTTCCAGTAGTGTCAGGTTTTAACTGTAGCTTCAGTGATTTACTATTTGAAAGCTGGTAGCTGTACAGGAGAAAAGACATTAAAAGGTGCTTTATCTGCACCTATAACTCATGAAAATAGTGTATTCAGACCTTTTTTCAGCAATTATGGACACAAATATGATGATTCATTCAGCTACACAAACAGGAGAAGTTACCCTCAAGCCCAAACTTCCAATCTCTAAAATGTCCAAATGACTAATAATATAAATAATTACAAAGGCCTTTGTTGGTCACACCAACGCAATGATAAAGCAATACTAAAACAATCCAATATTGTTTTAGTGAAGCAGCAAGGTGACAATAACTGTCAGTGCATAGGTGCCAGGGCTGAATACATAGAATAATTACTGGTGCAGATGACTAAATAACTTTATTTTAATTACTAATTCTAATTCTATGCAGATGGCTGCAGATGAGCAGGTATTCCCAGTGGCCAGGCTGGCACAGCAGAGGAAAAACACTGAGGATCAATGGGGAATTGACAGTGTCTCTCTATCTAATTATAGGCCTCTCCTCTGTCTTTAGTCTCTTATAGACTCAGGGAGAATTTAACCATTATGTTTTGCTCCCTAACTTCCCAGCATTCAGTCTGTTTTGCCTTTATTGGCTTGCTGCCCATTTGAGTCTTGACATTGTTTGCAGAATAAAAGCATGCATTGCATCATTTGACATTGTCTCACATCATATACGATTATATTGTAATGTAACACAAATAATTTAATCACTGCATAATATTTTATGGGAATCAGATGTCACACTGAAAGAAACACTGGAAGTGTTGCCAAAACCAAACTATGTGATTACTCACAGATTACAATTTACTATTGGGGCGGCTCTATTTACAGGATAAGGAAGAAATACAATATAATATACATAACTATCTTTTCATTAGTGTATAATCACCTGAAAATTAGAATCATTATTAATTACCATTTTCTTCCATGCTGTCTGCCATGTTACACCACCATGTTTCATACAAAACCACACTGGTTCTAAACTGGCTCTTAGGTTTCCAAAGTGGCATTTTCAAGCTCGAAATATTCCACAAAGCACCGCTAGATGCCAGGAAACCCTACACACTGACTCATTAAATGTAGACCTGGCATTATCAGAGTTGTAAACATTATATTATGTAATATTATATAAGATTCAGTATGTGAATCTGTTGTTTGTAAAAGTGTGCCTGTGTGTGTCTTTGTAGAGGAGGAGACTAAACTGTGACCCCACATTTGAACTGGAGGAAATGATTCTGGAGTCCAAACCACTTCACAAGAAGAAGAAAAGGCTTGCTAGAAAATCTAAGGACCAGGGATCTGATGGGTCACCACAGGTAAGACACATTACACATCGCGCAAGGATGAAAAGGGTTTGTTTCAAAGTGAGATACCTATCTCTTAAAAGCAGTTGCAAACAAATACTGCTCAAGACACAATGTTTTTTTTTTCCATTATCAGAATTCCTTAAATTCTTTAAATATGAATTTAAACTAAATTTTAGGTCGGTGTATCCTCTCCTCAGCGGATCACACATGCCTCTTAAAGATATCTCGCCCTCTCAGCACTCATCATTATTCATTAAAGAAAGCTGACCGCTTGTTCCATTTGGCCCAGTTACAGGTGATAAGTTGCTCCTTAGTTTGTCTTTTAAATGTGTCAGGAGAGCTATTAAGAATGTTGAGGAGACATTTTAAAGCTCTGTCCTCCCTCACCTTCATCAGGACAAATGGGCCGTCTGCCTACTGTGAGCACTAGGAAGGCAAAAGAATACAATCACTAAGCTATAGTCTTTCTGTCTTTCAGGCTATCCACATAAATCAGCTGTTTTTACACAAAACACCCAGAGGGCTTATAGACTGAAAGAGGAAAGCACTGAAAGGTTAAATTGATCACCTGGTCAAGTGAGAGAAGGTGGAGGAACACACACATATACACCCTCAACACAATACTCACATATGCATACATAGAGCTTTGATAATGAAATAATGGGGGCAGCGGCAGTGGGATCTAATCAGTGTGGTCATTTTCTAACTCTACTGCTAACTGTAGCTTAAAAAGACTTCAAGTCTGAAAGCTAAGGGGTGTTGAAAAGCTTGGAGGAAAACCTAAAAACTTTTTGTAAAGGACAAAGGTTGGGTTGACATATTCTTATGCAAGGATTCTTGCATATAAACAATTAGTATTTTGAAGTAATTTTCTTTTTGTTTGGTTTGATTTTGTTGGTATTTAGCTTCAATATTAGATATATTAGGTTTTTCATTTACATGGGTGCTTGGTCTACCGAACAGATCATTGACCATCTTCTGTTTTTGACCAAACCCCCACCACTGCAACTTATGTCTGAAGACATTCTATTGGGACATGCTGGGCCTCTGTCAGATAGTATACATTAAATCTGTTGCTACGTGACCACTGAGCTCAAAAAACTAGCTTGTAACTACCCGTCCTGCGACAACAGTCATCCTTCACTGACATATCAATGTGTAAGAGAAACACTGTACAATTACTATTCCTACATTGAAGACTGAAGCCAGCTTTTCCAGCCACAAGAGCGATTTCCGTAATGCACCTTTAAAAAAGGTAGTCTGTTTATCAGAAGAAATGTATTTACAGTACAGAGATCAATTGATTGGTACAAAAGGGAAGTGCCACCATGAATTCTAGGCTTCTGTCCAATTGTGAATCTTTAGCTTTTTTCCATTTAGAGAGTAAAAGATCCAAGAGCTCCAACAGTGAACTCTAACTAGAATCCAATACATCATGATTTAATTTGTGTGTGGTTACCAGTAACTGTACAGAAATAGTGTGCATTGGGTCCGGTTGCTATCCAAAAACATTGCAGCACACCACTCAAACCTGCCATACCCACATACAGAATGCAGACAACCAATCCTATTGCACACTGGCATACAAACAATGTTTTTACCTTGTGCCTTTACAAAGTCAATGAGTTTGGACCCTCTTCCACTCTTTGGCACATTAGAACATTTTATAGGTCTCTTTTTTAATAGAATTTAAGCAATTTGAAGTCTAGACTCAATAGCACAAGCCTTGCCAGCTTGCAATAAGACATCAGAGCTGGCTCAAAGTGTGCTATGTTTTATGAAAGCTGACAGCGGCTTGTGGAGACCTGCCTGTGTGTGTATATCAGTGATATCTCACCGTGCAGCCAGACAACATTCGTCATCCCTTGGCCCATTCGGACAAAGAGAATTCTATTCTCCTATTCTAATGAAATAACGATAGTGGCACTCTAAGGGAAACATTTGTTATGTTTATGGAGTAAGGTGAACCGTATATATTGTCAGACTAAGGGAAACTAACATTAACTGTCCACTCTCGTGGCCTGCATTTCCTAATTTAATCACCTGATTCATTCTGGTGTCATTTAGGCAAGATTTGATAAATGCAGCTCGACTAAAACCAGGGTTAATATTATTCAGTCATATTAGCTTGACAGGTCTTTTACATAAAAAGGATGGAGATGGCAATAATTATTATAAACAAGAAGAAAGACTAAGTAATACATAGTAATCTTAAGTGGTTAAGATTTGGTAAAGATTTCTTGAAGAGATCAGAAACAGAAGATTACAGGAATACTGTTTAGGTCTGTTTAACATCCTCTCTGGATCAAGTCCATTTTGGCACATAACATCAACAAGCAGAGTCTGGGGCTTTCAAACTACTTGCCAAAATCCTCTAGGTCACCTCCTGAAGGTGATAAAAAAAAAAAATGTTCAGAAATGCCAATCTTTAAATCATCCTATTTTATTTCAAGATGTTTTATTTGGCAACTGCTTTTATCTCCTGCTGTCTGTGTCTTGTTCAGTATACTGTGATCAAACTGATCCTATCCTAGCATCTTCACATTAGTCCTTTCTTGCTATTGAATGTGGTTTTAAGGTGTTTCCATACATATTGGTTTGAATGTTTAAATCACTGTTAACAGCATTAAATGGTACCCTGGCTAATCAGCTAAATACCACTTCTTGTACTCCTCAGCAGCCAAAGATGAATCCAGAAATACTTTTATGAGGACTCATATTTTTCTACTGTAAATATATACTGTGAAATACAATGAAATGATTTGTTTAACATTCATTTTAAGCAGTCATAGTTTGCAGCGTGTGCTGGTCTGTCTGTCACAGAGAATACTGGCTTTAGTATCTATAAATATTAGTTTGTGTTTGTGCAATGATTTGGCATATCCATTTACAAAGGACCTGCGGGGCCACTTTTGATTGATGCATGTAAGAAAAAGAGAGTGAGTGCTTGATGTGTGTGTGTTTGTGTGCAGCTAGATCAATATTGACTGAAGTAAGCTAGTTGCTGTGGTGCCTGTCCCAGCCAGCCTCTCACTCATTACCTTGAGGCTGTTCTGTATTCTTTTTGCATATTCCTCCTCTACTCTCAAACCTTATTCCTCCACACTTGTCCTCCGAGTCCTTCCACAACTGTCTTCATATTGCTCTCACATCCCCGCCTCTACACCTCTTTTATCACCCTGCTTCTTCCTCCCTGTTGCTGCTACGCTCATAATGTAGCATAAAATTAGCTCAATTGATAATATAGAGCAGAAAATTGGACTTGTGCTGTGAGAACAATATAAACTGACAGATTAACACACACACACACACACACACACACACATACACACACCTCATACTACAAATTCCACAATGCACTGCAACAGCAGACAGCTGTTTATTGACACACTAAATCAGTGGTCCAGTGTTGACAACTTAGCAACTTTGTCTTTCAGACCCTAAAATGAAAGACGTTTGTAGCTTTAACAAAGTGGTAGCACAGGGTTTTAAGCATTCTTTCCAGTTATTATCCAATTTTAAATTTGATGAAGATTGATGTATGTATGCTTGCTGCTAAGCAAATAGAAGGTGCATAGAAGAATTGCGAAATCAATTCATTAGTATTAGAGTCAGGTAAATTAATGAGCTAGGGGAAGAGACAGAGAGCTGCACGTCTATCAGGGGATACAGCTCCATGTGTGCCACTAATTAAAAGTGCAGAGTTAGAGTTTGTCTTCAGTTTAAGTTCTGGATGCAGGAATATCATCGGGAACAGTCAAAAGGTGCATCTTGTTCTGGGTAGATGTTTCGCACTGTATAACGGCTGGCTTAACTCAAAATGTTGATGTAAAATGCATATCTGGAATGTTCAAATTATGGTTTGAGCATTTCTCCTAACCATGCATAAAAAAACAAATCATTGTTTCATGTATTGTCAAACATGTATTGCTCTTCCATCTATAGTGCTATAGTGTAATTTTAGTAAAATAGTTCAATTTAAAGCAACACAGCTGTGGGAAACGAGAAAGCATATCTTTTATATAATACTAAAACAGTCCATGATCTCAGAATGATCAAATTTATTATATGATTATATGATTATATATTATATGAACCGGTCTTATAATGTAATTGCTGCTCATGCTCTCTGCAAACTCATACAGAATGCATTATTGCATCGTGTTTGTGTTCATTGTCTTTAAGGTAAGAATCATGGATTGTTTAAATTACAATCACAGTGCATATTAGCCGTCACATTACAAACAAAAGCTGTCCACAGCTTCAGATAGACAACATAACCCCACATAAAGATGTTGAAAAATGTTCCTGTTCGGCTCTTGTCCAGCAGAGCATTCCCCGTTGGTTTGTCTCGTTAAATGGAAAGTTTAATCTAACAGTTGGAGCAATTAGCTACAGAACTGCCTTTTTAAAAGGCATCAAATAAAGAGAGGGAGAGACAGAGAGAGAAACAAGTGGTAAAGTGTCTAATGTTAAAGCATTATCACTATTCTCTGGCAAGGCATCTTTAAGCACAGTGCATTAATGTCATTTCCAGCAAGTTTTGCTTCCTTCTTTCCTTCTTTCTTCACTTCTTTCCACCCTTCTTTATTTCCTCTCTTTCCTTCCTTTTTTCCATGCTTTCCTCATTTCCATCCCTTTGTCCTTCTTTCTTCCCTTACTTTATATTTCTTTGCTTGTCTCCTTTGCTCTGTCCTTCCTTTCTTCATTTTTTCTTTTCCTGTCTTCTTCCTTGTCTCCTTCCTTCTTTGCATTCCAATTTTCATCCTTGTTTCCTTATTGCTTTCTTTATTTCCCTATTTCTTTCCTTCCTTATTCCCCCTTACTTCCGCTTTTATTTCCTTCCTTAGTTTCCCATTTCCTTCTTTGTCTTATCCCTTCCTTGTTTGTTTTTCTCATTTCATCATTTCCTTCCTACCTTAATTTTCCCCTCACTTCCTCCATTAGTTTCCTATTTCCTTACTTGTTTCCTTCCATCTTTATTTCCTTCCTTCCTTTCCTATTCCCTTCCTTGTCTCCCTCCTTCTTTGTTGCCTTCCTTACTTACCTACTTCCTTGTCTTCCTTGTCTCATGTCTTCCTTATTTCCCTCCTTAGTTCTTTATTGCTTTCCTCATATCCTTCCTTTGTTCCTCCTGCCTTACTCCCTTCTTTAATTCCTCCCTTGCTTACCTATTTCCTTACTTATTTCCTTGCTGCTTTCCTTCCTTACATCCTAATTTCCTTCCCTTTACCATCATCCAAGAGAAATGCTTTGTAAATGAACTAGTATCTGGAGGAATGCCTTTAGATCTAGTGATACTGTGTCATTATGACAGCATCAGAGAGGCACTACATCACATCATGTGTCTCATTTGTCACATCTCTTATGCATCACATCTATCACTGATGCTTGACATATTATGCACAGTATTCCTCTTCTGTCTCTGTCTGCCTGTTTGTTTGTTTGTTTGTTTGTTTGTTTGTTGGTTGTCATTTTGTTAGTCTGCATCACCTCTACACAAGCACACCCTGTTCTCCCAGTCTCTGTTATGTACTGTGTCCAGGTGAATTTGCAAATGTCCTTTGTGATACTGTTGTGACAGAATCCCTTTACCAGAAACCCATAGGAAAAGAAAGTCTTTTTCACTCGCAATTAACATATATGCTTGTTTCTCCACTCCCTCTCTTATGCCCGCATGCAAAATGTTTGCACAATGCGCTCTACTCCTGTTCTTATCATTGACTTTACATTGACATACACAGCTCCCTCTCTCCTATCTCTCTTTCTCTCTGTTTTCCTGCCCTAATTTAGTTGATGGCTTTTGGTCTGCCAGTGGCTGCTCCCCCACTGTGACAGCACCTGTACAAAGCCTCACTGCTTGGCTGTGTGACTGACAGCTCTGGGCAGGGAGTCAGCCTTTTCTATCCTGAAGGGGTTTCCAAGAGTCTGGGCTTAGGAGTTTTGAGGGCCAATCTGACTGGAGTGGTGTGTGGAGAAGCAGCATGTACTTGTACTTATACTTATGTGTGTGAGCTTTTATGTGTGATCCTTTTCTTGCAAATGAGGTCGTTTGGTGGCCTAATCTTAAAAGGTTAAGGAAATCCTCTAAAGTGAAGACATTTTGAAGGACCCCAGTGGCCAGGTTGGAGTTAGTTTTGTTAAGTAATATCACTTGGGAAACTAGTTGTTAATTTTCTGTCTCTTGTGCCTACTGCATCTCATCATAGTTAGTTTTTCTGTCATTTACACACACACCGAGTACAGTGTCATGATGGAGATGTATCTCTATGATCGCACTGCCTCCTTGGGAGAGTGAGAAAGCACCTGTCTACTTGTCTTAGCTCTCCTACAGTAGTTTGTGAGTTGAGAGCCGAATGTTCTCACTTGATTAAGTGGGTCAAATATGTATGAGTACATGGAGCAGGTGGAGCACAAGTGTCCTCTAAAGTTAGGTCAATTTCCTCTTCTGGTATCTCATTAAAAAGAGTAGAAACTGAGATGAGGAAAGCAGCGTGTGCTGCATGTTGAACATTTCTTACAGAACTGAGTGTGAGCCAGCAGGTACTACGAAACTGGAAGTTGTGTCTTTAATCATTGACACCAAAACAAATGTCCGTGCATTTAATGTAATTGATTCTGACACTGTGAACAGTGATGACTAATTACCTTGATCTTGTTGTTGCTTTTTACAGAATCGCCAACAGTGATCGTTGATATGCTGATGTTATGTTTGTCCTTCCCACAGAATGGTCAGTTGCAGCAGCGACTGGATAATGTTCAGAGAGACTTCATTGTCTTCAACAGAGAAAAGTAAGGAACCTCCATTAACTGGACTAAGCATCCTTTACAACCAATACTGTACATCTTGTCGCAAAATAACTACTATTAACTTTAAGGAAACATCACAACCTCCAGTGTTGTGAAACTTAAATCATTTGAGAAACAATGTTCTTTTAAGCAAAATATTGCAAAATACTATACACAATATTTAATGATTATCCTGTTTGCGTGAATGCGTGTGTGGTAAATTAAAACATAACATTTTCTGTACTTTGTAGACTGTAGCCAAACCTAGTTTTGAAGTGAAAAAAAAAGTTTTCCTGGCTGGCTGGTGAAAGCATGTAGGATGGTGTGAAAGGACAGAAATGTGGCTATTTGTGGAAGAAGATCTGGTCCATATATGTGGGTGTGTGATTAAGGCAGAAACACAGTGACTGGCAGAGATTGACTATAGACTGATTACGAGAATGAGATGTTTATGGAAGTAAATCCAAAATGGACTAAAGTCAAGTCAAGGAATAACATTCATCACTGATTCGGGCAAATGTTAAAGCAGGTATGATATTTGCTCATGCAATGGGAAGCCAAGACACTAAAAGAACTGTGGAATAATACACAGCCATACATAAACAGAAGATATTTCACAAGAATAGAGAATAAAGGTCAGTTATTGCCTCTTGTAATCTCTCTGAATCATTCATCAAGACACACAAGAGGCATGCCAAACAGATACTGAAGCTTCTGGTAGATTTAGATCTTGAGATGAGACTTCTCTCTTGTAAAAGGCTAAGATGGTTGTACGGTCTTATGCTGGCTTTGGCTGAAAGGCTGCACTTGGTAATAGAAAAAGGATACATGTCTTAACGATCAGATTGTTAAGACATTTAGAAAAAAGAAGAAACGATGAAAACTGAAGTCAGAAGGAGATTTAGTATTTTGGTGAGTGAAGAAAAGAGATTTGGTGATCAACACACACACAGAAAATGGGTCAAACTGTCTGTGAAACAACACAAAGTAAAGAAAACTGCCAAAATGAAAAATTTAAAAGTTCAAAGAAATGTTGTTTTAAGAAAGAATACTTCAAATAAAATTCTGAAAGTCATTGTATAGGGACTCTTAAGGCTAGTAAGATATTTTGCCACTATAAAGTATGGCTGGGAATATACAGGCAAGGCCAGACAGCTAACATTGGCCACTATCTTAAGTCATCAATACTAAAATGTCAGTAACATTACTTGCTAATTTAGACTGACAGAACAAACATTGAGAAATCGAATAAGAGTAACATGTCCCGATTCTTTGACTGATTATGTTTCTTACAGTGCTATCTTGTTATGCTTTCTTTAGGTTCTGGCATCTGTTCAGAATTAATAATAGATGTTCTTTACTCAACAGGTCAAGGAAAGCAGTGGTGGATTCAGAGTCCTCTGAGCTGTCCATGAGTGAGAAGAACAAGGCAATAGAGGATGGACAGAACAACAATGTTGAACCGGCTGCCTACTTATCAGGATAGGTCTCATGACCCGAGATTCCTACTTACTCCTTGTCACTTGCACCTGCCCACAGCTTGTAGATCAGCTATTTGCACCCAGACACTTATTGTTCTGTCAGCACAGGCACTCAGATCCAGTCTTCAACGCTCCTGCACCACTACATTGTCTATACAAAAACAAATGTAGTATGCATTGCTGTTCACCCACAAAAACCACATTATTAAGAGCTCCAGAACTACAGGAGGAAAACGGACTCCTGGAGCAGAGGCCATGCCACAGCCAGGCTTTTTCCGCTCTCCTGTCACAAAGAAGAATGACTCACAGCAGGAGTGTCACTCTTATCATGATCCCTTACATCACTCTGGTGCTCTAAGGTCTGCTCAACCTCTACTCTGGGCAGCGTGCTGAAGTGAAGAGGAAGTCCCTCCCCCGTCTAAAAAGGAGATAACACCACACCTGCTCAGCTGTTGCAGAAAATAAAGTCTGTGGTCAACCACGGCTGAAAGCTGTATGTGCTGCTGTCATCTTGGGCTGGACACTCGGATTTAATCTCAGCGAGGCATTTTCTGGTTAATTACAGCTATTTGAGTATAACAATGGATCTCCAGTGCTCCACAGAGATGGACTTAACAAGGATTGGCATTAGGAGTTTGGTTGGCATCATATATTGAAAAATAAACATGGGTGGATGGCTTTTTCTCATGCAACTACATGACTTGAGATTGGAGCATGACACTAAGAGTACAAAACATTACAATGGAAAGGTTAATAAGGAAAAATGAGGCCTTTGTTTTTAAGACAGCAACCACAGATTCCTCTAAGATCGAAAAAAAAAGAGCTGAACTGTAGGCTTGAGCGTGAATGGCTCACTATATCATAGCAGCAGATACATGGTTGTAGTGGTCATTAAGCTTAGCTTTGCTAGTAAAGCTAATATAGATGGTAGGATTGCAACATTTGGTACAATGTCCCAGCGCCATCAGCTGCAGATGTAGGCAAAAAATGCTGGGAGTTTTCTTCACTTGTATGCTTTAAGTTACTAAGGAGTCAATAGAGAAATCAATACATTTTATGGCTAAGCTAAGGTCATTGTTGACCTTTAAAGTTCATACAGAGTTGCTTAGTTAAGACCACCAGATGTGGTTGAAAGCTTCAGCCGCATGTCATAAATGGACATCCTGATCAAAGTTTTTTCCGTCAAACTCCTTTAAAACACTAATATTTTGACCCGACCTTTGCCTCACTCTGCAAATGATATAAAACTTTATAGCTATACAAATGTAGAGAAAGGTAGCTGGTAGATGTTAAATGTTCTGCACTGAACCTCGCTTTGCACAAGCTTCTTCATCAACTGTAGCATTTATGCACAGAGGCAAAAAAAAAAATAAAAATCATCTAAAGCTGTGAGTGAATACTTATTCCCATGGTTTTATAGACAAAGACTAAGCTGAGTCCTAGAAAAATAATTTTTTTTTCAGTTACTGTCTGTATTGAGATTTTGTTTTTTGTCACATACTTTTTTAATGTCCTTCCTCAACTTCCCAATTACATACATACTGTATGTGCCACTAGATAAGTCTATAAATTTGTATTTGCAATTATTTGCTCCCATGAAGAGAATCAATTCTGTGACAGCATTCTTGTGCAGATGGTATTCAACATTAATTTGGCACCAGCTGAATAACACAGTGGGAAAAGACAATTTTAAAATTGATTTTCACGTTCATGGTTGTTAACACGAAAACAATGACGGAAACAAATAAACTGCAGACGAGGCAATATCCCTCATTCTTACTGCAGACTGGGCTAAAACCATGTCTAAGTAACCACGCCTGCCTCTGAAGTTTGCAGAGGGATGCCTTATATCATAGATTTGGCACATAGCTTGTTCCCTTATACTATACAGTACATGTAGGTAGTAAAAACCTGAGCTTTTTTCACAACCAGTAAGTAAATGTGATTTCTACTAATGCCTACTTATTCTATTGACCTTGATCGTATCTATCTGCAATATGACTCACTCCTTTCAAGCCCATGATATGTGTAATTATATTTAAAGAATATTTAACTCTGTTCAATTTACATTACTATTGGCACTTTTCTATTGAAATTGATACAATGTTTTGACTTACCTATGTGTTGCTGTTGTTGTTGTTGTGTTGTCACTGATGTAATTTTACAGAACCAAAGGTGGTTTTCCAGTATAAGTTGTAAGATAGTAGGATAGTTAAACAGATGGACTAATCCTAGTTATACCTGGAGTGAATAATATTTGTGAATGATTATCTTAACATGTTAATATATACTAGGGAACAATAGGTGTTGGGTTCATTGGGAATCATCCAATGTGGCAGATTAAAACCTTCTAGAAAGTGAACATGTGAAATAATCACTGACAAATAGTTTTTGACCCCAAAACTATCTATCTAAAAAAATGATTTAGTCTGGGAACAGATTTGTTCCACACCTGTGAATTTCATTCCTATTAATGTTTTGTTGTCCTTCAGTTGTCACTGTGTGTTTATTGTATTCAAATGTGATGGAGTTGCAAACTATTAAGGTGTGCCTTAAATAACGACTTTCTTTTTCTGAACCAATCCTACTATGCCTTGTGTTTTATTTCAGTTTGTCTTTTATGAATTATCAAATTGTATTGAAGCTAGAGAGAAGGCATCAGTAATCAAAGCTTTTTTTTTAGCAAATCAAGGAGAGTGAAAGAATATTAAAAGGCAAAAGGGTATAAATCATGTTAAAAGGTCTTTCTCGTAATCTAGCTTTGAAAATAGAAATGTAGTGTTGATTGCTCGCCACTATCAAAAATAGAATGCTGCCCCCTAATGTTAACTGACTAGCAGTACAGCTGGT
Organism: Larimichthys crocea; assembly: GCF_000972845.2. Taxonomy (NCBI): domain Eukaryota; kingdom Metazoa; phylum Chordata; class Actinopteri; family Sciaenidae; genus Larimichthys; species Larimichthys crocea. The sequence continues at coordinate 4,192,532 of NC_040032.1, forward strand.
TACTTACAGAGGTGTGGAGATACTTGGTTAACATGCAACATATAACAGAGCCACAAGGACGAGCATTGAACTTATTTTACATATGACAGGCAGAGAAATAGAAACAAAATGAAATCCTCATCTTCAGTGGCCGTGGTTTAACTTCTTGTCAGATCTAGTGTTAGAAACATATCTTTACTCTCCCTCTGTTTTCCAGTTCATCGCAGAGGATTCCCTCATCATGTATCCTCAGCATCAAACATGCACCATATGCCTTTCCTATTCTGTCTCCCACCCACACATACACGGCTCACAGATTTGTGTCCACCACTTCCCTAGGTCATCTAGAGGATACAGTCCCTTCTCTCATCCACAGTGTGCTGAGCTGAGGCAGCACTTTTCCACATTAATGGCTGATCTGTGGGGGATTTCCAGTTGATAAATGCTTCCACAATCTGCCTGCAATCACCAACGATAAAAGCAGGAAACCTCAGTATATCAAAGAAATGTTACACACATCTAATATCTACTACACAAACACACAAAGAAGATCTTTCAGATTTAAGAAAGGAAAACAACAGGATACAACAACTAACGTACATTTTCTTTTCCTCTCATTACAGTCAGATACACTTTCCCATTTTCTAAACTACATCACCAACATGCAGCCACTACACACCCCACTTCTGTTTAGATTGAGGTTGCTGACTCATCTCTCTACCCAGAGCTGGCCTGGGTTTTATAATCATCATCTCTGCCATCTTGACATGATTGCTATGATGTCATGAGACACTTACTCACTGTTGCACATGGGACCTTGCAGCAGTTTTACTGGTGAACCTCACAGTGTGTGCAAACCCCCACTACTGGATTACTCAGAAATGGGCCATTCTGCATAATGAGTACTACGAGTATATTTTGATAGTAATTATTTTGTACTTTTACTAAACTATGACAAATTTACACACACCATAGCCTACCAAGACAAATATGATCAGAGTCTGTGTTGCAGGAACAGCTCTAATGATTACCCATAATTAGCCATATGACTAAAAAAAGACAGATTAGAGATGTTACTTACCTTGTGAACTGCTGAAGTTTTTGACATTACCCAAACAGTTGCACACGTGTCTTCTCTTACCATTCCTCCCTGAAATATTGACAACAACAAAAAGAAACACCTAAACCATGTTTATCTAAACCGATGTTATCCGATGGTACATATTGCAGAAGAAAATGCTTGAGGTAAGAAGCAGCAAACACATCATGGTCGAGATTGCCCATTGTTCCGATGGCCATTTATTCAGAAACATGAATAATCTGAAACATTATCTGTTCATCCAAAAAGCCTAAACGTGCAGGCATCATGAGGCTGCCTATTTGCCCCCCTCCACCACTAAATAACCTTTGAGTGTGGATTATTAGTAAGACTTTTTTTTTTTTTTTTGGTATGGATTGATTTACTTATTTGGCACACTTTTTTTTAGATGGAAAGAAGAAAACAAATCCATATTCCCCTTATAAACCTTCTTTTGTTTTCCAGATTGAATGAATGACCAGATGATACATGATAAGTTACATGTGCAGTATTTAAGTACAACTCTGAGTAACTTATTTGAGTGCTTTCATTTTCTGATATTTTATACTTCTAATCTACAATTCAGAGGCAGATATTGTATTCCACTAAAGTTTAGTTTACAAATTCAGAATAGAAAATATAATGAACAAAAGAAATTATAGGTTATGATGAGACTTTTTAAAAACTTTTTTCTAGGGATAGGAGGTGGACACAAACTAGCACTGTCTGCATAATGAATAGCCTACTATTTGCTTTTTAAGTACATTTGAAGCCAATGCTTTTGTACGTTGACTTAAGGAAAAACTAAATGTAGGTCCTTTACTTGTGACAAAGCGTCTCCACACTCCACACTTCTGCTACAACCGTCGTCTGAGTACTACTTCTCTCACACTACTATGTGCGCCATTTTCAACCGGACAAATCCAGACTAAAGCACATGAACCCAAGGAGCAAGAAATGTACAACTATGCAACCACTGAACAGTTATGAAAAGTGTCATCACCGACGAAGAAGAACTTTCGCCGGTGCTCATGGTGTGTGCGTGTGGCCGCAAGATGAATTGCACCATACTAGAATGTTGCCATGGAGCTTGAGCTGTTGTTCTAGTGGTACGAAAGTGTATTTGCCATAAGAAATCCATATTTATCTTCGCATTAAGGCTTTTCTTTTCTTTTTTCTAGGCTAACAGACATCTGATATGTTTGGTTTAATCACCCCAGTGGGGAAATTCCGTGCCAAAGGTGGCCATGGGTCTCAAAGATGTTGGATCAAACCTCTTCCAATGTTGTTTAGATTATGCATGCTGCTCATTCAGCCTGGACCTCTCAACTCTGTCTGAATTCTTCTCCCAGTCAGTCACAGCCATGACATCACTGTCTAAATAAATGGGCTGTTCACACACTAAACACAGAGATGTAGTGCTCAATAAAGTAGAAAGTATAGGCATATAAACAGCCAGATATGGACGTATGGTGCTGGGTTTTAAGCAATTTTAGTTTATTGAGGAATGAGTAATGGTGTTTATCAAGATACAATAATAGTGTATGCTGTTGAATTTATAGAGCTCCTATTGCAAATAAAATGCTCCAGTAGCTCTGTAAATACAGTACAGTACACTTCATACTTCTTGTTGAGTAATATAAAAAAAGAGATCTATAAGTCGGTCAGTTGCAACTCATGTTTATTCAGGAAACAAATCATACCTCCACAACACACCTTATTTTTGACCTGCCATCTCTGGGTTTTGATACAACAGTAAAAAAGAAATAACATAAAAACAATAACAAAGGTTGTCAAACTAACATAAATACAACAAACCACCACTTGTGCCTGCCTCAGAGTCTGCCACACCACTGCCGAATAAAAACGCCATCTCTTTCCCGACCTCCCTCCCTCCCCCACAGTGGGATAGTGACAAAGTAAAAGCTTCCCTTACTGCACCGCAACCCCCTGCCTTATCAGAAAACAGCAGAGACATAAAAAAGAGCTCTAAGGACCCCCAACACAATCACATCCAGAGTGTTTAACTGAATTGAACCCACAGTTATATTTAGGCTGATGGTGAATTAGTATTGGTCAGGATTGCGTTAGAGGGCTATGTTGGGATGACAAAGGGATGATGGTGTTCCTTTTGTCCTAAAATGAGAGCTCAGTTTGTCAGCAATGAAAAAGTAAAGCCAGAGGTGAAGTGCTGTTATCTGAAAGCAGGTTTTTTGTTATTTATTCATTCCATTACATCTGGGTTTTTTTTTCTTTTTCTTATTTGCCCTCAATTGCAACGCTAGTTACGGTTGAGCTACAGGGACATTTTGAGTTTATTCGTGCTTCTTGTGAATGTATTTTTATATCTTTTATTTCTCCGTTCTCCTCTTTCTCAAGATGATTTCAGAATGACAGGAGCAGGCAATAAGCTAGAAGCAAATGCAAAGGACGGTTTCATACAATGTTCTTTTTTATAAAGCCATGATGGAGTGCTGAAAATAAAAAAAATGACAAAAAACATTTTGGGCATAAAGAATAGCAACATTCTATTCTTTCGTCTCCACAGAATCTTTTCTAGAACAGATGTGTCTCTTCCTCTTTTAACACTAAAATTATGCAATCAATACATCATGGGGATGGTATTTATGAAGCTTCTCAGAGGAGGGTTGTAAAAGGATCATGGATCATGTCGCCTGTGTTAATGTGGCCCATGCAGCTCCATGTCCAACTCTCTCTCTATCTCTGAGATTTGATAAATACCTTTACATTGGTCCAGTAAACTCAAACAGGCTGCAACAACATCATTCACAAAGCTACATTACATTTACCGCACATACAATGCCACCTAGAGCTAATCAATGGTACTGCATGATAATACATGGCTAGTGTGGGATCTAGTGTTATGTTTTGCTGACTATGGAGAAAGCAGGCTACTGAAAACGGGGTGACATTGAAAGCCAAACAGGATGAAAGAACCATAGCATCATTTTGAGAAAAGTGGTATCCAGTTTCCTTAAAGAGCACAGTTTGTTTTCTTTCTTGGGTGACTGTGTTTGTATGCAGTTTTACAGGTGTATTTTCCCATTACCAAAGCACCAAATGAACACATGTTCACTGTATTTGTGGTGTATTCTCTGTGTACTGTGCTTTGGTGGTGACTCCAAATGACATTAATACTCATCAAATCCCCAAGAAAAATGGATACAGTTCTCATCTGAGCAAGGTAGCATTGTGACAGGTAAGGCATGAGGATTCAGTGTTTTGCTCTTTTAACTTTTAACTAATCATGGTCCTATGCATCTCCTCCTCCCTCCCTCCCTTCCCCTTCCCTTCCCCTTCCCTTCCCCTTCCCTCCCCTCCCACCCCTCAATCCTGCACTCTGGCTGCTGTCCTTTTCTGGATGCATCCACCTCGTCTGCTGTTTAACTGAGGGATGTGATGTTGGAACGACCACCAGGGGGCACTACGATACGCCGTCCAGCAGGCCTGATGGGGACGTCATCTGGGGTGGGGGGACCTGGATAGGGAGAAAAGAAGAGAAAGATGAAGCCAGGTACATGGAAAAAGAGCACACGGGGTGGAGGGAAGAAACAGAGGATTGCCTCAACTGTAACAGTATCATTTAAAATTAAAATAAATGCTACAAATCAGACATTAACAAGAATTTATCTACACAGACCCGTAGGATTATACAGATACTGATGATGAGATCTACTTCTTTTGCTCTCCTCTGGAATCTAGTACTGGTGTAATCCATCAAACTTTTCAAACTTTCTCTCCTCAGAATAGCTTCGATGCCATCATAGCGCACAAATAATCATTGTCATGCACACACATTATTACTTTCCAGGCATGAGAGGTTTTTCAAGACACATTATTATTGCCAGTGATATAAAGTATGTGTCACTGAGATGACAGGGGAGTGCAAATTTCAGCAGACCATATGCTGCGTGAGTGCTGTTGAAACATTAACAAAAGAACTCGCTTTGACATAAAGCTCGGTGTTTCCAAAGGATGAGCCAGGGAGTCTGCTGCAACAAATTATCAGCGAGTATATAAATGGAAAGTAGAATGATGTCACACTATGATACACTGTACCATAGCAAACAATCCTTCTTCCCATCTCCTTCCAGACAAGTAAATTAACTCTGCAGGTGGTGGTCCTGAAAAAAACTAAAAGAGATAAGACACTGACTCATTCTGAGATATGCACACGTATGCACACGTATGAGAATATTCACACTCATGACCGTTACAAAGCCTGGGAAACCAGGAGTAGCTTCACTCCCCCAAATTGATGTACTCAAATGTGGAAATTCTTTCCAGCGGAGGTCACTTTCTTTTTACATCGATGATGTATCGCAAATCAGCTACACTTGTAAAGGCAGGTTTCTCAACACAGCCAAAGGCTAAACACCTTCCTGTGGACTTCTCTTTCAAAATGACTTATCCACCATTAAAAACTATAAACATCCACAAAGACAGCCAACACTGTGGTGAGTACATCTGGGTTCTGTTCAGGTTAAAAGGGGTAGCTAGCACTAATTTAAGGTCACACATGGACATATTAGTCTGTCAGGGAGGACAGAATGACTAGCTCCAGTAACAGCTATGGTTTTCTCTGTTTGATTATAAAACAGTGGAAACACTGACTGATCTGGTTCATTATTTTACCACATGTACAAAGATTCACAGTTTGGTAGCCTGACAAAAACAATTTCTCACATTGGTTTTCTAAATCCAAGCTAATCCAATGCTGACTTTGCATATGGGTGCCATCAGCCTGTCACTCAGCAGCAGCTCTGTGTAATGGAGCAGATGTTGAATGTGAATACACAGTGTTGTGATCTCTCACATTAGATAGGCTTTCTTAATAGACCATGTCCAGATGCCTAGACTGAAATCTTGCACGCTGTATGGTTTAGGCCTTGAGCCAAAATTCATACAGCCAGTGTGACTTACAAGTGCAACTGTGGAAAAAAGTTCATTTCCGACTGTAGCTTGATGTTACAAAGAAGCTGCATTCACAGGTCACAGTGTCGTCAAGAGTAATCAGAAGTACTTTGTTTGAGAGGTGTGAGATACTGAAGAGAGGGATTAGGCGGGATTTGGGTTGCATTTTTTAGAGATGAGTATGTCTGACCTAACTGAGTTAGGGAGATTAAACTAATAAGATGTAATACTTTTAATATTTGCATGCATGTTTGAAATGAAATACAAAATTCTGAATCCAAGGGCTATAAACATACATGCAGGAATGCAGGGTAATAGAAACCATTATTTGCTTAGTACAATGTGCATAGAGAAATAGACAAATACTGGGCTCCAATCTTGAATATTAATTCATCTAAAACAAATGTAAAATATACCACACATCATGAGTGAGTATGATTTAGATCGTTTTAATTTGGAGTAATGTTGATTTCATGTCAAATAAACTTTAACTGATTGTGTACAGAAATATAACATACTGCTTTCTGCAGTGTGGCTCATTAAAACTCAAAAGGAGCAAAGGCAGCCAACTTGTATAATAACATGCATAAACAGACAAATTGACGTGTATAAACCTGCTTTACGAAAGAGTGTGATATCCTGCAGACAAATGCATGCCATACTGTGTAGATCAAGTATGAAACAGGATAATGAGAGATTATTAGATTACTCTACACAGGCATGACGCTTAACGCCATGGGCTGAGCATGTATCATTCATGAAGTAACAGCGTGCTGAAAATCACATGAATGTTGTCCTTCACAGCGTAAAGCAGTAGCTGAGAGATAAAAGGCGGTGCATGGTGGTGGATCGACTGATGCCCATGCATGATCCTTTGATGTTTCTACATACGGTATAAATCCATACAGACCGAAAACAGATGAAACGACGGACTGGGTGATAGAAGAGTGGGGGTTGTATTAAGAAGCTGGGCTCACCGCATGGTGCAGGGTTACCTGCTAGACTAAATCCAGACTGGTGCAGGTTTCTGACGGGCTGTTTGGTGGGAGAGGTGCGTGCCGAGGCAGAGGGGGTACCACCACGGGACATGGAGAATTCAGACACAGGGCCGTCGTACATTCCCCTTGGTACTGCCCTCAGGACGGCCAGCTGCAGGGCAAACAACAAGGTGGTGGAGTGAGAGAGGTTAGACAGGATGGGTAAAAACAAAGAGATATTATGTTTAGTCTCACAAAATATTTGAATGGAACCACACCTGTTTAGCATTACATGCTTGTTTGCATAACTGTTGTCTGTCTGAATTATATATGCATTTTTCCTCCCGATAATAAGTTCCAGATTTACACACACAAACATAGACATACATACAAGTAAGCAAAGTCTTGGAGCAAAAACTTGATGCTAGTATGTCTGTCTGTCTGTCTGTCTGTCCGTCTGTCTGTCTGTCTTTCTGCCTGTGGCGTGACTCAGTGGAACTTTGAAAGCTCTGTGAATAGTTAAAAAGACACATCTGTGAATGAAGCAATCATAACAGTGACTGCTACCAAGATAAACAGCACACTGTTACTACAGCTCCATTTTCTCATCACGAGCCAGCTGCAAATTAGGAAATGGTTGAACAATGAGATTTTTTTGGCCCACAAGTAAGGAGACATCAAGAGAGCAGACAGCAGGGTCTGCTTTGAGTTTAAATTGTTCTAAATCAAATGGTTAAATGGGGTTAACATTTAATACGTTAGAGGGGAGAGTAATGACATTTTTTATTCTTTTTTTTTTTCTGATGGCGTACAGCTACAGACTGTGAGCCTAACTCTCTGCATTTGTGGGCATCACTAGTATGTACTCTTATAAGTGTTTCAATGAGGCAGTACACACTCACGAATATGTGCAATATATTCTGTTTTATCTCTTATTGTCAATGGATTTCTTTAGATTTGATGCCTGTTTTTCACTGTAATGTAGCAGCACACTTCACTTTTACAATGTTATTTCTCTTCTCATATTATTTCTTAACAACCTTCCATTATTTTTTTCAAAGATTATATAGCTGTTGTGTCTACAATCAATTTGAAGATGCAGATTTGTGTATCATTTAATGAACAACATCATTATTTCTGATTAATGTGTGACACAAGACATGTCTTTGCTGATCTGTCAAATGAAGAAATTATTACATTAATAATTACAGTCTAAATATTTATTGTGTCAACCTGTTGATACATGGGCTGTTAATGACACCGAGCCTGTCATGTTTCTATTACAGGAAACTCTTTTCAAACCCTCTCCCTAACCTGTGTCCTTTCCTGTTTTCCAAGCAACATCCCTAAATAGCTAACCCTCATCCTAATCCAGATCAGTCTTATGAAACGACAGTCAGTTGTCAGTTTGAGACCCTTCAGTAACCCCTTTACTGCGTGTGCATGAGGTCTCTCTGGAAAGTTATCCAAATTTAAACTCACTGCATCCTTTTTAAGACCATGATGACAAAGCCTCGACCACCCTCACTGCATGGACCTTTTACACTACAGTGTAAAAGCTCAGCCAGCGCCCTGTGGCTGAACCTCTGAAAGCTGATGTCAGACGTACTGTATCTCCCCCACATCCCACTCCACCGCCCCCACCCTCTTTTCCCTCCACTATTGCAACTTTCATTTCAGGCCAATCTTTCATACTTGCTTGCTTACAATCCAAATGACATTGACTACAACCTCCCACCTTCCCTTATTTCCATGTGTGTGTGTGTGTGTGTGTCACTTGGTACAGCATTGACAGCTCACTCGCAGTCCAACAGTGTGGTCAGTACCAAGGGGGCTTTTAGCATCAACCTTCTGTTTCTCTGTGGGTTATTTTGGCTTTATCTGTTCAGTAGTTCAACTTCAGAGTTTGCCTTTCCAAATGGATATACTGTTGCATACAGTTTAAAGATATGACAACTGCTGTGTAAAGTGTAAATAGCAGACTGGACAGAGATATAAATCTATATTTACCTGCTTCCTGGCTTTAACACGCTTGTAGGCATAGTCAGGGAAGGCAGAGCAGGGAATGAAGCGACCCACGCCGGAGGTGACATGCAGGTTTCCATCTTCCAGAATAATCTTCCCCTGGCAGATCACCACTAGTGGGGCTCCACGCAGCTCCATGCCCTCAAAGACATTGTACTCAGCAGCCTGAAGCACAAATATAAAAATTATAGGACGTAATCAGGCTGTTGTGGCAGAAAAAGTAACAGAATCTAACAATATACTAGCAGAGAAGATACATTTACAGTAATACATATGTTGTGTAATAAAGGACCATATTCATCTCACAACAACTTGCACGTACAAACACACAAAAGAAGGATCACGTTAAGCCATCTCTAGAGCATTCTGTCAAACAAGCCTGACATTTTGAATCCATCTCATGACTTGTATCAAAGTTTTGGAGGTGGACACACTGTTTACAATTAACAGGATGAAGAACAAATGGAAACAAAGTACAAATGATGAGCAGAATTAACAGAGTGGAGTTCTCAATTAATTTGTCATGGGGCTTTATGATCATTTTGTTTTCAAAATCAAATTAGATCAATCAAATTTAATTCTGAGAACACCTGAACCTTCTTCCTCCCTGTGAAGAACTGATGACCGGATGCAGGAGAGGAAGAAGACAACAACAGGGGGAGCTGCAGGAGGATGGATGAAAAGAATGGAGGCAGAATATTTCTTTCTTTTTAACTCTCTCTTAACCTCACGCTCTTTTTCTCCCACACCTTATCATTCGTCACCTTGTTTCATACACTTGTCTATTTGGCAAGTACAAACAGCTGCCTTCTTCCAGCTGCCGTTTCATGCCTCCGCAGTACTTCTCACTCTCTCTCTCATTTCCTCTCACTCTCTACTTCGTTCTCTCGCTCTCTCCAGTTGTCCGTCGTCTTCATTTATTTATCCCTACTTTTATGCCTGTTTTTCAACCCCTGTCTTTCTCTCCCTCACTTGTTCTTGCTTGATTTATGTAATCCCTTGTATTTCTTCAACCTTGTGTCCTATTCATCCTCTTCCAGTTTCCCTTGTGCCAACTTTCTTTTCTCTACATGTTGATCTGTGATGGTCCCCTCCCCTCATTCCATTGTTGCTTATTTCCTCTGCACACGGCCCTGTTTTCTGCTGCCGTCCAAATTCAGGCCAGAACAGGACATAACTAAGACCTACTGAATGCCAAACATGATGTCATGACTGAGCTGAGTGTGTTTAAGAGTGTGCGTGTGTTGCTGCCTGTTCTTGTCTATGTGTCAGGATATCCTTACTTTTTGTGCATCTATATATTTTTATGTTGACAACAACAAGCAACCCAGACCAGATGTGGGCTTACTCATAACAAACTAAGATATGGCACAGCCTAAGTCATATTTACTCTGCAGTGAAAGGCATTCTCCCAACAAAGTTTGCTGGTAAACGCTCCTGTTTGGCCTGCCATCAAACTGTCCATTAAGGTAGATTCATTGGAACTGGGAGCTGCCATGCTCTGCTCTTCTGCTCTCTTCTGTTTTATTTTATCTGGAAGGACGGGCCAGCAGGAAATGAAATGGTGACATCATTATGTAAGAACCCACGGATCCTCAGTGGATGTACTCCACATTTGGAGAAAACATATTATTAGTCCAGTTTTCTCTTTCCATTCCTTCATTTGGAGATAGAGCAGTGTTCTTTCTCTCTTACTAAATTGGGCCTTTAAGCAAGGTGAATTAAAATCTACTAACTCCACTTCATTCCCAAGAGAAACCTGTATTTATTTTTAGTAAATGCATTCTTCCCTTACTTATGTATAAGCAGGATTTGTGCTAGGCTGTAAAGCCTTAATTTCCTGTGCGGACACTTCATCTGCTGCCGAGCGGTCTGTCCAAGATCCTCTAATGTCTTTATAATGGTAGAAAACTCATTACTCACATGTGTCAGGTGTACTGTACACACAGTTTATGTAAAATGTGTGTGAGTAAGATGGAAAGCGTGTATGAGTGTGTCTTTGTGAGACCCTCAGGGGGAGGACAAAAAACATCTGCAATGGGATCATACAGATGCACATGTTTCTAATGCAGCTTCACTTCAATATGTAACTTAGAACACATGACAATTGACAAAAATGCAGTTTCAGAATGTTATTAAGTGTAATTTAAGAAAATTTTTGAATAGGCGGATAGGAAGGAAAGCAGCACTTGCAAATTAAATTGCAGCCAGGTCAATAGATTTCTCCAAATATGACTATATGAAAATTGGGTAGTCTTCCAGCTGCGATTCATGGTCAAAACTTTAAACGCCTGGGCCAACAGGGCGTGCCGAATTATAGCCGCAAAGGAAGCGGATTGAGTAAATGGTGGTTGATGGTTACAATACTGGTTCTGATTCAGTCTGCATATTGAGTGAGATGTTTCCCATGAAGTAAAAAGTCTTAATATGACCAAAGCTGCTTGAGATGAGTTGTTTTTCCTACAAGCAAAGTGTACAGATGTTCCAAATCTCTGGGGTTTATGAAAGTATTTGAAATATTAGCGTTTACTGTTACATAATCCTGTGAAGCCCTATGAATGACATTCTTTAAACCCACTAATGGTTGTCCAATCATGAAAACATTTTGGATGAAACAGTTCAAGTGAGCGTGATATAGAGGATGGACATACCTCTTGATTATACGGCACATAGATTCCCTGTCGTTGGACTTTATAGGACATTTTGGAAAATGTCTGCATCACTGGCAGAATGATTGTTGTGTCTGAATAATCCAGATTTTTCCAAATCATTGTTGAGGGTTTTTGGATTAACTGAGGCTCAGCTTTACATTGAGAGCTGGTCATGTGGTGCATACGGTGTGAGTAGTATTTAGTAGTGAACATCCACTGAGACTTCATTTCCGTTCAGAGGAACTGAGAGCTCTCTGGAAGCTGCTCAAAAATGTGCTCTCTCTCACTCTAACCCTCTCTCTCTCTCTCTCTTTATCTTGCTGTCTGTCTCACACACACACAGATGCCGACACTTATCTCGTGTCCTGCTTTACTCTTTCCCTAAAAGTCAGACCCTTTTTAAGAGCATTTTTTATTCTCTCTCCCCCCACCCTTCATTTTCACCTTTCTGCACAACATAACATATGGATTGATGCCACCAGGAATGACTGTAACACTAACAGCATTACTCAAGAAAAAGTCCCTTTAGTGTTGGTGTACTTCCCACTGCATTCATCCACTTGAGCCAAGTAAGATTGAGGGTGTGAAACAATGCAGTTTCACTGGTCTGAACCTCTTTGTTTAAATTTTCAGCCCTACTGAACAGTAGAGTCAAAGGAAAGTCTCATAAGTTCTGAGCTGAATCTAGGAGTAGGAGTAAGTTAGTAGGAACTTTAACCACTGTGCGCCGTACATACCGAGTTGTGAGTCTTGGCAGTGATGGTGCAGATGGAGTCTGTGTCCCAGATGACCAGGTCGGCGTCAGAGCCCACAGCAACCCGACCCTTACGAGGGTACAGGTTCAGGATCTTAGCTGCATTGGTGCTGGTGACTGCAACAAACATGTTCTCGTCCATTTTACCTGTAGTCTGGTGAAAAACAAGTAAAAATAGGCAATATTAAAAGCACTGTCATTGCAATGAACAAAGTATGAAAATGTATTTTCCTTCAAGATGGACTAGCTATGATACAAATTCCATTCAGATGATGCGTCTTCTTTAGTTTGAATTATAAGATTTGTTGTTTTGTGATGCATTCTTTCTTAATCACATTGATAAAAATATGAAATTATAAAACTATGTGGAAGAGTTAGAGGAGAACATCCATAATTATGTCTAGCACAAAATGTGTAGCACTTAAAAAAAGGCTGTAATCAGTCCAAGTTTGGTGCAAGTTTGGATTTTAAGTAACTTCTCTAGGGGGATAGATTAATTTGAACTTTTTAAAAGCTCATCCACATGTTGCAGGCAGCACAGCACCACAAAGCTGCATTAAACCAACATGCTCTGTGTCTGTTAGCAGTACAAGTGATGCCGTGATAACGAGGGTATCCAAGGGTGAAGGAAAGGACAGATGTGGAGATAGAAAATGAAAGGATAAAGGCAGAGACGGTGACAACAAGAGAGAGACAGAGAGAGAGGTGATGAGAGAAATGTCAGGAAATATAGTGGGAGCCAGGCAAAAGGGCCGAGACAGTGAACAAGGGCGTCTTTGTAAAAATAAAAAAAAAACAAAAATAGAAACCGCAGTATCTAAGCTGAGCATCACAGAACAGAGAAGGGAGATGACTGGTTTAAAACAAGATAAATAATTACTTTCCTGAGGGGAAAAGGTTAGAGAGCAAGTGAATCAAGATGAAAATAAAAGTCTTGAATAAATCTCTCACATTATTTACTTGCCTTTTGTCCTCCCTCTTCTAAAGTTTAAAAATAGAGAAAACAAAGCAAAAAAAAGGAAAAATTTAAGCAACCCTCACCACAGCTTTATCCCAGATGAGGGTCATCCTCTCTTCCACACCGTTGACACCTTCTGGGATCTGGGTGAAGTCATCCTTTCCAATGGCCTTCTGGGACACGCTGAAGGTACAGTGAGCACTTCCGGTCACACTTAGGTCTCCACTGGGGGGCAAAGAAACACGGAAGGACAGAGGTAAGATGGAATCATATCAGCTCTGCACAATCTGTATACACAAGGCAAAAAAAAATGTTTACTTTAGCAGGATATGCGCAACAAATCAGAACGAGGACTGTGAGCCATTTAAATATGCCTCATGCCAGAGTTTGTTCTTCTAGTACAAACCGTTACTAATGTTTCCTGTTTCCGTATGACACTCAGTTCAGTTGCCAGATGAAGTCTGCCAGAATTTGTCATAAGCAACTCAAAAACTTCAGTGTAATGCATTCCTTTAACTGAATGCAGTTTTCTCATTTTTCAGTCAAGCTAATGCACAAATATAGGCAACATGTGAATAGAAGGACACATATATTTATTACAAGCTATATTTTTATTCAAGGATCTTTATTAGGAATAGTGCCCATGCGTGGAGCTTATTTTTGGACTTTTAGATTCCCAATTTACAATAATGGTTGAAGGCAGATTGCCTTCAAATGAGGGAAGGGTTGGAGACCAATCACTCATGTTGCTGCTATGCATGCATGTTTAGTACTCAATATGATGTGGATGTTTAAATGTAGTATACTAACAAGCAGTGTGTGGTTTACATAAGAAATGATAGAGTATAGAGTATAAAACAAGTCATAACACCATTTAAATGTACTGTATCCTGCTTTGCCTTGTGCTGTATTATCGATGCACAATACAGTAAAATAAAATGATATAAATTAATATGAAATAGTTAAGAAAGATATGTCCATCATGCCCCAGCTAAATAGAAGATGATAAACAGGTCAACTACCTAAACCAAAAGAGGTTCTCTGACACGTACCTGGACAGCAGCGTGTTCAGATAGTCTGGAGTGGTGGGATCAGGGCTGAGAGGAGGCGATGTTACAAAAGAAGCCGCCTTGGCCCAATTCTTGCTCCAGTAATGTGTCCCATCAGTCCCCAGGCTGGCCGTGATTGGCTCCCCAAACACAACATTTCCTGGAAAAGAAATGACAGTAAAAACCTGTTCCAATGTACAGCATATCAAATTGATTTATCTGAGTGATCCTTGGCATTGTCAAAAACAAAGTTGCATCAATCAAGCCAGATTCATTTGTCAGCAGTTTAATCTAGCTAAAAGCTTTGGTAATTCATCTGAGTGTTTGTAGTAGAGGAACCACACCTAATCTCTTACAAGCCAAATATCACCCTTGGCAAATTTCACTTCGGCTCAGTTGTAGTTCATCTTGTTCTTCCATGCATGATGAGCTAGAGTTTGATTCCTGTCACTAACACTTGTCTGCTCTTGTTTTTCTTCATCCAGCCTATGTTCTTTGCACTTTGCTGTTTGTGTCTTTCCTGGTTTAAATATAACACTTTGAGAATAGATCCAAACAAAGATGTCAAGCCCATTAAGGCTTCAGTTCACAAGAGACTAAATGAGAAAAACAAGATTATAGAATGTCTTATTTTAGTGATAAACATGAGGTTTGAATGGCAATGATGCAAAGACAGTCTACTGAGATTCCACTCTGATACACGATGTACTAAAGCACCACAATCGTGTTCAATGCCCAGAAATGAAACCCACATATCTGATAAATCTGAGGTAAGATACGGTAACTGAACTCAGAGCTTTTTATTTCAGAGATAAGATGTGCTCCCTTTAATCCATTTTCCAATATCTTATTGTGCAATCTGCTCTTGGTGATGCTGTTATTTACAAGGTAGGAGAGTTTAGAAGTTTATTTCTTGCAATCATCATGTAAAATAAAACCTGTGATTGTGGCTGGAATGTACATTATACTGTACCATCACATGTCTTGTAGATGTGCATACATTCTAACAAAACTAACAACTACTCTGTGCTCCTTTACACCTTTCTCAGCTTATGTCCTCCTCTGTAAGTCGCTTTGGATAAAAGCGTCTGCTAAATGCAATGTAATGTAATGTAATGTAATGTAATGTGCAGACAGTATCAGACAACCACCTTGTTTGTTTTTTTATTGAACCTTATCCTTACTGGATAGTTTCAAATATTTGCTGTTGCTGTGTCAAGTCTAAAAACTGTACTTTACCTTTTTTCCGGGCCTGTGAGATGATGTCGGCAGCACTCTTGCTCATGACTCGGGTCACATAGAGAGGACAGTTGGTTTGGCTGGCGATGGTGATGGCACGAAACACCGCCTCTGCCTCCAGCTACAAAAAGAAACAGGACATTGTGGTTGACTTGGAAATGTTTTTCCCATTAGGATTTTCTCAAATAAACTTCAAGTATCTTAACCACAGCAAAATTTGTATTTTGGGAACTGTATTATTTAAATAATTCATTTTTAACCAAAAGGGCAAGTGGAAGCTTATAATTTTATGATCATAATCTGGTGAAGTTTATTCAGACACACTGAGTTACAGGAGTTAAGAAAATAACTTTATGAGATCAGCAAACAAATGCAAGACTTTAGAAGGCCGTCTTGGGGATCACCTGGAATTGTATTCTAATTATTAAATTCTTAAAATTTCTATATTTCCCTGTTTGTGACTGTGCGCAAACAACTTTTTGTACAAAATGGGGGTAAAAAAAGTTGCCAGTAGAGAGCCCCACATGCATCCAGATGGGACGTGGCTGTCCTGCATGTGTTTTTAAGTTTGTAAAGTGACGCAAACACTGATTATTGTCTTCTAATCCACAAGAACAACCTGGCTCCAATAACAAATAAATTAAAACCAAACAGGACAGCAGACACTGATAAAACACTAATCCAGCTCGGTCTCTGCTCCATTAAATGTTACCAAGCTTTTGATTCTTAAGACTCCACTTAACTGCATGACACTACGGGACTGGTGGGACAGCCTCGCTCCGCTGCACCACAGAGTGGAAAATCCCAGTCAAGCTAAAGGCAGTTTGAGTTGCTGAGTTGAAAGCAAGGCTTTCATTTTGCTGTTTGTTGAAAAAACATTAGCGGCAACAATTGGGGGAACCGGAGAATTTTCACCCGACGCCTCTAATGTGTCTGAAACCACATGTGTGTAACAAGAACAATGTGTGTGTGACGACCAGTCCAAGGACATCATAGTAGACCATGAGAGTGTGTGTGTGTGTTATCTGTTTGCACTCCTGTTTGAGCTTCAGGATGGTATCTTGAGATTAAAAAAGTTCTCCCCAATATCTGAATAAAAACTAAGACTATGTACGAAAACACTAAAACAAATATACTTGTACCTCTTCAGGTCTGCTCAGCACATGTCCCTCTGGTCCAGTGATACCCATCTGCAGCATGCGGGCCTGCTCCTGTTAAACAAACACACAAAAAGTAGGCTGTTAGATGCTTAGCTCAAAGACATATGCAGGAGAGTGATTTTGAGTGCTTGGGCTGATGTAACGTTTTGATAATAATATTCTGTTTCTGCTTCTTTGTGCCGGTGTGAGCAACAGTTTTGTCATCTGGGTCAGGCCACACACGAAGGACTGTGGGAATCCACATGCTGTTGATGGTCTTTGTATACATGTAGATCTACATCCCAAAGGTTCTGGCTGCACTTTCGTGTCGTAGTAAGGTGACATGGAGATTCTTATTCATAGCGTCTGTGATTGCAGTATTTTTCAGCCTGGGTTTTATTCCCATGATCTGACCGTTTGGACTTTAGGGTCATGCTAACCTTGTCATCATACAAGAAAAGTGGAAAACTGTACATCAGGCCAATTGGAGTAAGCTTGCTAAAGCTTTCCAAATACATTGTAGCTTTAATAAATCATTTCAATTGCTTTCTGACCAAAAGTAGCACATAAATTAGTCTCTGAATTAGCTACCGTAACTCATTTTATAGAGATCTACAGTACTTCTGAGGCAACTTGCTGGCCCAAATTGCTGCCTATTCATGCGCACATGCTGGTTTGTTTACATGTGTAAAACTGTGGCTTTTCCGATGATTTAGTGTGTACATGGTACATGGAGAACAAGAAAAAGAGGAAAGAAAATTTTGCAAAACTAAGAGCAATGGCTGGCTATCTAGTACACTATTAAGAGTTTGAACATAAGCTATCTCA
Organism: Larimichthys crocea; assembly: GCF_000972845.2. Taxonomy (NCBI): domain Eukaryota; kingdom Metazoa; phylum Chordata; class Actinopteri; family Sciaenidae; genus Larimichthys; species Larimichthys crocea. Next base: position 4,210,144 of record NC_040032.1, read on the forward strand.
TCCTGATGACTGAGCATATTTATACCAATCAGAGCACACCGAAGAGAAGCTAAATCAAATGGAAGATGAAGAATGGAGGCAGCAAGAGAACCATCAACTGGTAACTCAAGAATTTGGTGGTCATCGCTCTCCCAACGCTGTCTGTGGAGGAAAATTTTGCTCCTAGGAGTGGGACCTGTTGATGACAGACTTGGAAAATCTAGACGTGTCCACATATGAGAGTGATCCCAGCTGTGTTACTACAACAAGCAAATTTGCGGCTTGGATCAACATTGCTGTGATGGAGACAGTTTCACCTCTGCAAAAATCAACTAGAGGAGGCTGGCTGAACCAAAACGTTGTGCAATAAATAAAACAGCTGCTTGTTATTGGGGATTAATAGGCATCTAGTTGGTTAATTTCTGTTTACTTTGAAGTGAGACTCGCAGAGTGTGTATTTGGAAAGCTTTAGGAGACTCGTGCTGCTTACCTCAATTCCTGACTCTGTGTTCCACAATCTCTACAGAGGAGGTAGTCAGTAAAAAGTCATGACTCAGGTTCTAAATAATGGTGGACTTTCCTTTATATATTCTTGATGGAAATATGTTTTTCAATACACACAAATTCACCAATGAGACATTAACTCAAAGGAAATTGAAGATAAAGTCTGTTTTCCTCAATGAGCATCTAGTGGTCACAGGAGGAACTGCAGGTTCAGAGACTGGCAGAGGTTCCAGCAATGTGGTTGTCGCTTGGTTACAGCACTAACAACATTCATCACACACAAGTCTAAACAAGACCTCTCTATCTCAGGAGATCTTAAGTAAAGTCAGGTAATGACATAATCTGGGGATTTAGACATTTTTGGTCTTAAAGATTGGTGGAAATCAGACTCCCTCAAAGTCTTAGTTTAAGACTGGATAGGGGAGCTGGGATTTGCGATGAATCAGATCCAACACACACACACACACAGACACACACACACACACACAGAATGACAGAATCCAGGCATGGTCTGGAGCTCTGACTAACACCAAGCCTCTCAATCCACCAACTATTAGAGTTCATTCATTTTCATTTGTCCACAATTCAGCACTGCCCTGTGTATACTACACCCACACATTACTGTCTTATGCGAAACACATTCTCCCTCTCATCAGTGACAGTGTGTTTAGTCTGTAGGTAGTGGAGATGCACTGCGATAAGGCTCGAAAAGAAAGAGCTGAACGAACTACACTGAAATAAATCACACTAAACTAAAACAGATCACAGAGTTGGACACGAGACAAGTAATTAAGAGCAAGAGGGTAGTACAGAATAAGAGGCAGGGGCTGAAATGTTGTATCTGTCACTTTATTTATCATTAATCTTACCTCAGCGATGATCTCGCCATTCTCAGCATGGACCTGAGCGATGCCTCCCCTCTCTGCCAAGAAGGTAAATACCTCATAGAGCTGGAGGAGGAAGACACAGAAACGGTGAAATTACAGTGGCATTACTTTTATATTTAAAATCCCGCCCGGCTGTTTACATAAGTTTCAGACACTCCTTTTTATCCTAGGGGTCACCCTCAAGCCACAACATAAAAGAAGCCCACAATTTACATGATGTCTCCCGCGACACACTGCAATTATTGTGTGTGGTCTTCAGAAATTAAACTCATGTGGGATGAGCTGCATTTGTTATGTTGCTGCGCCGCAGTTCCACAGTGAGCTGCATGACATCAGTTTTTCAAGCTGCACTATTTCAGTTGCCTCGTGCTCCTCTGACTGACCGCATTATCTACAGCTGCACGAGAAACACCAAGAGTTCTGCCTCGCACCATCTGGGCTTACACTTACACGTCACGGTACAGTATATTTCGGGAAAGAACTTTCTAAAACTTAACATTAAGTTGTAAATCTTGTGTATTATAGCCGATTAAAGGTAATAATAACACTCTCACTTTTTAGGACATTGTATCTTAGTGCGAAGCCTCTGACAGGTTTTCATGCTTCTTTACTATTCTCAACAAGTCAGCAGCCAGCGATGCGTCAAATTACACCCTGACGGAAACCAAGATGACACCACCCCGCGCTTACGTGTACTGCATGTACACTTTGCATTGTTCACATTTTTCTGTTCATACTGGCCATGAAGAAGAGAAGACGTCCTGACGTGAGTAACTGTGCATAAAAGCCACAGTGTTATTGATCTGACATAGCCAAAGTACGGTCATATTTGTATAAAAATGCAAACCTCCATTGACAGAGTTTCCTTGCATGTGCTGCAGTGGAGGGATAGTAACATGTCTTTTTATACATTTTGTACTAAAAATACGACTAGCTTGTGCAATTATTCACAAACAGAGAACTCTGGATTTTGATTCCCATCTCTACTGCCAGCATGGAAAGAAATAATGCACTAGCACGTACGTAAGTAAGTATTGTTTTAACACTGACTCGGAAAAATGCGAACCTATTCTTTATATTATTTTCCTCCATTACAGTTTTTGTACCTCACTGTTGCTCATCTGGTAATAATCCTTGTAAGCCATGTAGACCTGGAAAGAGTTCACACCTGTAACAAAGAAATAAAACATTAAGAAGTAAAACAAAAGTTCCATAAAAAAGATCAAAGGTGGATATAAAAATGAACGAATAAGCAGGATGTTTTCAGTCATTTTAAGTCTTTTATTCATCAGTTAGACCGTTTGTATTCTCTCCAACATATCATTTAGTTAGATTTTTAGTATAGTTACTACTATATAGTTACTAATACTATTTTCAAGTTTTTATTTTTTACACCATCACAGCCTACCTTTCTCCTTGATGAGGTTATCCACCTCCTGCTTTATGCTGTCATTCCAGTGGGTGATATCCACATGGAGGGAGTAGTCGCAGCAGGCCTTCTCATCAGCCCACTGCCTCCACTGGTCGTAGGCCTCAATCAGGCTGCTACCGGGCTCTGGGATCACATGGTCAACTGATGGAGATAGATGAGGGGTGATGAGACAGAGGGATGAAGGGATGAGAGGAGGATGTAAGGAGCAGAGAAGAGGAGAAAAGTTTGGGGTGGGGTGAAGACAGAGCGATGTCAGGATTTGTCTGCTGGTGTTTCTACTTTCTGCCTGTATTGTTTATCTTGCATAATCATCTGTCTGTCTGAGTTCCTGCAGTGCTCAGCCAGCGGGGACCAACCTTGTCAGATGTCACATTACATTTTGAACATCTTTGTCTGGGTCCTGGTGTCCTTGATTTAGGGGCTACTTCAACATTTGTTTTTGGTTATGTAACCACAATCCATTTTTTTAGGTTTGGAACACAAGTTTTGTTTATTACGTTTATTTGTCAGGGAACACGTACAGAAAATATTTATCTCACACAAGGACAAATGTATGATGTAGATGTAGCAACTAGCTGTGGAACACAAGGGCAGTGGTGCTTTCCCAATGAGACCAGCCATTCTAAAAATGGATTGAGTGGTGCAGTGAGGTGCTTTTGGTGACTGTAATAACTGTAAAGTGCATCTTATATACTCATTAAAGTGTATACACATAATGTTGTCTGTAAGACTGAGCCAAAATTACAGTTAGAATAGTCTCACAAAAGCAAAACAGACTTCAAAATATAATTCATACATAAAATACAAAAACAGATGCAGAACATCATTCCCTAGCCTAACCAACACGATTTAAGAGAAATCCTTAGCTAAAATAACAAATAAATAATAAAAATAATAAAATACATGGATGGTTTCTGTGTTTTTGCATGTCTGTAAGACAGATAGTCACTTCATGAATATATTTTATGTCTGTTTTCACTGAGATTATTCACGGACAGTAAATCCTCATCATACACAACAGTATCACTGTACACAAAATATCCCACTCCATCTTACTCAGCTGTAAAACAATAAGGCCTCCTGCTGGCTCACCACCTGACTGGCGCCTTTATCTCATTAAGGATGACCTAATCTGCTTATCTGGTCTTTGCATGTTAATAGGATAGAGCTGGAAACGACAGTCACTAAAAAAAAAAAAAAACACTGTTGTTTACTATGTCAACCATGTGAAATACTTGTTTGTTCACCGCTGCACAAACACAACTGTTAGTAAAGTTGGACATATAGAGTATACAATACACACAGATACAAACTGCCCTCTATTTCACACATCACCAGTAGAAAATAATCTCTTTATGAATGGGGCCCATGAATAGAGCTCATTACAGTAGCATGTCTGTTAGTGAATGTTTAAACAGAACTACACTGGCAGACATGCGGCAAAGTAGCAGCCAGCTCAAAGGAAGTTAATGGTATTAATAAGACCGTGGTGCCTACCAGCTGTTTGCTGCGATAGTGTGTCTCAGCTACATGAAGCCCACATATAAACCCACACTGTATACACACAAGCATGTAGACAGACACTGGTGTTGTATTTCTGTGGGAGTAGTGTCTGCCTCTATCCCCCCTTGCCGGTCCCCTCAGACTCAGTCTTTTGTATGCTACTCTTTTTGGAGAGCTGCCCAAAAACAGACTAAAACCGCTTCCCATTCCCCTGTTGGGGTCTCAGCCCTCCTTTCCCTTCTTCCCTTTCTCCACCCCCTGAAAACTGAACTTGTAAGAAAGGAAAGGTCAACCTAGAGTCCTTACCAATCATGGTGGTACCCCCAGCAAGAGCAGCTTTTGATCCCTGGGCAAAGTCATCCACGGTTGTGGTTCCACGGTACGGCATCTGGAAGTGGGTGTGGATGTCAATGCCACCTGGGATAACCATCTTCCCGTTTGCCTCGATGGTCTTCACTCCACCGGGCACGATCAGGTTGTCGCCGATCTGCCTGTCGAGGGAAGATGAGGTTGTTACAACTGTCTGATGTGATGTTGCATCCACAAGAAATGTCTTCACAGCAGAAGATAAAAATCTAAAGAACATCTACTTCTGCAATGCAGTGGCAATTAAATGAATCCAAGGCTTGGATGTCACTAGATTCAAATTCAGATGTATATTTTTCAAATGAAACAAGTGACAAGCAATTCCTGGTTACCAATGTGTAGGTGAATAAAAAAAAATCTTTCTAATACCTTTGAATTATAAGCAAAAAAGTTGAAAATTCTGACTGACCCTAAGTCAGCCATGCTTGAAGCAGCACACTGTCACCATGTCAACAAATCAACATTCGCCCCTGTTAAAAAAAATTCTGTCCAGGCAGGGCAGGCCAGGGCCTCTGTGACTTTGCCAGAAGCCCCATGGTCCAACAGGCATCTGGGTGTTTATTATGCAACACCAGGCTTTCAGTGGGTGCCTCTCTCTGTGCTGCCTCACTAAGGGGTAAGTAGGGGGGGGACAAAGGGCCTATAACTGGAAAATCAAGTGGAAACTGGACAGGGAGGAAAGAAAGTGATGGAGAGGACAGACTGATTCAGGGAGACAGAGAGAGGAATTCACCAAGACTATCCTTTTGTCCACTGAGCCAAACCAGCTCTGTTTGATTGAGAAACATGGATTTCCAGGGGACTACTTTCTGTTTACTTTCAGTCAAACAGATTGAAATGGTCTCTGTTACACTCCACATCTCTACAACGAAAAAAAAATATGGCAATACTGAACTGGAATTTCTCTACACAAATTCAGCTGCCCAACTCATCTGACGTAGCGATCAAGAAGACGACTTGCACTCTCGTAAGGAATGCACAGTTAAACATGAGGATGAACCACTGAGATACAGACAACCTGACTGATTGAGTAGTAATGGAGAGATGAAAGCAAGCGGGAGTGAACAAAAGCAGAACTGAAAGGAGGACAGTGGAGGACTTACTTAATGAGGCCATCTTCCATGTAGATATCGGCATGGAAGGACTGGTCATCATTCACGATCCTCCCGCCTTTGATCAGAAGCCTGTCGCTCTGTAAAGAGGTGGGAAGAATTGGGGGAACAAGAAGAGGTGAACAAAGAAATGTTATGATTCAATGCTATTTTCGTCCAACAAAGACTCAGTATGGTTTGAAACTGTCAAGACAAGCTTTAAGAGGAGGACGATTCACTATGCCAGATCATGTCTGTTCTATATTTAGAGTCTGACAATGTTTTTCTATTTCTCTGTAGTTAGATTATGTTCTTCTTTTTCCACCCAGAGGGGGTGAACAATGTTTTATTCATTCATTTTTTGGCTAGGAAGAGATGTTTGTCAGTCATGTCCCATGCAAACGCACCACATACAGTTGAGTTGTGGTTCTGCCTGCCCAGCTCTCCCTGTGGTCTTGTGCAGAAAAGTGGTTTGATTCTGGCTGCAAGCAACCCATGTATTCATTGACATTTTCCTGATATGCCTGTTAAACGAGTCATCAAATAATATTGAGCTTGCACAACCAATCTAGCTCTGTCCCACAATGGAAGATGTGCAGTGACTAGTAGCTTTTTAAATGTACACAATCACAGAAACGGTTAACTCGCATGTATTTATCATACACATGTCAGCATTTTGATTTCCTAATAGGTGCATTATGCATAAAATATCGTGTTTCTTATTGTCCATACACCAAATGTTAGGAGATTACTGTTTTCGTGTAGCCCTCAGCAAGAGACACAAGTGCTTCTTGCATCAAGGCTGCAAGGGTGTGACTGCTTTTCTCTATTGCTTGTCTGCTCTGTGGTCAGTGTGCCCATTTAATTCTGCCTTCCAGCTTTCAAATATAATATTTACTGGTACAAATACTGACTGGCTAGATGTGGCAGTGCCAGTTTGATCACATGTATGTTTCACAAAAATCAGCAGCTGGAAGGTATTCATAAAGACAGAAAGAGCAGCTTTCACTTCTTTTTACCGCTCAGGAAAATGACTTGGACCAGACGTGGTGACATTTGGGAGGATGACAGTTTGCTGTTGGAAGCACAACTGAAGCTGCTTTTAAGGACTGATCATGGATTAATGTCTTAACCATGTTTATCCAGATTTTGTTATGCAACAGTCCTAACTGTACATGTTATTTTCCCCTCTAATCCATTTATCCAACATACCAAACACAGTTATTATTGTTTATTATTGATCATTTCATGACGCTAGATATTTTCAATCTGCATGAAAAAATAAAAATCCTCAGACACATCCCACTTTGTTGCGCTAAAATCAAACTACAAATCACATCCGAGGAACCGTCCAACCTCACATCTCGTAATATGGTCTGATCTGGGCGTTGCCATGACGCCACACAGTCAGACATCAAATCTGCTGCTTGCCGCTGCACGGCGGACTGACTCTAGCAGGCCGTCGTCATGGCAACGGGTTGACTGCAGGGAGACAGACTAGAGAGTAGGGCAGGCTGGGCGTCTGGTTTTGCTGACTTATTGTGATGGTTAGTTCAGTGGACAACTGGCTGTCGACATGGTGAGAGGGGGGTTGCTAGTACAGTTGGTTGGGTGATCGGTGGGCAAACTGTTTGTTTAGGCTAGTGGCTAATCGACTGGCCACATGAAGACAGGGCTGAAACACGGAGACAATATAGCCAAGCCTGAACACAAGCACTTTTTTTATATATTAAATGATAATCAATTAATCAGTCCGTCAAAATCAGTATTTTGTGTGTGGGTAAAGAAAACAGTTCTTTCGAAGCAAAGTAAAGCATGTACCACTCTAGAGCAACAAACCTGTCTCCACCTTAATGACATAACTGGTATTTTTTTTAAAACAGCACAAACAAGTGTATCCTCAGTATCAGTAATACATTCACACTCTATAAAATGGTCCCTCGCCCTGCTGAGAGGGACAGACTTCCATATTTTCCCATCAACCCATGTGTGGAATGATTTACACCCCTGGCTGTGGCCCCAGTGTTTCATCATTCTAATGAACTGCAACCACTCCTTCACACATTGGGAAAAAAAGGAAAAAGCATAATACGGTTTTGTATGAGGCTCCAATGATACAAGCTCAATATCTGCTGAGCTCATGAACACACGTAATGTGTGTATTCTTGTGTGTCTCTGTGTTCGTGTGTATATAATGGTGATGGTGATGGAGTAGTGTGAAACAGAGCCCAGAGTTTTCCCAATAAACCACACCCTGAAGTAACACATTACAACACGCAGCCATCAGTGTTGGGAGCAAAGCAGCAGCATAGATCATACTGAAAAGCACGCTGCCCTGAAACTGTCACTCATTAGCTCAGAGACGATTCCTAATCTAATTTTGAACTTGAATATGAAGCATACTCATGACCATACCTCTTTCATGGAGGTACTGCAACATAAATAAACTACAGGCATCTCGGCTGCAATTAACAATTTTTTTAATCAGTTATCATTCCAATTATTTTCTCAATCAATCAATAATCTTTTGCTTGAAAAATGAATGATATGATAAATCGATTATCAAAATAGTTGCCAGTTCATTTTCTGTTGATCGACTAATCGTTTAACCAACTAACTGTTGAAGCTCTAGAACAATCAAAACAGATTTAATTAAACTTCCAGCATTCCGTTTGTTTAAAAGCAGCTAGAAAATACACATTTCTCACTCAAAATAACAATACTTGAATTGAATTGTAAAGTGTCTGTGCAGGAAATGAACAATTTTGATAATGGAATAATCATTTCAGTTGTTTAATTTGTATAAAATGTCCTCAAATGTGAGGATTTCTTGTTTTTATGAAAACTAAATGTTTTGGTGTTTTTTGGAGCTTTTTGTTCTCTGTCATTTTATAAACTTAATGATTCATTGAGTAATGAAAAAAACAATCAGTAATGAAAACAACCACTAGCTGCAGCCTTAATAAAGAAGGAACTGAGTACAACTCAGCAGTACAGACCTGCTCTCATCAACTGGATCAGACGAGTAAAGATTTTTTGTTGTCTGATTTATAATACTGCAGTGAAGGGTGTGCCCACATGCATGGGTGCCTTACTGAATGGATGCCTCTTTCACTCTCTCTCTCACACACACACATAAACACTCATATCCCCCTTCGTCAGTTTCTGCCCACTCTCCCCACTGGCCTATAACAGCATGTAAGAGACCATCATTTGTCAATCAATAGCTTTCCATTTTCTATTGCAGCCCAGTAACTGTCAGTCTGCTGATTTCAGTATTCCTCAGTGAGTACATCCGCCACTAAAATACATAATGAATTAAGAAGTAAACTTGAATTATTTCCAGTCAGTGGAAAACTAGATGTTACAAATGCTGAGAGTCAACAACTTAAATCATCATTCATAAAATATAATAGTACGGCTCTTTTGGATGGCAACAAACATGGTCGAACTGTCGAAAAATGTCAAAAACACATCTAAGTGGCGTGACAATATGGGTGACCAAACTGTCAAGCTGTGTCAAAAACACATAATCTAAGACAGGAGTTTTTTCATTAAGGCTTGTTAATCTCACCTCATAAATCTAAATGCAGACCAAGCATTTATTGCAGCTTTTCCGTGGAAATTATGACAAACAAAACTGCCACGTTTGCCAGTGTTCATGTCATTCCACCACAAACACCAATATGTTACACTTACAATATTTCACAGAAAATAGAGCAAGTGACAGCACGCTGTTTCCAAGTGTTGCCACTGTTATGTAACCAATGTGTGCCAAAAAACTGTTTATTGTTTCAGAAACGTATCCATGATTCTGTCATGTATTACCAAGAATACATTTTGTGCAATTGTGCAGTTTTTCCACATAATTTCCGCTATTAATTAATGACAAGAAGGGGAACGACACTTGAAGGAATGTGTTTTTCCTCTAAGCAGGTTTATTGTGGGTATGCATCGTAGCCACCATCAGCACCAGGAGCTTTTCCGATCAGCTTAATTCATTATGTTTTTTTACGATTTCACATTATAACAATTTTCTTTACTGTGTAACCGAACTCAAGCTCTTGTGACATTGTTGGGGTTAAACCATCTGTGCTATTATGCGGTTATGGGAATAAAACCTAACCATTTGTTACAACATTAACAAGACAGCTCTATCCACATAATGAATGGATACCGCAGTCATAATGCTGTTTGAATTTCTGTTGCCTGCCCTGACTTTGGCGAGGGCGGTTTAATGGCATTCACTGGCTGTTGTGGTATTCACATGACAGAGTCCTGAGTGAGATGGGACTGGATGCCCACTACTGTTTCAAGATGGTGGATTCAGACAGAATCATATAAGCACTGTGAAATGTGTGACTTTAATGAGTAACAAGAGTAACAGCTACACAATAAAGAAAAGTCTTACAGAGATACAGTTACGATACATGATCAACTCTTAAATGTAGTGAAAACCAACTGTCGGGGTAAATGTATGATGTGATCATAGGCACTGATGACTTGCTGCTTTCTCTGCTCTCCACCATAATGGATATTGATATTCAGCTAATTCTTGACCATACTTCCTGCTGAATCCTTGTTAGGTATTGATTCCAATCAGGTCATATCCCCTACCTTCATATTGTCTCACTTTAAAAAATCAGGAAAATGTATATAATTGGTCATAGCTTAGGATATTTCTGGATTTCTGTTCTTGTATTTTAACATAATCTACCATGTGAAAAGAACATGGTTTCTTGCGCTAAGACTTAGAAAGAAAAATCATTCAGGTTCGGACTGGAAGAGGCAGCCCTCTAACTGGGACAAACCCATTGACCAGGCATTAACCAAAAATAGAGATTTTCCAGAATAAGCAATTTCAGTGATGGGGAACAACCACAGAGCATGTAGAGGTACAACCAGACTGAAGAGCCTACGTCTACCTCATGGTCAGCTTGACACTGTGTTGCATTCTTCAATTTTAGGCATCCTGCATATACTGTATGTACAACAAAAGGAGGCAGTTTCTATGGTTTGTTTCCTTCAAAGCTCATACTCTGTGTGAATCACACATTTCTGGAAAATAGTTTTTCAAAAAAAATCTATTGGACCACAAAGATGAATGTAACATTGAAATGTTCTATTCTTGGTTGAGGGTAGGATTTGATCTTGGTTTAGAATATTAACATGAGACATCAATGACCATGTTGATCCTGATGTGTTCCGACCTTCCAGGGTCACTGACCATGTCCTCATTTGTCAATCATGTTGCTATTACAGCGTCCACTTTTTGGAAAAGAAAAAATGATCTTGCTGGATGCACTCTACATAGCAGTCATTGGAAATAATGAACGGACAGAAAGAGAGTATGAATTTGACTGCTGAACTGTTTGTGCAGTCTGTTAATCTGCCAAACTGTTACTAACCTATAAAAACCAAAACGAACTAGGCAGCCCAAACTTAGGCACCAAAGCAACACATTGTATACATACACTGCTGTATGAGTCAAATTAATGACTTTGTGACATGAGACAGATTACAAACCCAGTTGGTCTAAATCCTGAATTAGGGAAACATGGAAAGAAATGCAGCCTGAGAGTCAGCCTGAAGGTTCTGTGAGTTTTTGTGTTGTTTTATGGATAATAAATACTAATCTGACGAATGTGCATGCATTTGCGGAAAACAATATAAACAAACAATTGTTAGCAGGGACTTGTATGGCTGTGTACTTGCTTATGTGGGTGTGTGCCCTACTGTCAACACTTTGGCTCTGGGTAAACAGTAGAAGATTTGGTGTTTTACTAGTGTAAGTCACAGAGCAAAGGGTTTCTTCTGCTGCCTGAGAGTTCACAAAATTGGACAGTTGTAGGAGTTTTTATCACAAACATGACAACTGAGATCAACAACAAATTCACAAATATGTAAGCTAAATTCTGTCATTAATATAAACCAATCAAATGAATATCATACATCTGCATAGTTTAGAAAACTATGTGCTTCCAGCTTTACACTTCTGATGCATTTAAAATGTATCAGTCATTGGAAAAAGTCATTAAGCTCTTTAGGCCTTCCTTTCCTCTAGTGCTGACATGCTCATCTATTAAATTTCTGGCAAGTAAAGTTCAGATGGAAAAAATATGTTATGTCATTTAACTCAAACTAAAACAAAGAACCAAAAATAAAGCACCACCCGCTGCACAGGAAACTGTCATTTTCTGTTCCACGAGCCAACAGTAATCAAAAATAGACGGCAGGATGTTGTTCTTGTTCTTACTACGTTGATATGCACTGACAACTTTTTTCCACTTCCACCAGACTGGAGAGAGAGAAGAGCTCATAATCTGGGATGCAAATTACTAATAGCCACTCCTCTGTGCTTAATAAGTGGGAATTGTCCTGGAAAACTCCCTGGCTACAAAGGAGCTGGGAGGACATAAGAGGAGACCTCCATTAGCAGTGACTGAGACCCTTGTGTGGGTGGGGAGAGCAGCGGGGAGGCAGGCAGGGAACCAGTGGAAGAGGGAAGTCATCCTGAATGTGCACCAGGGCCTCTGCTTCAGCCCTGTTGCCTAGCGAACATAAATATTTACTCTTTACCCAAATCTGCACAGGATTTTCACATTCTGGAAAAGCAAAAACAATGAGACTTATCAATCTAAATTAATTGTGGCGGCTCCTGCCAGCCACGCTCAAAGAGAAATCCTGCTTGTCTGGAATGCTGATCTTGTGATAGGTGGGAGTAGTGTAGCTGTGTAACCATGGCGACAGAAGAAAAAAAAAAGGGAAAGAAAAGTAAAACCCAGTATGGATCTGATTGAGCCAGACAGGTTCAATTATAAACTCTCTCAGTCAAGAAGTCTGAGATGTGTCTGTTTGTGTGGGACTGAATAAAAAGTGCGTGTCAAATCACATCCCCACACGACAAACCAAACAGCCGTTGTATTTTCCTGCCATCACAACTGTATGTTGGTCGCCATGGCGAGTTGCACGGCAACGTCTGGGTGGCCACGGTGTATTTTGTTTGCACTCAAGCCCACTTGTGCCCACTGTTTTGTGGTGCGTCAACAGGGGGAACGGGTCTGATTTCCCGGGCAGAGACGCTGTCTGTTGGCCTTGCTTCATGCCCACAGTTGCCCATTCCAGCTGGAGGGGATTACTGATGACATGTACCAGCCTGGAACAACACTGAGGCTGCTGTGAGTGGGTACTATGAGGGAAGGGAAGAACCACACCTAGAAATCTGACAGAGCCACTCTGGCAGTGAGCAGACGTAAGGAAACAGCTGGAACAGAAAGGGCAGGCATGGAAATACAGAAGGAAAGTCTGGGAGGGAAGGAGGGTTATAAGCAGGTTGTGTGGCAGTATGTACTTCATACTAATTATTTTATGACATCAGTGCTTACTGGAGACTTGTTTGTCCATTCAGAGCTGATATGAAGTTTAAGAAATACTACAGCTGCTGTCTTCAGTGACGGATCAAGCTGCAACTTTTCAGAACTGCCTTGTTTTGACCATTTTATATTCCAAAGACTGCTCGAGTATCAGTAAGGCTTGTCAACAACCTTATACCTCAGGGATTGCAATGTAGTTATGTGTCATCCAATGAGAGATTCAGCCTCTTTGCTGCCAGGTGATTTATGACCAGCCTTGTTTTCTTTTCCCTCGTAGTGTCAATTCAGAGATCCACTGGAGACATTCCTAGTGGTGTCCAAACCATCGCAGACGATGGTGTTTAATTTCTGAGATTACCCTTCAACAGACATTCCTTATTAAGAGATCCCAATTAGTCTTATTGAGACAGTATACAGCAGATTATTCACAGACAGTCAGTTAGTCATGGAGGAATGAGCTGACTTGACGCATTCGGTTATTCTCCAGCACTCAGCCCCATTTAGTGGATTGGATTGATCAAGTTGTTACACAGACCAATCTTGTAGGTTTGGACTTCCAGATGTTATGAAGTCTTGCGTAGGCACTTGGAGCTTTCACAAGTCTGTGCTTTTTTGGGGTACCACAAACCCATGGTTTGATTAGGTTAAGGCACAAAAACAACAAAGATTGTGTTTTTTGTTACGATGACCTCACCAAGGTTAGAGGATCTTGCAGTGGTTTTTATTGGTATCATTTTAAACAGAATACTCCATCCTGTACTATCCAAAAGCATTTCCACCAGTGTCCACAGGTGTCACCAAATCAACAAGGAATGAAAACAAGACTGGATGATCATAATAATAACAGTCAATCTTGGAATCATTTGGCTACCGTCTGATTATGATTAAGCATCTGGGGGCAATGGCCCAAATAACCAGATATCCAAGCAATGGATAACGGATATCTGCAGTCCAATTAGCAACTTGATACATGAGAAAGACAAGAAATACACATCTCTACAAATAGATATCTGAGTGTGAATGCAGATACATTTTTCAAAAAGGTAATAAAATGTCATCAGACGATAGCTGATAGCTTCCGAGATTGCATTTCACCCAATGCGTTCTCCGCCATGCTCTTCACATGGACTGCATGCAAAGCAAAGCCTACTCAAACATGATTGGTTAATACCACTCAGACTACTAACATAAACCACAACGCTCCAGATGCTAAAATCCTCATCCCTTGTCCAGGTTATGCATTCAGATGTAGATATTTATTTGTTTAGCTCAGATATAGGCTGAGCAGTGTGAAGCAGTGTGAAAACCTCATTACATCATGTTTGAAAAGCCAATGAATTAGTCCCATGTGAACTGATGTGAAACCACCTTATCTATACTCGTAGTCAAGGACATCAATGAGATACTTTGTACTGTGGTAGCAGCTGAATGTCAGTCCAGTAAACATGTTGGTTAAAACTGGGAAGAGCTTGTCTTTGAGGATTACAACAGTTTCCCAAGTGAAAAATTGAACTTTTGTTGATAGCGTGTGTCTTGAGGCTATCAAACTGCACACAACTCATGTTACAACAATCCAGTGTGTGATTTTTTTTGCCTCAGAATCAAAGTAGGAGGGGAGACAGATCTTATCTTGGTCTCTGTTGCAGTATCATTTACTGCTGTTTCTGTGGATATGACTGTTTTGACATAAATCTCATATATTTTAAAGTTAAGCACTGCAAGATTCTTCCATAGAAGGAAAAAAACATCTTTCTGTAGGGAGTTGGTATAATTTAAATTTTCATCTTTATAATGACTGTGTAAAACATGCCATGGAAAATTCTGGCCCACTTTAGCATATTATAGAGACGTGCCCTACTTTAACAGTAATGACATGAGACAGCGCTCAAAATACAGACCTCTACAGACCAAAGCCACCCCAGTCTTCCCCCAAAAACACCCCTTTGGTGTAATATCAGCTGAGGAGACCAGACAAAGGCTGTGTCTCCCACAGCCGAGCAACACACCCCTGACTGCAGCCTGAGCTGCAACAATGAAAACTGGAAGGCAGGCATTTCAGACCCCCACACACACACATAGACAGAGAGAGAGAGAGAAGGAGAGGGAGTGGGAGAGGTTTCTCTGCAGCACCAGCTGGCTGTGGCTGTAGAACACCAACCTGCCCTGAATTCAACCTCCCCCCAAGATGCTCTAACAGGAGTCTGAATCTTTCTCCTTCTTGTGATGCAGGACTATAAGGCCAGCTTATCACAGCTCATCACAAATGGGTGTGTAAGTCCCCCCCTCCCCTCTTTTTCCTCCCCTGCCTCTCACTCTCCTCTGCACCAGCCTGCAACATGAACAGTAGCCCATATCTGTAGTCTGCGAGTCTCAGTCTTAACATTAAAAATAAATAATAAGAAGAAGAAATTATGAAATGATTTCATGATGCTCGCTTTTGCTTGATTGCTTATCACTTTGAAGCACGCCACTGAAAAACACTGTGCGTTAAAATGTCAAGACAGAAACATCACTGTTGAACAGCTGCCCATAGGATCGATTAGGCCTGAAATATTCTCCATTAGAGAGAAAGGGCAAAATGGCCAAAACGTGACTTTAATCGATTTAAGTGCACTGAAATGAGAATTGAGATTTTTTTTTTTTATTATTTGCAAAACGTGGAGAAAATCAATATCCTATAAAGGACATTAATGTAATATGCTGATTACATGCTTCCACATTACATTTAAACACACACACACACACACACACACACATATATATATATATAGGTCACTATAAATCACAGTCCTCCTCTGCTGACCGTAAAAGTCCCTGCAGGAACACTACAGTGATTTTTCAGGGCGAGCCGGCTCGCCAAACGCATGGATCCCCTCAACAAAGAAGATGCAGGACACCTTTAAGAAAACGCCTCATCTCCCTGCCTGACTGTCACTGAGCGAGCCACTCATGTCATTTCATGGTGCGTATTTTCTCCTGCGGTCAAGCCTGACAATCGAAAATAAAAAATAGCTGGTGTCCGCATATGTTTGTGTTTATGATCCATCGGCAGAAAAACGGCTAATGCAGTGATTTACAACAGCAGGCATTAAAGTTCCCACAGCCAATGAGGCATAAATAACTCCTTCCTTTTTTACTTACTGTGATCTTTGGGATGTTCTTTTTTCCTTGATAAGACATGTTTCGTCTTTTAAAAAAACGGAGCTTTGATAAACGGTATTCCCTCTTTACGGATGCTGCAGCGGCCCTCGCCTGGATGGGAGTTTCAGGGAATGGTCGCCGCTCTATCAGTGCGATGTAAAGTGCCTCGCAGAGTGCTATAGGAGCGTCTGTGCTTCTGTCACCCGGCCCCTCCCTCAATAATAGGCTCAATCGGGGAAAGAAAAAGCGGTGTCACAATCTTTCCACACGAGGGCGCAGTGGAGCAGCTAGTAAACAGCATCCAGTTGTCTGCATTACTGAGCTGTCACACATTTCTCTTACACATATACAGCATAGAAACATACATTAGTCATCATTGACAGATCAGATATTTGCCCTGCTGCAATAACAAAGTAATCTACACTAGCTGGTCTATTATTTACTAGTCTGTGTGTCACTGCTGCGGGGGTTAACTGATCAGAGCAGATAACAAGTAATGATTGATTGATTAGAAGAGAGTGTGTGGCACTATAAGGATAATAGGAAGAGGCAAATGCTCCACTAGATCCACACGTTTTACTCATAATTAACAGCATATATTCTAATTATTTGGCTATTATTTTAAAATCTTATAACAGCATTGCAATACAGACAATAGACTTTTATAATGCTGATAATATAAATTTACTGGAAGTATATGACCAAGTTAATGTTTTAGAAGAATGAAATTTTCTGTTAAAATACAAATAATATCTAAAAGAAATATTAGATTTAGTAAGGAGGTTAAAAGTGTGCATGTGTATCAATTATTACCAGTAATTTAGTATTTTGTTTTTATGAAAACAGAGGAGGGGTCAAAATGGTGTAGCAGCTGTCACAGAGCCTGCCCAACACATTACACACCCCACATGTCTTCACCACAACACACACACACACATAGAGAGAGAGAGACTCTCTCCCTCTCTGCATGTCCCCACCCAGCCATGTGTCTCTTTTGTTTAGACCCAAAGTGGACCCCCTCTTTCACCACCACCAGTCGTTTCCTCCACCACTCCCCTCCTCAGGACTAATGCACCCTTAATGAGGAGGCACGTGACTGAGGGTGTGTCTGTCTGTGTGAATGTGTGTGGGAGTATATATGCAGTACATATATCTGTTACAACCATCAGCTGGAAAATAAAAATATAGATAGATAGAGATTCATCACATAGAAGATTCAGTGTGATATTTAAAGGTTTGTTGTTGTTTTTTTTGCAAAAACACTTTGCCTCATCTCTCCTTTTATAGAGTTTCAGTTTATTTATGTGTAAGTTATTTTGAAAAATCATTAACCTTGTGATTAACACCATATCCCAAATGTTTATCTTCTTATCTTTTTTAGGCATATATAGAAAACATTCTTTAAAAATGGATATATCGTTCAGTAGCCACTGATTATTTTTCTCCTGCCTTTGGCTACAAGAGGACACAGCGTCTGCATGCTGAGATGTCCTTTCATGGCAGTGAGTCAGTAAAGCATTACCTCAGCATTCGCAGGCCTTGGAGAATGCACCAACAACACGCTTCAAGTTTGCAAGACTTGCTACCTCTGCAGGACCACATTAACCAGCTGACAGTGATAGACAGACAGGATTCAGACAGATCAAGGATGCAGAAAATACTCAGTCAGACTCTGTCAGGTCATCAAGCCTGTGCCAGCAGACTTAGCAGCTTGGTGGCCCCAAATGGAAAAAAAGATTGCTGCTAAATGTTCATATTAACCCCGCAATCACATGAAATGACATCGTTAACATATACACATTAGCATGAGCTGGTTACTCTGATTAACTTTCGGTCTTTCTCTGGGAGAAAAAGCAAAACACACCACAAAAATTGCATTTTGCATAATAGGACGAATCTGCAGGGCATTACAGCTGTACTCCTAAATTCAGTAATGGATTTCCAAAAAGGTTGGAAGACAGGTTAAAAAAAAAGATGGTCAACATCAAAGCAGCAGAGACTGAGATATCCTCAACCCCGCTTATGAATCAAGCTCCAAAAGCACTGGCTCCTACATTTCCCATAATGCAATTCGACAGTGTCTCTTCATTGTACCACCAGAGCCACAAAATAATAATAATAATAATACAAACACACCCTTTGATACTGACTCTTTCTCTTCAGGTTTATTGTATGTATGTATGAAGTGTATTAAGCGCCCCCTTTGTCTGATCACAATCCTGCAGGATAACAAAGAGGGGAGGTCCTTCCTAAACCAGCTCCCCTGGACATCTGGCTAACCATTCCTCATTCTTCACTCCATTACAGCAGCTGATTGTACTCATTAGCTCACCAGACAGAAATACATGATTATGCTCATAATTGTTTCCTATTACTACAACATTAACAAGCTAAGCTTATTGAATATCTAAATTAGTTTGACCATAATATGTCTATTACAATTGTCTTTAGTCATCATTAGTTGCATGAAAGCATCCATGTTCAGCCTCCCTAGCATCCAGACTGTACCAGATAATGTTAGAAAAGAAAGCATGCCCTGACTCTGTTGTCAGTCTGATGTCCTCAGACAGCTCCCAAATACAGCAAAAAAAGCACGCAGCCTGAGTCTCTCTGTTGATTTCTGCTGAATCATCTGCCCCCTCAGGAGGTGCAATATTGCAGTTCATTACTAGGCCACATGGGGGGAAAGTGGCTGTCTGCCATCCTGAAGATGTGTACAGTACATAAATGCTTAGAGGAAAGACCATGGTGGCAGTAAAGTCTGTTAAAGGCTGGATGCAGGTTGCATTTAGAATGCAGGAGAGAGAAACATATTATTATATTAATAGGATGATGTGAGGACTCAAGGACACAAGTCTGTGACTCTCAGTGATGGGACACAAGATCTGCCACCACAGGAGAAACAGGAGCAGTAACATTTCAATCTGGGAAACAATAAGACGGACTCATAATAGGACAATGCAATACATGCCAGCCAAAATCCATTAAATAGACTTTGACAAAATCATAAAAGCCCATATCACTAGTGCCAATTAGGCTTCTCAATTGAAATATGAAAACAGGAAGTATTGCGTTCCACAGACATTAAAAAGAACAAGATGCTGCAGTACTGAATATGCTGTCTCCTAATTAAAGAAGTAAATAGTGGAAAAACAAAATTCCACCGATTACTTTTAGCATTAAATATGACACCGCATTGTCATTGGTATCCTCTAAACCAATACACACCATGTAATGTGTCATTCAAACATGATCACCACAAACACAAGCTCTGCTGCTGCTGATTTCAGACCAGAGGCTGACGTCAGGCTGATGATACGTTTCTGCTTTTAAGCAGGCAATTAAATTTTATTAGATTCTGTTTGACTGTAATCTATGACATATTGTATTACATCAGATCATTCCATAATGTTTAACTCTTTCCTGCGCCGTATTAAAATCAATCTGCTCCATTCATTCTTTATGTGTGTGCCAACATGTGGCCAGCGCTGCAGTGACTAACTAGTAATCATCCTCACTTTGTTTAATGGCGTCTTTCCTCTCTGAGCCATAATTGTGAGTGCGAGTGTGTGTGCGTGTGTGTGTGTGTGGGGGGTGAGTGTGAGTGTGGGCCAAAGCCAGAGAAAGAGAGAGACAGAGAAACATGAATCATCATTTTTGGTGCCTAGAGACAGTGATCTCAGCCTTACATTAGAAGAATCAACTTTCTGCTCAAAACAAGTGTCATTTATAGTGGATGGAGTAAATATTTAGTGTGTCTGCTTGGTAACACATAAAGATACTATCCCGGGTCTGTGCATGTACCTGCATGACTGCAGAAAAACTAAGCCGCATATTTCAGGTAAAATTCCTGATTATATGTAGTTATTTTTAGTTTTTACCTAGAAGTTTTTTCTGCAGTCATGTCCTCGTCCCTGAGACACCCTCTTTTATTGTCTCAAAAAACAATGTACTGATCCATGTCCATCAGCTTTCACAGCACCGTCCTCATGTGTGCTCTTACTTTGAAAATGGCTACTTCCGCTTGCACAATATGAAAAAAACGGGTGTTTTGTCTTCCAATGATTATATCTTTTGTCTTTAGAAACAGGAAATGAAAATCAACTGTTTTTTAAAGTTTTGTTTATCCCATCTTGATGCTGATAAAGAAAAATATCTTGAATTTCAATTTCAATTTTTGAATTTTAAAATGAAAATAAAATAAACACTTGTTTTTTTTTCCATCTTTTTCTGAATGGAAAATCCAATGATCAAATCATACACACACCTATCAGGATATTCTTCTTCTTGCCCACACTTATTCTAAACAGGTGGCATAATGCGAAGTGGTGTGGGATTAAATTTGTCAACTGTGTCACTTTTGAAACTATAAACTTAATTAAAATGCTTTTACATTATGAACATTCCTGACCGTTACAGCTCATATGTCTTTCTGGAGACATAACAACAACAACTACTAAACAACAATTGAACTGCATTTGTTTTTTGGAGGTTGACAGCTAACAGTTTTCCTTTTTGCAATGCAACATTTCTCCTCTATAAGAAATTTCTTTCTGTTCACGCACTGTTTCATTCCATAGTGCTGAAATAATAAACCCAGCCTCTCCTTTAATGTCTCGCTATGTTGCCACATACACATATGACATCAGTAAAACATGTAGCTCAGTGAGGACATCGATAACTTCTAGCAACAGCTAGCTCATTTTGACAAGCAGAGTAAATAATAAAATGACTGCTGGCTGAATTCCATTTAGTTTATTTGGTCTCAATGTCCTTCTATTGTTCTTGTTGGCTCACTGAGACAATTTACTAGGACTGAATCCAACAGAGCCATTGTTAATGTTATCAGTAACACCTGTGTGTTTGTGTGTGTGTGTGTGTTTTACTATGGCAAGTCAAAAAATTGATGAATTAAGTTGAAAACCATAATAACATTGTATTACCTTTATAGTTCTGTGAGCTGTATCTAATAGTGATTATGGTTGCAGATCGGATTGGATATCTTTTGAAGTAAAGCATTACTCTACCGCCACCTGAGGGCTGTACTATTGTTGCTTCATCACTATGGTTTCCAATGTTCAGGCTTCTGTCATTACATCAGTCAGTACAACATTCCTGCAGCTTAATTGTTGTTACTCTGTATCTAGTGTGCTAAAGTGCCATGTTGTGTGTCTGTACAAGTTTAACTGGATTTCTACAGCAGACAGTTACACTAAGTGATTGTAAACTGTACTGACTGAGGTGCACATGACATGGAAGTTGTTTTGATCCCTGTATGTGTAGCACCAGTGTTAAAGACAGAAAAATGTGCATATTTCCCAGTTGCATTTGACGTGTATTATATTACTAACCTGTGTGAAATATCACTTCCTCTATGCATGCACATGCTGTAACAACAAAATATAAGATACAGTTCTCAAAATATTATGCTATACTTCTTTTTCTTTAGCTTGCTGCCTCATTGAACCTTCACGCAGCAGGCCAATATGTCACTAAATGTGTGGACAACACTTGTTGCATTTGTTTTCAGTTTAATATTTAGCATCATGGTCGCCCACTCTCTGGTTTCACTAATACAGAAGTAACGTCTGCAGTGCCCCTGTGGTGATGACAGAACTTTTCATTTGTTCAGCAGCCTTGAGGCTTTACAGCCTTGCTCTGTGGCCTTGGTTGCTTCACTTGTCTTTTTTTTTTCTTTTCTTTTTTACCATTTTATTGTCTTGATACATTGACAGATTTTTCTCTGCAGTATTCTACAAGAGATTAAGAGGTTTACTAGCCCAATAATTGTTGATGAATGGTGGGTGTGGATGTTAAGTCTGTGCTTTATTTATATCATGCTCTTTGGGGTGGAATGACATGCTTTATAGACTAGTTACTTATTAAGGTAATCTATTACTATTATTATAATTATTCCTTTTTTTAAATATATATTATAGGGTTTTCTACACAGCTTCTTTAGGATGGCTTATGCCATATAATGGCAGAGTGACACATCCAACCAGCAATTTATGGTCTCCTCCATAATAAAATTCCAAAATGCAATGGACATAAATCCAGGTTCTCTTAGGTAATAGGTTAATTGCAGGCTATGAGTACTGCAGGTGGACAACTTGGACAGATTTCAATTTTTATTTAGGTGTGGGCAACATCTTGGCGTCTAATGGAATATTTTACATCATCTAACATCACACTTTTAAACAACAACGTGAAGGTAAAGAGATGAGAAAAAACTAACATGGCACATCAGTGACACACACTGTGCCACTCCTGTCATGAACACATGCTGCATCAGTCTGCCAAGTAAAAGTTTGCCTTCTTACCTTTTCATCTCCCAGGTTCTGCAACACTTCTTTGCCGCCGCTGGTCCTGATCTCCACCTGAGGTGAGTCTTCCCCCCCTTGCCTGTTTGCTGCGGGACTTTCATGGGAGCTCTTATTGTCACTCGCCGGGCTCCTTGCCTCATGACCGGCATCTCGTTTGGCAGTCCTCGGGGTGCGGGAGCCCCTCTGGCCGACGCTCAGGGCATCAAAGTCTATGGTTTTACTCTCAAACGCGCCCTCGACGTTGCAAAACAAGCCGCCGTATTTCTGCCGGGGCACCTGGTCGGCTGTGCCGGGTCTGGCGAGATAAACCGGCAAGTCGTCTTCTGCTTTGTCCCAGTTTCCCCTGCGCTCTGCCATGGTGGAGCCCTGCACAAGTGACCGAGAAAGACGAATAAACTAGTGCTGAAGTGGTGTGGTGTGTGTGCCTGTTTGTGCGTGTGTGTGCGTGTGTGTGTGTGTGTGTGTCGCGCTGTGAGGAAGCCTGAGCAGACAGTCAGGCAGGAGTTGAGTTAAAGCCAGAGGTAGTACTGTAATGATGCATAGGTAACATAAGAGTCTGTGGTTTCAATTAATAGCTAAACCACAAACATTCGCAGCAAAGGGCCAGTAGAGTCACCTAGGGTCGCTTTTGTTGTTTGGTTAATGTATATTTTTATTTTTTTTTAAATAAATAAACTGCAAAAAAAAAAACTTTTATTTTGTACTTTCATTGAGACAAATACCCACCTTCCCTTACTGATGCAGATTTTCTAACTGACGTAAAAGTCTGCCACCTAATATGAATGGACACAGGTGCGCACTCGGCAGGTAACAAGTTTCCACGGAGCTGCCCACTATGTCGCTGTCCTTTCAGCACCACTTAAGACGTTTGGCACCTGCGCGTAAACTTCTCTGCCAGGCGTAAAACGCTTGAGCTCAACGTTGACTAAAAGCTGATGCGATGTTTCTTCAAGTGATAGTAAGGGCCTTCACTGCACAGGTGGCCCCTCCCCGAGGTGATCAGTTAAGTCAGCACAAATGAGACTGGATCGTGTCAGCAGCGCCGAGCAGCTTTCAGGCAGCAGGTTTCAAATCAAAGGACTGCTGAGTCAAGAGGGCAACAAAGGAAGACGGGAGTCAACACCGTCACTCAACATGCATTTATGTAACGGCCATGTATCAGCATGTTTCACACATTTCTCAGACACCTCAAAGACAAATGTTGCATTGCAATTTAAGAATGGCATTATATATTTATGTGCCTCATATAGGTCTCATATCTGTCACCGTGATTGTACCTGACAATACATTTTTCACAGCAGCCATTTTGTCATGAAATAGTAAACAGGGTAAGCACAGGTAGTAGTATTAGTATCATTGGTACCTAAGATACTAATTAAGGTTCCATTCCATTCAGGTCAAAGAAGTCTCTGCTGCACTAAATGGAATGGAACCTTAATTAGTATCATTAGAAACAACACTTGTGTTGGCCCTACTATTTCATGTCAAAATGGCTGCTGTGAAGAAGGTCTAATAAAGCTTGAAACTTGAACTTCATTTTAACTAGCCCAGTGTATTATACTGTACTGTACTTCTAAAACACTGATTAGCCTTCATGAACAGAATCACATTAATTTATAATTCATTATCCTTTTAAAGGTTTGAATAAGGTTCTTATAAGTGACACATTTGGCTTTTAAGTAAAGTGTCAAACAGGTAGCCTTCAGGGAAGTTCTCTAAAAGTTTAAAATAAAATAAAAAAGAAAGACAGACAGAAAGAAACCCTTAAAACACATGCTAGAATGTTCTTTAAAGATAAAATATAAGACAAAAATATAACATTGCTCGCAATGTTAAACAATGGGAGCAACCTGCAAATGGCAAGTCATCCATTTTAATGATTTGCTACGTTAGCTAGCTCGCAGTTTGTCTTCAATTGCAAACAAGCTAATACCACGCGCTCACAATCTGGCAGTAAAAAATGATTAATACATTAATACAATTAACATGTACCATCAAACACTTTAGAATCTTACAATTGGCACCTTTAACCACTTACTGATATCATATGATTGAAAAGTTGAAAGCGTAATTGTAGTTCATTTGTCTGGTACAATAAAAGGACAGCTTTGGTTTCACAGTGAGGTTGAGGCTTGGTGGCTCATCAGTTGGATTACAACTAGCAACTGCCCTCCAGAAGTGTGTGAGAGGGAGTAACAAAGAGTCTATAGAGATGAGAAAGAGTCTCAAGGTCAGTCACAGTAGGCTACAGCAGAATGAAACAGAGATCATCCTCAGGTCTTATCTAACAAGTTGTCATCAGTGAAATGAAGACTTGGCTGCAGAGGGCCACATCATAATGGACGGCAGTCGAGCTAGAATCCAGTATTTCCCTGTTATGCTCCTGCAGAGGAAAAACAAGAATGATCAGGCACTATATTCTAAAAAGGTGGCTTGGTAGAGATTTTTTGTAACGGACTGAAGCGGTGTAAAATATGATAAGTAGCTATATTTCCACACATTCCTTGCTGAATACTACTGTTGCAGTTCCTGTGGCTCTGTTGGCATCTTGCATAGCAACTTGTCAGACCAGCAAAATTTCCCCTCACATGAATGTGATTAAAGTATCAAGGTTAGCAGAGATGCCAAGAGCCTCCTAAAATGTCCCACCTCTGTAATCCTATGGTGGCTTACTGCGTCTCTGTCTTTTTAGGTTGTCTGTCCTGTCCTCCTTCCTTCCAGTACTGTATGTTGTGTTCAGATGTTAAATAATGCAGAGAGAAGGAGGACAAAACAAAAGAAAGCTGGCAGCATTCTTTAAATTTCCACCCATGCACACTAACACCAACATGTTCAGATGTCCTGTTGACAGTGCTCAAAGGCTAGTTCTGATTGCTGATGTTAGTCTTAAACTGTAGCTTGTTTAACTGTGGTCTGCACAGAGCAGACTGACTGGGAGGCAGTGGAGCCATCAGCTCACACTGTCTGGCTTTCAATGTCGGTGATGTCATGATAGCTGCAAACCATAAAAACAACACATGCAGTCAGTTGTTTATTTCGTTTAGGTACATTTTTCAGCGGTTCACTGTCAAAAGTAAACCCGTCTTAATCATAAAGAAAAAAAAATCGTTGATGATAGGCTGTCTGGTATTTTCCACCGAATAATGACCAGTACTTGGCATTGCACATTTTAAATGACATACTGTGACAAATAGTGTTTGGCAGTTGGTCAAGAAGCTCACTAACAGGATATTGCCCTGACTTAATGAGGCTTTTAAAGCAATGACAGCAGCAATGCCGGAATAAAGCAGGAGACTATTCCCCCATCTTCATATTAAAAATGGATGTAAGGTAGGCCAGCTAGTAAAATTGAATGTCCCCCATAAGACAATAGCACTCATGTTGCCACTGGCTTAAGTGCATGTTCATCCAGGCATGATGGAATAGAACAGATAGGACAGAGTTTGGCAAATTCATGCCGAGTGCTCTTCATGGATTTGGCACAAAAAGCCTTACGGCGAGTCAGACCTTTGAAGAAGTGGGTAAGTGGGCCACAGTCCCACGGGCAAGTCAATAAGAGTTCATTCAAATGGTAATGCATGAGATCTGACAAGTTCCAAGCAGGTTATTTAGTAAGTAAATCAAGTGATGAATTAAAACTGCAAAACAATTATTGTATTGAAGAGAATTTACAGCACACCTGTATTTAAGTCTATGTACCAACTCAGCCAGTCTGTCGCATAAATTATAGGATACAACTACATGCCCTCACCTATATTTGGTGGCTCTGAAAGGCTCATTTTCATTTCAACCTGGCTTTTTTCCCTGGACACTGTGTAATTTATTATTGTATATTTTTAGAAACAAGCTACAAGACTACAAGCTTTTCTCTTCCTTTATCACAGCGGCATGGCGCAGTAGTACAGTAGAACATCCAGCGTCCGTGAACGTTTAGCAGCATGCGCAGCATGATCAGGGAAGACAAAGGCTTACATTCACTTCCTTTTTTTTAATGCTTGGATGTGCCAGATTTTAAAAAAAGGGAAGCTACAGGAGAAAATACAACTCAGCTGCTTTGTGCTGTACCTCATAATGCTAATGCAATTCCCTACAGATTTAGATGGTCATAAGTCACTTGTTTTTTTCTCCTTTGATGGACTTTAACACTTCAACATCAATCCAGATAATTCCTTAAATCCTGACCAGTTGAGGAATTAAACTTCACTCTCACTATAGTTAAAAAGATGAAAAAGCTAACAAGTGACTTGCTGGTCTCACTTGAGCAATGAAGTCAGTGTTACTAAGCAGCTGAACAGAGCAGACTGGGCAGCTGCATCCGCCTGGGATGGTTTGGCTGGTGACCAGCTGCTGCTGAAATAAGGTTAAAGAGCCTCCAAGGATGTACTGTCAGACATTTCAATCGTGTATCCTTTACAGCAAGGCGAACTATCTAACATTATAATGGCACAGGGGTTTTCATGTCATGCAGGGTGACTCATTGTTGAAAACTGAGTTTTAAACTGTCCACCCTATTTTGAGTGGTGTGACATGAGTTCATGAGCCTGTGCTAGAAAAAGTATCCCCAGGAGATTTCTAGCAGAGGAAGCTGTTTCCATTTACATAATTCAATGTAAACTGCTGAAAAATCCATGCAGTTTTCATGGAATGTTTTTTTTCTTCTTTTAAAACTTTCTCTTTTTATAAATCAGTTTCAGGTGGCAGTTATTCAATCAGTGCACATTATAATCTCTGAGAGTGACCTCTGTGTGGGTGGTGAGAGGAGGACAGATAGTAGTGCTTTCATAACAGACATCCTTTGGCAGAGATAGTCTACAACTGAAAACCTGGCTTGACCCCTGTTCTCTTCTGGCTTGGCAAGGACAGTCATGACCACGTTAAAGTGAAAAGACAGACTGTTATCCTGGACTGACTCTGCTTTGAGAAAAAATACAAATGGAAGAGCTCGCTGTTTAACAAGCTCGTGAGACAGCTGAAGCCTTCATGCTTCAGGGCAGTAAGGTTTCATGGTTCTCATAATATACCACAAGTCTTTAAACCCTTTTATAACAGTGAGCACTATGAATGAAGCAAAAAAAAAAACTTTTTTGCATTGAAGACTAATACTGTAGCTGCTATATCTGTTCATTGAGTGGAACATGTGCAGCGGATGGAAGAGTAACCAATATCAGCCACAGCTCAAAGCCTATTTCCCTCTTCCTGACCTGAACAGAGCAGAGCTCCATTAGCCGGGAAAGCTGATGACAGATGTTAACAGGTACTGACAGGCGTCTGAAATAAAGTGCAACACAAATAATATGGTGCGTATTATAAAATGAAACCCAAGTAACAAAGATACCACAGTAAAAATGAGGGGAAAAAAGATCAAATGATGAGATTGAAAGTTCATTCTTGAGCCCGGATGACAAAACACATTTTTCAGACCACTTGAAAACGATAGAAAACAGCTATTTCCAAGATCAAGAATGAACTGTCAGTGTTAATTCTTTAGATCATAGATGAGAGACATGGATGTAAAGTATTTGAACATCTACCGTGACAACTGGGTAACTCCATCTGCTGAGGAAGTGCATGTGATAAAAATATCATTCGTTACTCACTAAAAATTGAATATGCAGTTTTTTCAAAGATTGATAACAACTAGGATGCAGATAAAATCATTTTAAACAGAAAAAAGTGTTTTTTCACTTGTTCTCAAAACCATGAATCTTTAACTTTGAATGCAGAACATTCGAATGAAATGTACTGACAGAACTGAATTTACTTTGCAGTGGGGAGGTAGGGAGTAGGATACTGAACTTTTAGAAGAAATGCAAAAATGAAAAATATGTTGGGATAAAAAAAATGTTCACCATCAGCTCACCATCACTTAAAGCTTTACCAAGCATAACTGTAATAAAGATGCGAAAAGAAGACAGTTTATCCTTTATGGTCAAAGGCCATGATTTTTTTTATTTTTTACAGCATCGCTCATTTTTTTCAGTTTATTTAATAATCTAGATGTAGAAGTAGGAGGAGGGGTTAAATTCTCGCTGGAAGACAGACGGGATAAAGATAAAAAAAAATCCTCTGTGAAATAAAAACAAAAAAATATACATTACATTACATGGTAATGTCAACCGCCTGAAAAAATAATTGTGGAAAAAAAGGGGGGAAAGTGCATTTAAGGCAACTGCTAGTTAGCTGAGTTTGCACAAAAATAGTCTCAGTCATTCCCCTCGGTAAAGTGATTGGAGTTGGTCATAGCTACTGTCTGCTATGTAATGAGATGCCTAGATACTCTAGACCTGTGAATGGAGCCAGAGGGGTGGTAGGATGGCAGATACACTAGCTAGGGAACAAGCACGGTCATCTAGTAAATATTGCAGGGACTGGGCAGACTTAGGCTGACAGGAGAGAAGTGGGGCAGGTGTAGTGTTGCATTTACTTTCTCCTGTTTCATTTTGAGGAAGTGACAAGTCGCGTTTAGTAAAAGAAGGCTGTTAGTATCAAAGACGTTTTGATTAGTAGAAAAAGAAAGGTAGAGAGAGAACCTGCAGTATTCTTGGGACAGAGAAATGGGTGAAGTTATAATGTTTTGTTTTGTTTTTATATGAAATTCAACTGATGATTTGACCATTTGTCAATTTCTTGACATAACTGTTAGATTCGAATTTAAACCGACCAATCATCCAACCAGAGTTGAGGATATTTTGCAAGGTAGTCTGAAAATATTTACAAGTCTGTTAAAAGATCAGGTAACTTTAAAGGGCGAGTTGAAAGTCGCTCAGGTGAAACTGGCACCCCCTGCTGGCCAACCAGAGCGACACATTTGAGACAGTAGAATAACAAATACAGTAATACTGTGTGTGTGTGTGTATGTGATAGAGGGCAGGAAAAAAGGACAGGGGAGGCAAATATTCCATTATTCCACATTCATATTCCAATGATTTTTTCAGTTATAATTTTCAAGGAAATAAAGTTCATCTTTGCAGCCGTCACCACAACAATACAAAGCAATTTATACCCTTTTGAGTCATTTATAAACTGCCAAGTACATCAACTGTTCAAGCTGCTTCAGAGAGTAAAAGAAAAGTGCAACTATTCACAGAAATAAAAGGGGGAGACTACATGAAATAATTCAGACACATGTACATATCAACAAATGTATATATTACAGTACAGGATAGTTTTTTCTCAGTGGAAATCTTGGGACACAGTATCTGAGTGGTAGCTGTAAAAAAGAAAGGAGAAAAAAAAAAGATAACCAGAGAGTAAAGCTCTTACAGTCTGCTGGTTTTTAAACACAATTTAAGAAGCAGTTTGACAATCCATAGGTTTTTCTGTGGAGATCCAGGTCGAGTGGAGCCGGAGCAGAGAGTGTCATTTCCCCCCTTTATCTTTTCTTTCTCTTTTTTTAAATCACTCAAGTTTGTAATGTGTGTCCGGTGAAGACATGTCAACCTGAGTGTCCTGTATCCCTCTTTTAGTGTCTGTACACACCAGTCTCTGCTGTGTAGTTCTATTCTTTTTCCAGGTGTAACTGTCTCTGGAGAGTCCAGGCAGTCTTGTGTAAGCACCATTCTGGGAACAGCAAGGGCAAGCCAGCCGGTGACACACCATGTCCCAAGTGTTCCATAGTATAAGCTGACCTGAAACGGCCTCTGCACTCATGGGGCCCTGAGTTGGCTCACTCCTATTCACCAAGAGGTTGCATTCGTGAAGAATGTCCTTTCAGGTTTGAAAAGGAAAGAAGAGGAAAAGAAGAGAAGTCGTGGTCTGGCGGTTTATTTGACTCGTTCGTCTATGAGTTTTTTTGTTTGTTTATACTCCCACTGTGGCTAAAATGGTGGTGAATGACATATTATTACCCTGCATGGCAGAGAGAACATTTCCCAGGCTTTGGTTTGGATTTGTCAAAGCATGTGTGTGTGTGTGTGTGTGTGTGTTTGCATTTGCATGCATGCGTGTCCATAACTGTATGTATGCATGTGTGTGTGCGTGTGTCTGCATCTACTTTTAAGTGTCTCTCAAATCTGTGTCATTCTTGTCACAGCCCTCCCAGCTGTTTAGAGGAATGTCCAACACACTGAAAAAATATTATCCTGGGCAGCATCCTGAATACCCACCCCACCCGGTTTTTAAAAAAAAAACCCAAAGAATAAAATCTGAAGTGTGAACGTCCATGGCCAACACACGACACATCCATGTATACTGACAGCAGCCACTGCTACGAACATTGTTCCACACTTGTCCAGAAAATAAATAACACTGCGGTCACAAACAAGATCTCCAAGCTGACACACCACCTGAGAGACGGAGAGAAGTCACAAAGAATTAGAAGAGTAAATACTGTGTCATAGTAAATTTAACATACTATTACCATGCTACTCAGTATTTGTTTTAATGTTTAGCGTTTTAGCGTCTTTCAGCTCATTGTTTCAGCCTGCAACTTCACTGCTTTGATTCAATGTCAGTGCTAATATAAGCATTGTTTCGCATATAAAATCTCTCAAAAAGCTAACTGTGTGCTATCTAGCCACTGCACAGCATGCACTGCAAGTTGGCTACCTGGTGAACGTAATGTAGCATTTAGCAGCTAAAGAAAAATATATTTGGATTGGATTTGCATTTCTTAGGTCACCAGAAACATGATTCCAAATGAATGCTAATGTTGCCCCATAGCTGCTGGAACTGTATATATGCAACTGTTTGCAACGTTAGCAGTAACAACTTGAATATGTAAGTTGTTGTTTTTGCAGATTGTTGTGCTGCCTCTTAGGGAAAAAATTATAAATGCAGTTTTTAAAAGTAATTGTTGCTATATTATCCAGGTTGTAAAAAAACAAAAACACAGACTGAAACAGACCCTGGAGACAGGTGGCATCATTTTTTAAAACACATGTAGAAACAGAGGCGACAACATATGAATACACAAGTGAGAGAAAGACGGTGATGTTGACGGAACTGTTTGCTTTTGAGATGTCTGCAACCTGAGATGACTAACCATGACATGCTGGTGTAATATGAAAAAACACATGAGTGTTAACAGAAATGCATGTGGAAAGATGCAAAGACAGAATGACAGCTTCAATTCTGTGAAGTGGAGGCAAGGCGAAGGAAGTGAATGTGTAGGAGGAAGAGTGAGCAGACCATGGTCAAATAGGTTTTGCTTCTGGGAAGCATTTAGCCACCCTGTGGTCACACTGTGGGAAGGAAAAGAACATATTGTCTCGAAATGTCACTCTTGTATAGTTTGTAGTTCCTGTTTTAAATTGATAGTCAGGATTAACTATAGGCCAAAAGAAGCTCAATTGGGTCAGTTAAAACACTATTTCTATGTAACTTTGCTTTCATTAATGGGTATGATGAATCAATACCAAATTAGATTAATTACAAACAATTTTTCAAAATAATTATAACCACCCCTGCTTTTATTCTGAAGGTCATACGCTCATAGCAGGAAGTCTTTATAATGTTACACAAATCCATTTTGACTGAAAGCTTGTCAAGGCCAATTTAGGCCCTGTAGCCGGACTGTTACCGGTTTTGACAAAACCAAAACACTTGCTGTGCTGGTTTGGCATTAATAGAAAACTATTTGACTGAGGTCTAGAAGAGAGAGTGATGGCAGTGATTTGAACTTTCTATTCAAAGCCCTGAGGACTCACCTCTGCTACAGGACACGCCAAAGACTTCAAGGCCAAAGGATGAAGGCAAGAGAAAAGAACAAGAACAGAAACAAAAACTGGAAAAAAGAAAGAGACGAGGAAGGGACAAAGAAAGTGAGAGAAATGGAAAACATTCGAGATATGTTAGTAACAGCAGAGACAGAAACAGAGGTTCACTGTATAGGTAAACTAGAACAGTATCTATGAAAAGATACTTCTGAATAGAACCTATGTGAGTGTTGAATGTGGCATTTTTATAAGAGTGGCTTCCTATACGTAATGCAACAAAAAAGAGTATCAACCATTTTTCTATGCACCCAAGTTCAGGCTGAAACTGCCACTAGGCAAAGATTAAACTAACAAACTGGGCAGCTAATGCCAATGTTAAAATACAATGCAACATCGAACATGGCCTACCTTTTCCTCCAGGTCTTTAATCTGCCTCCTCTGGATTTCTGTCTTGTCTTCAAGGTCACGAATTCTCTGCAAATATTGAAAGACAAAGCAGTCAGGAATGTTTTTTTTTTCTCAGAGATGCAGATTGAGACAAATGCTCTTCACAGCACCTTTGAAAATGAGGGGTCGGTTCACTCATACAAATATTGTATCGCACACATTCAAATATCTATCACCGGTACAGACATAGACCGACCTGGTGCGCCTGGTGCAGCAGTTCCATCCTCTCCTGGAGGATCTGGCAGTCGTACTCTCGACTCTTCCTCAGCATCTGCCTCCTCAGCTTCTCCACTGCTGTCCGCAGCTCGTCCTTCTGAAGCTCATCCAGAGGTTCGCCATACTTTATCACCTGAAGGAAGAAGACAGGCATCAGACACAGTGGATACCTGTTTCTTAAACCCTTTGTCCAGTAATATTTTTTTATGTTTTATTTATTTAGTTCCAGTTTTAACGTATTTATTCATGCTGTTATTTCTGTAAAGCTTGCTTTATAAATAAAGTTTACTTAGCATGATGGATTTTAAAGAAACTTTTCACTGCCTTACTGTTCTTACATGTATGGAAGCGTTATAACGTGAAAAAATTGTCTGGCGTGGCACCAATAGATTTCTGTGTACATGAACACTTCTTCAGAAGCAAGTTTCCATGAAGCCTCTACATTCTTAATCTGTTCATAATTGCAAAATTTCCAACTTTCCTTTGCAATAAACTGTGTAAATCGGTCATGTAGACCTTGTGTAGATAACACATATGTTCCCTCTGGAATTTGTTTCATTTTGTAAATTGATGTCTTAATTTGATAAACCTCACTCCTCTAGTACATAAAGGTACTGATGTTTCACAAAAATTTGACACATGACAAGGTATTTTGTTTTGAAATGTTCAATAGTCTTCATAAAAATAAGGCTGTAATATATCGTGATATGAAGCACCTTGTCCTGCTGCAGGGCGTTGTATAATGTTGCTTCCAACTCCTGAATTTGCTGTTGGGAGGAGAAAAAAGGGCTGTTATTACTGTTGATGCCATGTCCCTGCAAGCTTAACCACAACTGCTACATGCATAACCCCAACCCTTAATGTAACCTTGTCATCATTCTAACCACAACCTTAAAACCAAGTCTTAACCTGAAAAAATAAATAAACTTATGGGGACCGGAATATTTGTCCTCAGATGAGAGTCCCAACAGTCTGCTTTTACACTACACTTACCATGTAGGCCTGGTCCAGGGCCTGTTTCCTGTAGTCCAGCTCCTCTTCTAGATATCCTTTCTGTTTACAGAACATCTCCTGTACAAAATAAGCAGGTCAGATATAGTGGTTAGAGGAAAATAAAACAAAAATCTTATTTGTTTATTTTTTTCTATGCAGCTTTATATAAAAATGCAAACTGCCTTAAATTACTAAAAAAAAACTTTGATGTCCTTTGACTAGATTATTGCTGTAAACAGATAAAAGAAACATGACAGACCTACTTAATAAAAACATAACTAAGAGCAGCTTCCAGCATATTACACTGAACTAGACCTGTTGTGAACCATTAAAAATAAGAGAACATGCAAATTCAAGCAGGAGGTGACCGAGGTAAACACAAACATTATTATTATTAAGTATTTTCCCATACAGGATTGTATTGTGACTCACCATCTCTATCTCCAGGTCCATCATTTTCTGGTGCAGCGCTGCCTCCGTCCCCTCAATTTGTTGAATCCACTAGAGGGCAACAAACAGCAAAAGATGAGTCAGCACAGCACAGACTACTGGATATATATCCAACTACTGTTGGATGGTTATCATGTTTGAAACCATGATATAGTTTCCAAACCTACCTTTTCCGCTAATGACAAAACAGTGCTAGCCTGAATGATGGCCACTTGCTCCTCATTTCTTAAGTTCTATACAGAAGGGAAAAAAAATGCTTGAATTAATATTGTGTATGTTTTGATCATCATGATTTTGATGTTAAATGAAAAAATGGATTACCCCGTTGTCTCCCAGGATGTCTAGAAGTTTGATGAGATCTGGAATGCACACATCCTGTAAAGAATAAACATATCAGGAAACACATATACAAATAAAGTGTCATTTACCTTTAATTTTTTTTTTTACTGTAATTCCACCATAAAATGTTCACAGTATATTCATATTAAACAAAAGACACAGCAGCCTCTTACATTATGTTAATTACTATGATAAAGCAGAACAGTTCTCCTCCCACATACCTTCACACCCTCCTTCATACAGTAGATCTGCAGTGCACTGACTCCCTCAGAGAAGGGATGCATTCTCAGGTGGTTGAATGGAGGGGACCTCCTCTCACGCTCCTATGAAGAGTACACATTTAATCATACAAGGAATGCACTGCTGACCCTTTATCAGACCTTATTGGCTCGTTTCAGACTGCCTCTCTTCAGACAGGCTTAAAATCAATGATGACATTCAGAGCCAAATAAGGTTGCGAGACAATTCTTATAGGTTACAAAAATAACTTCTGTTCTGTGTCATCAGCCATTTGTGCTTCCAATAATCTTACTGCCACTGAACTAGAGGCCACCAAATTTCATTGAAGTGGTAGGGAATCTTGAGGATTACTTTGCATCAACTCTCTGCCGTGCATGCTTTGTTCGCCAGAACACGTCCTTATCAATCCTTATTTCCATCAAACAACAGACTTTTTTATTTTTTCAGTGCTGATGTTTAAGTTGCAGTAGATGGTGCCCTTTGTTTTGTCCAGCCATAAAAATGCTTACTAGCCATATTTACTGGACTCCATCTACACCCGAGTGATCTGTTCCCCTTTCTGTTCACTAGGTGGCCCTCACAAGCTGTCAGTACCTGCACTGCAGCACGGCCAGAACACAAAGACCTCTGTTTGTTAGTTTACAGAGGGTTATGCAGGGGTCAGCCACAGCTTTTCAGCTCTTCAAAATATAATTCTTCTGTCCTTTATCTGAAATAGGAGTTGAATTGTAAAATTTTAAAAAGTGCTGTAGCTTATAGCTTTTTAGACCTCAATGTACTTTATATACCAATAAACTAATATGAGATTTCTCTCTCTTTAAAACAGAATCCTGTCACTCACCTCTAGCTCAAATACCCTAAACTCTAACAGTTCATTCTGGTCTTTGGAGTCTTGTAGTTCATGCTGCAGCCGACTGCACTCAGAGTCCAACTTTTCCACCTGGACACCACAGACAAGCAATAATGTGGAGACAAGAAAAGGCAGATGCCTACACATTTAGATTGTAGCTACAACATGTCATGTGTTCTATATAATGTAGATAAGTGTAAATCATAACTGCCTCAAGGTTGTAGAGCTTTAAATAATGCAAATGACCATAAAGCTGATAAAAAAAACGTAGTTTTTAAGGCAATTTTAAAGATTATTTAAATATTACCAACACAAACAGACTATTTACACAACCTAAATACACTTTTGACATGATGATGCTTACTGCAGCTGTATGATTATCGGAAAAACACACAAAAAGTTGAGCTCAACCTTCTCTAATAGCTCCTGATTCCTTCGTAAGAAGAGCTGCTTCTCCTCCACCCACTTGGAGTCCTGAGGACAGAGACATTTCAAACAACTTATTAGGTTGGTGAGAGCACTCTATAACGCAACTGTCATTTTTGAGGATGTGCTGCTTATCTTTATACTATGATGAACACATTGCATATTGCCATGTGTTCTTATTGTTTTGTCTACCATCCTATGCCTATATTCTTTCATGTGTTCTTGTGTGTCCTACCTGTCCCTTCAAGGTCAGTTCTTTTTCCAAGTCCTCTATTTTGGCTTTATACCTGAGAACGTCTCCTTGGAGCTGCTCTTGAGCCTGAAACATGAACAAAAAAAACATTCATTGGCCACCAGAGCACGATTTCTTAAGGACTACAGCCCTGGAGGTATGCGCTGGTATTGCAGGGGGTAGAGGATTTTTTTTACTTATTTATTTGAAATCATTAAAACCAAACATATACGGATACAATTTAGAAAATGTGTCATTATTAAATAAAAAACATGCTGAATGTGCGTCTTTTAAATTTTTAGGCTGACAACAGTTAAGACAAGCTGCTGCCACTGAGCCTTCACCTTGTACACTGGTGATGTTGTTAAAGTAGTATCAGCTTCATTCCTTCTGTTGTCTGTTCAGATCACTCTAGTTTTGACAGCACTCACAGCTCAATACGCAATGCTATTATGCACAGAGGTGGTAAGAAAAAACACTTGAAGCCTAAAAGGATGATTTGCAAAGCACCTGCCATTATCTGACCATTGTAGACGGATGTATTGATTAAAGTTCAAGCACATCTGAGGCACGTTGAAATGCTTTCTGTGATGTCTCTCATGGTGTTTTGCTAAGTTTTGTTTAGGCTGCAAACATCTCTATTACTGGACTGCACATCTCTTCTTCACATGCTTCACACGTAGCTTGTCAAAGATTGTGTTTGCACCTGAGCACCTCTATTCAGGAAAACTGAGGAACCACAATTGGCTTGACTTGAATGTAACTTTGTTTATGTGCGTGGGGGGGTTCAGTATTCAAATATTGTCTGTCCAGACTCCTTTAATGTATGGAGGACTAGAGAGACTCAGAACTTGAAGCTCCATATCAGCAAACAGATGATGAGTATGTGGTGAACTACGATGTTTCAAGGATGGATGTTGTAGAAAAGAAGCTACACATTCCAAAAGATTAGTGTCACCGATTCAGTATCAGACCAAATGTGAAATATGGTCACAATCTCTGCTTTTGTTCCTGAGTTAGGAGGTCGAATAACGTCAAGAAAAAAAAAATGTTTCTGTAAAACATTGTGATGTTGAAGTGCTTTGTGAGGTCACAGTGACCTGTTCAGTTCATCATTCAGTCATAGTGGACCAAATCTGAAGAAATTCCAGGTGTTCCTGACATACTGGATTCACAAGAATGGGACAAACAGACCAACGGACAGCCCTGGAACATAATGCTCCCAGCCACAGCTGTTACCAGCGCAGAACAATATGCACTTCAAAACAGCCTACTGTACTGACGCCTCGTAAGGTTTTTTATATATAAATCAACTCTGATGTCCTCTGTGTTATACTGAGCAGTAAAGGTGAAATATCACTCCGTAAAAATGATAAGAACCAGCACGGTTCTGAAAGGAACGGCACTATAACAGAAAGCTGCTTTCGAAATCATGTATTAGGATAAATGTTTCAGTCAAGAAATAATCAGATTCTGTGTAACACATTTCCTACAGCCTTAGGGAAGCCTTATGATGCATCCATGACCCTGCTTCAACATACCTCCAACACAATAAATGATTGTTGAAAAGACTTTTTATACATTTTCTTTCACTGGATTGCTAAACTGAGTGACGATGATCAGATTACCTCAAGGCTATTTTAAATGCCTTTGTGATGGTAACTGTACAGTTTAAAATGCTTTAGCAACTCCATTAAGTAAAAGTAGTGCTAAATATGGTGGTAATAAAGGAACTGCTTTAGCTTTAATACAAAACACGAGGTAAGAATATATGGGCACAAATAGATTTAATTAAAAAACGGTGCATCTACCTTTGCCTCCATCTCAGCGTCCAGAATGCCTCCTTTCTGTTCCTGCAGCAGGGCATAGGCTCGCTGTAAGGCCTGATACTCCCTGGTCAACTGTCGGAAGCGGAGCTCCGACTCCTCAGTGGATAGACCCTTGTTTGGCAGAAACATACACAGGTTAGAGGTCAAAGCCTATGGCTGAATTGGGTTTAGAGTATATATTTAATCAGATGCGTACTGAATGCATTTGATAGAGATGCTGGACGTCCAAACTAAATTTTCTTGCCGACTTTGCAAATACTGTACGAGGCGACTTCTCACCTCTTCCAGGTCTTCATCAGGAGTAGCAGGAGTTCTGTCCATCCGGAATGAAGCCACCGAGGATGTCTCTGAGTCCATAGACTCTTCATCATACCCAAAGAAAGTGTCTACTACGATGTGCCGCTGCAGAGAGGAAAGTCGAAGGATTTACAAACCTCGAAGTCTCTGATGATAAATGTCCTGAGCAATGTGCTAAACTTTTTCTGAGCTTTCTTGTCTGTATTACACAAGTTTCTAAAGGTTTTGCTTCCACAGACCTTCAAATTGAGAATACTTAATAATAATTAAGAATGAAAATATTTCAAAAGTGATGAAAGACTTAAGATACATTGTCACAAAATAGTAACCAAACTAGGTAAAAAATATTGAAAATAGTTCTACCTTTATTGGCCTTGAACTTCTTTTATGCCTTTTCTTCCTTAGTAGTTTTTCTCGATCCTGAAAATGGAAATAAAATTAAATTAAAAGCAATCTATGAAAACACAACAGACTCTTACACCGACACAGTATACTGAGGATGTTAGGAATCATTAGATGTGGATGGAGTTAAGTCATGTTTTTCCAACAGTACTCAAGCTGATGAGGTCAAGCATGGGATAGCAACTTGAACAGATCATATGATTCTGCATTATTAACATAATACTGAAAAGAATTAAAAGGAAGGAATGTAAAATTTCACACTCAGTATACAGAAATAAACACACTCACTCTTGTGAGTTCATCAATCATGCTTTGTTGCTCCAGGACTTGAAGCTTGAGAAAGGCTATTTCCTGGTCATCATGGGCTTGGTCTAGGTCATTCAGAGACTTCAGCTTCTTTAGTGGAGGATGGGAGCTGATCTTCTCCTTCTGCACAAAACGCATTACAGGGAGAGAAAAGTCCTCTCATGATCATCCACCTGTACAAAGTACAAAACACATATATGATGCTGAAATATGACTTTGTGCTGACCATCTCATGGTTCTCCTTGACCAGGCTCTTTAGTTTCTCCTCCAGTTTTTGGATGGTCTGAGTCAAATCATCGTTCCTCTTGCTCAGAAGCTTGTTCTTGTCGAGCAGGGGCTTGCACTGCTTCTCCGACTCTCGAACTCGCTTCAGCTGGTGGGCAGAAGGGGACACAAGAATATATTAAACTGCCACTGACATGAGGAAGGAGCTAGAAGCTGCGAGATCTGAAGGAAAGGCACAAAGATGAAGATTGACAGAAGGAAGATAATTATGATAATACATTTTGACATCATTTGGTCATACCAGTTCATTCCTCTCATCAACCAGCAGTGAGTTGCGGTCTTCTAGTTTGCGTATAGTTGAGTTCAGTTCAGACATGCGCCTCTGGTTTCTCCTCAGGTCCTGAAACAAACGAACAACAAACAAAAATGAATAATTTCACTCATTCATTCACTACACATCAAGTTATGGGATCAGTATTAGTGGCATGTTGCAGGAGGCTGACCTCAGCAATAAGAATACATTCAATAAGAAGGCAACAGAATGACTATATAAGAGTCATGACACATTTAAACTGAATGTGTTTGTGTTAATGTGTCTTCAATCTCACGGATATTAAATCTAAATCTCACGAGTTGACACACATTAACTGTGACAATTGCAATTTATTGGTTCCTTTGAGCTGACCATGGGACTGTAATAAATCATGATTAAACTCTGCCTCACCTCTCACATGCTCCTGTTGAGTTTATATTGAGGACAAAAGATTTGAGCTTTTTGCTCATAACTGACAATGAGGCTCATTCATAAGTATTTTTTGAAAATTTATTCTAAATATTTCCTCTGCCTATTTATAAAAAAGGAAAAAAAAAATTAA
Source organism: Larimichthys crocea (assembly GCF_000972845.2). NCBI lineage: Eukaryota > Metazoa > Chordata > Actinopteri > Sciaenidae > Larimichthys > Larimichthys crocea. The sequence goes on from NC_040032.1 coordinate 4,250,529, forward strand.
GAAAACCACATCTGTTTGAGAAATATAAAGATAAAATATATGTGAATTAACATGACGATAACACGCCCACTATAATATATGATATGATATGGAACCAGGAGAAACATTTTATGCTGAAAATGACTTAGTAACTAGATCGTTTGCCAACAAATTAAATCTGTTGACTGTCCCATGTTTGAGTTTGTCTTCAGGAGATTCAGAGTGCCAAAAGTGAGTGAGCAGCTTTGATCATTACAAGCGCAAGACTCCCTTTTTCTGGTTTAAATGTAGTTACACGATTTCTCTTAAGCGCTTGTCTGTGACATTGTGTCCTCCCTCGTGCACAAATCTAATTCTGCTCTCACAAATCTGTTCCTGTGTACTCTTAAAGGATGTGCCAGATCTTTTGTTTGCAATATTTTTTCGCAGGTTTGGAGCTGAGAAAAGTGTTGTGGAATCCTTGTCTGTAAAAACCAGTCCTGGTAAATTGGTACTTTAGCTACAAGTGGCATTCAAGTGCTAAAGCAAGGAGGAATCAATAGGGTACAAGAGTCAGGATGGCTCATAGTTTCTTTCAAATGAATAGTTTGATGTTAAGGTTTGATATGAATAAGCAGAGCATGAAATGTCTCCTTGCTATTCCTCCCTACTTACTGGGCTCCCACAGTGCTCTGCTCCATCTCCAGCTCTGCCTGGAATCTCTCTTTTCGGGCTTCCTAGGCCACACTCGGCCTCCTTGACAAGGAACAGTTGTTCATCCAGGGCGTCCTTCTGAAGCTGCAGCTTCTGTAAGAAACCCGTCGTTGACTCCAGTTCCTTCTCCAGAGAAAAGATGGCACGGTCTTTAGATTTGATTTCATCCACCTATAATGAAGGATATATAAAACAATAGTTATTTTGCAAACAACACCTACAGTTAATAAAATATATTGCAACTTACAGCATCCTATTAAACTGCATTTTTAAATTATATAAAATTATATAAAATATATATATATAATATATAAGAATAAAACAAGCTCTTTCACACAGTTCACTTGCAAAAGAAATACAGCTGATGTAACAGGAAAAAAGACCACGCTGTATGGACATCCAATGTGACATGAGTAGTGAGCCTGATTAATATTATATAGCGGTGTGCGTACCAGTCTACGGATGTCCCTCTCACTGTCCCACTTAATTTTAGAGATCTGCTCCTGGTGTTGCTGGTGCTCCACCCGCAGGTCACCAGCCTTCATCTTGTCAGCCTGGATCATGTTGCTGAGAGCCTCGTCGGTCTGCTTCTTAGAAGACTTCAGCTCGGCTATCTCCTGCAGGAGCTTCACTCTCTCCTGGTCAAAGAAGCGACGTGCGTCCTCCTTGGCTTCCAGGGTCAGTGCAGTGCGCACCTGTTGCAGTGGAGGGAGAAAGAGGAAGGGTGTTGTTGTGGTTTGGCAGGATTTCTACAGAATACTCATCATGTTTTGTTTTTAGATTATCAGGGGAACGGTAAGGTGAGTAATAAGTGTTTATTTCTAGAGCTCCCCCCATCAGGAGCCTTTTCTCAGAATTGAAGGTGACTGCCAAGCAGCTCTGGCCTGGTTCAGTTCCACAGCTGCTGCTTTGGGATTTTGGGTGAATTGCATGTGTTTATTTCTGTATATCTAGATCACAACTTCAAAATCAAACACTACTACGGCTTCACTCCCCCATCTTAACCTCACCTTCTCTCCGCTGCCATCCCGCATGGCGCTCAGGGCAGCTTTAAGCCTCTGGTTCTCCTGGTCTTTGATTTTGGCATGGCGGGCCAGCTCCTGCTCATGCTGCCGTGTCAGGTTTTCCCTGAGAGCCTGGAGCTCCTTTTGCTTTTCCTCGTGCCACTTGGCCCGCTGCTCCGTTAACATGGCAGTGTGACGGTGCTGCTCCTGCTCTCGCACCCGCTTTACCTCCTGCACCTTGTCGCGTTCTAGTTTGCTTACCTTTGAGATGAGCAACAGGGGAGGAGGAAAGATAAATTAGGTCATTTTACACTGGAGTACCTACTACTGGACCCCAAGTAAGCTTCAGTCATTGTTAATGAATTTAGCAAATGTTTAACCACCAGTATAATCAATTTGATTATCATTCTTTCCATAATAACATTTAAAAACCACACATTTCACATTCAGTCAATGCAAATCCTGTATGTGCAAAATCAAAGCTCTCTACCTCAACATGTATCTTTCTACTGTACGCAGTGTAATATTTGAAATATTTAGGGCAAATTTATGTATTTTGATGTTGCACTGTACCTTGCATTTTTCTTGGTGTAGCTCTATCTGAATGTCAGTCAGCTTGGACCTGAGATCTTCATTTGCTGCCTGTAGGGCGGAGATAAGCGCTTCGGGCTTCTCGCCCTTCGTACGCCCTTTTTTGGCCATTGAGTCAAATCCTAGAGAGGCTCTTCTAATGCATTCATTGAGACTTCACAGAAACTTTCCAAGGCGCTCCCAAGATTTTCCAGTTCCTCCTCTTCCTCATTCTCCTATCAGATAAAAGGGCTTGGGAAGGGGGAGGTTGGAGGAGAGACAAAGAAAGACAGACTGAGACATAGTAAAGACTGCAGATACTGATATTTAGCAAAACATGTGGTGAGTGTGAGTTCAAAATGGAAATGTTTTGACCCGATGATGGTCCCAGATGAAATGGTTTGATATGAAAAGAGTTTAATGAAATCTGGGGGGATAAGGTTGTGCCGATTGCTGGTCTTGCTTGTCCGGTCCAGTGTAAAATCAACTGCTTTGATTTTATGAAAACCGACTGAACCAAAGGAGCAGAGGTTGTTACTAGCCATTAAAAACAGAATACAAGCAGCTGCCATTAATTCCAAACAGTTAGCAGCCAAGTCACATACAACACCTAGTGGTAAGATTGAGTATTACTGGTCCACTCTAGCTGGGACTGAAAACCACTATACACGATTAGCAACTGTGGCTCATGAAGTAAAGAGGGTCATCCACTCCTCAATAGATTGGTGGTTCGATTCAGTCTGCATGTGACATCAGTGTATCAACGCAGCAGAAGTAGCTCAAGAGTTAAAGAGAAGACATAAATGTGTGCATGACATAGCCAAGGAATATTGTTTGGAACAAATGGTTGTCTGTGGCAATCCTTCCCGTCCTACTATTTCCCTTTACTTCATGCACAGCTTGAGGTCAGCTGTAAGCCAATGACCTGCTGAGTACTGCAGACGGACATGCTTAGGATGCATGCTTATATAAGCAGAAGGGCTTTTGATATACACGCTTTTAACGGATGGTAGTGATCAGTGAACCAGACAAAGTCACTTTGTCCAATGGACATTTTAGTTGCTATTGGGAAAGAACATTTCTCTTCTGGGAATTTTCAATGAAGCAGACTTGACTTATTTGAGGGAAAGCTCAGTTCACAGTAGAGTATCGATTCGTCATTAGCGTCATTCTTTCAAATGAAGTCTGTATCTGTGTTTCTTTTCATTTAGGGGAGACACACAGTATCCTGACATGAAGTTTGCATCTTTCGGCAGTATTTACGACATGACCCACCGGCGCAGTGTCCTTCATAAACTCCAATGGTGAGTCTAAACTGTGCAATACAGACAGGAAAAGAGCCACAGAAACAGATTCAATGAAAATGTAATCACAGAAGTGAATGAAATGTTACCGTTTTACATAACTCTTCCTAGTAACGTGTGCAGAACGTACATACTTAACATACAGTACATGGTTAAACACAATTGATGATTCCTTTTTTGTTACAACCTTTGACAACATTGTCATCATGTGCCATCATTGCATTCAAACATTCCCCAAGCCTTGTCACACTGATTTGATATTTGATATGGCGAATAATAACAGAAGAACATATTATTATTTTAACTGAAGAGCCTGAATAGTTGAACAAAACTAAATTGGTAGTGACTCGCTGTACCAAAGGACACCTGGCTGGGTTGGCTCTGGGCCAGATCCAGTACTGAACTCATCCATGGTCCATATTTTGGCCAAATGACTCTAAAATAATCCTCGCCTGTTCTGCAGCTGGACCAGATGTGAATACCTGATCTGCACTAGTACTGGCTTGTTATGCCAAAGGACACCAGCCGTGATCTAAAATCAGTTTAGAATTCACGTTATTATTCATGTTATTAAATGAAACAGAAACTATTCTTCTATTCTGCATTCTAATCTCCTATTACAGTATATACAATCTTGAAGGTTGGTTCCTTCAGTGTCTAATATATACTGAATAATGTAGATTGGTGTATATGTGCACACTATCGTGGACAGCCATGATGACTCAGGGAGTGCTGGTGTCATTGGTGTCCGACATAATCTAAAGAGAGATGACATAACATTGCTTAAAAGATTTTGAGATGCAGATTAAGAGATGAAGCAGTCATCACCGCCACGTCCAGTCCAGTCGGGCTCATGACTCTGCAGTATTATGGAGCCTTTTGAAAGTGCTGCTGCTCTTTTTAGGCATCACTTATGGAGGCTGTCCAAAGAAACATTGATGAAAGCCACTGGATCAGTAACTACTGTACTGTACACACTGTACTGTATATGTCAGCATATCATGTGGGTAAAACATGATTTACATGTACAGTAGAGTTTCAGACACTTTGGTAATGATTACAACAGGCACTAATGCTTGTAATCAATAATGATATGATGAATGTGCAAAATTTTGCAAAAGGAACTTCACTTCACTTGACTTAGTATGTTGGGTGCATAGTGTCATTCTATAATTTCACAAAAAAAATTAAAGGGGAATGATAAACCTTGAATATTTCTTAAATTTAAGTGTAACAGAGTATAGCTATAAATATAAAGTCATCCTTAACTTACGTGGGTGTCTATAGGTCCTGTCTACACCTAGGCAGGTCTGTCTGTTCTAATGTATGTTTAGAACATATGCTTTGAATGAAGAGCAGACAGAAGGGGAAGGTTTCTGCATATTAACACAACTTATACAAGTTTATAAAGTGTAAACATATCCTGACTCTGATATAGGAGGTATCATCTTGGTGTGCTGTTAACAGTACCATACCACCTTAAGGCAGTCTTTCCTCTGAACCTCAAAGTGACCCTTGATACAGTTTGTCTGCCTTACACCCTTACACCACCTGACTCTCACACTGTAGGCCTCATTTTTCTCTCAGTGCTGCAGGAAATTAAATATCTTTGGACTGTTTTTGAATGTCAAACAAAACACGCTTATTAAAGATGTCACCTTGAGCTGTGGGAGATTGTAACAAGCATTTTCATACACTTCAAGATTAATTGGCAAAAAAACAAAACAATTGAGAATGAAAATATAGTAATCATTAGTTGCAGAGTTGATATGGATTTTTCATTACAGTGCAGTGTACGTACATAATGTACAGAAATCTTTATGGTGGCACCAGACACAGAAATTTCATCCCAGACAGTCTGTTATATTATGAATAGAGCCTGTTCTTTCCTTTGCTTTGCTTACGTGTTATACTTACTCAGCACTCCCTTCTCCACCAGTCGGTTTAATAATTTAACTCACACTGTTACAGCAGTAAGGGGAGCTTTACCTTTAATAATTGCCTCTGTTAGTCCAGTAAGATATTCTTGGCAGATGATCGACAGTTTTTAAACCTACCCCATAGATTTTAGATGTACAGTTTCTATCTAGATCTTCCAATTTTGTCTATTCTTTATACATAAAATATACATATACAATTACGTAAAATAATACATGCTTGCTAGGTTGTCACCTTTGTCTGGTGTTTATCCTTTCTCTTTAGTAATAATGTTGTTATAATATTCTAAATATATTAATAACCGGGTAATAGGTTTTTGATAAATGTTTTTTGGACCAAATTCTCTGCTGCCCTTTTTGGGAGGGTTGCTACCATCAGTCGAAGGCACCTGATAACCAAAAAAAAATTCTTATTAACAACTTATACAAATATTTTAAAGGGTAAAAGAGTCATGAGGATTTACACTGTTTTATTTTCTCTGTTTTGTAAGTACTGTACACTAACTTGTACATTAGTTGCAGCCATAATTACAACTTCATTGTTATTACTATGTTTTTATTTTCTTTCTTTCCCTGGTCAAACTAAGTCATGGTATGTACAAAAACTCATCAGGGAATAAAAACTACACATTGCTGCTGATCACGATTCACTGATGACTCATCTATATTCATCATGGACCAGCTGAATACACCATCATACAAAGCCAACCACAATTCACCATGACTACTAATACTGTATTAACCTACAAAACATTCACAGCAGCCAGATGCTGTTCTGGAGGGTTAGACTAGCTATGAGTTTGCTTGTGAGTCAATCTGATTACCGGTCATATTCCATTTTCAGACTGCACTGGAAAATAATCCGCTGGCTAGTCAAATGAAAATAACACACACAGACAGGCACCATGGATAATACTGGGCCATGCGCCGGATGTTACCTCAACTGACTAACCTATTTTGACTCCCACTTCTATTTCTATCTGTATTATTCTCACTGTTTATCACTCAGCTCTGTGAATACTCTGTGGACAGACTTTAGGGTTAAGAGAAAAGTTCACTGCATTGTCTGTGTTGAGTTTCATGATTTCCATTGCTCCTGGGAATATCCAGAAGCAGTGGGCAATGCACTATTTAACAGGCTTCTCACAGACACCATGGTTCTCATACATACAAACGAACAGGAATATACAGTATTTTAATAGACCTTCCTCTAAAATTAAATCTAAACGCATATTGCAGCAGAAATTGTACTGATATTGATAAAAGTGAGGAAATCAGAACAATGAAATATTCAATGAAGAATTCAATGTTTACACGAGTCAACCTGCAGACTGATGTCAATCCCTTTACAACAAACATACCAACAAACTCTGGACCAGTAAACAATCACAGCCAACAACAATACAGGACTTAAGCAATATGAAATTATATCAAAAAGAAGAAACATTTTAGATTAGCAGTACCTCACTAACTCCTGTCAAATCAGACGTGGGCACCCAGCAGCTACAGAGCGCAGTACCAGCTCCTCCGACCAACCGTCTGACAAAACTGAGGACCAATTTATATGGAGTGACACAACTGCTACTGTAATGCCAGAATGGGTTTAACTGGATCTTGCAAAAGCTGTTTATTCTTCCAAGAACTACCAAAAAAGTCGAGCAGATAACGCATCTGTCACGCTCATCACTCAAAGTATAATATTAATTACTTTCAAATGGAAAGTTGTGGCAAATAATGCATTCATTACCAAAATGATTTTCAGAAGTATTAAGATTTAAATACTGGATTTGAACTGTTATCATGCTTACAATGTGTACACAGAGTAAGCAAAGCAGGATGCCGATAGGCAAACAATATATATATATATATATATATATATATATATATATATATATATAATTATAATATTCTATTCATTTTATGAACAGTGGGTGCCAGTCTATCTCAACACTGTGGTGGCCAGGGTTGAAGGGACCTATTGCTGCCTTCTTAGACATAATAGTTAGCTTGCTGTTGACAGACATCTGTGTCTCCAGACTAGAATATGCTGACAATAACACCTCCATGAGTAAATGCATTCTCTTTGGCTAATTCTGGGCGTGTAGTATTTGTGGTGTTATCTTGGGGTTTAAAGTCGATCCACCAGCACGAGTTGGGCAGAATGTGAGACAGACTCAGGCACTGATGAGAGTGTCTCTAATTCTCCTTGGCCAAGTGTCATTAAAATAATACAGCATAAGACATCAGAGGCTCCTGAACACTTTCTTCCTTCCTACCCTCACCATTGACCTTTGTCTTCAGCAATTTCTCCACAACACAGTCCAACAACAAGGATGTATTGGCCCAAAGGATGCTGCTCAACAAGCACCACTAAGTTGAGCACAACACTGGGTCAAATTACATCAAAAAAGAAAACATAAAAGAAATTACGGTAATATAAAATAATACGTCTGTTATTTCCTTGCCTTTTAGGTCAGTTTTGATCTCAGCTCCCAGGGAAAATATCTGACTCTTTATTGGCTAAATGCTTCACTATGTTCACTAACTCTGTCTATTTCCCATTTGGTATTGAGCAGTAAAGTGGGTTTATCACATATTTTTCCAGAAAAATTGGTTGATAAACAATGAGACTGAACTACACACTGCATGAATGTAAAAACATATTATATTGCTCAATAGCACAATGGAGCTGTAGGGGGATGATATTGACAACAGCAATACCTTTAAAGATAAAGCACACTGGCACCATGACCCACTTTTGATTCCTCAGGCATCAATTTTGGATGTTAGTGCTGGATTTCTTTGGACAGACTGAACCAGGATACTAACAGAAAAACTTTGCTTTAGTTTGATGGATGCTCGTACATATATAGTTAGATGGTTAATAGACCAACTTTTGCTCTTTTTAGAGACTTCCAGTCTTTTCTTTTAGCGTCATCATTTGAACTGCATGCCAATGGTGCATTTGCCAAATCTGGCTCATTCACTACCACTACAATTTATATGTAATAAAGAGAAATGGAAGAGACATCTACTGTGTTTTGCAAAACTGCAATTTGCATCAATATTGGGCTATTAAAACTAAGAAATGGCCAATTCATATTCATTTAGTAACATACAAGCTGGGGTTGGACATAAGTGGCCATCTTCCCTGCTCACAAGGGTTTTTAAGTCCAAATTAAATCACTCAACGAAGAGCCAACATTTTCTATATTGGGACCCACCATCTGTCATCCTTTACCCAGTCAAACTACTATACAAATCATATTTTGCTTTGGGTTAGGGTTAGGATTGAAGAATAAGATATGCTTAGGTTGCTTTTAAGGATCCCATTTGGAGTTTCCATAAACCCCCTAGAACTGTGTTGAGAAACCAGCCAAGCAATACAACCTTCTGGCTGCAACATATTTAGAAAAGTGGGGGTTGGATTCTACCTGGTCAAATGTCTCAAGGCAAAAGGTCTCTTAATATATATAATCTGGTTGATTGATAGATTTTATTTATATATATATAACAGTTTAAGATGTATATATAGAAGTTAAATTGACTTGTATCAATTTACATGAATGATATAAACAAATATGGATGCTTCTCTTTAATTACTGTCACATTATCAGGATTAATCACCATGAGTCATTAGTGGCACGATCAAAAATAATCTACAGCAACCTTTAGTTTCTTTTGGTTTAATCCTTTTCCACCAACAAAATCTTATTTCTTTTAAAGTTTTTACTAATCCAGGTTACGCAACTGAGTCGGCAAAAGTTAGTCAGACTGATGCCAGCGCTGCCCCGGTGTCAATAAGCAAAACAAGTTTAATCAGTCTGTGGTATGGTGATGACGTAACTTGGTTCAGAGTGCCATCACATTGCTTGGAGTCAAGCTGCCGTCTCCTGCTTATTTGTGGATTATGTTTTTTCTGCTTCTTAGTTTAGACCAAAAAACTCCTTCAATACATTTGCCTCAAGTCAAAATACCAGCTCTATTATTGCTGGACATGATGCATCAAAATGCTCTAGGCACACATTTCTCCATGGTTTGCATGTGACTTTATTAATGGGATTCAAACGATAAATATAATAAAGTTCACTGTATTAGTTACCAAACACTTTATCAGTATGAGCCAACAGGCCTACTGGGATGTTCTGTTTGTGTTTACGTAATCGAATCAGCACAAGTCAGTCTGATTCCAGCACTGCCCCAGTGTCCATGAGCAACTTCAGATTAATCACTCTGAGATCTGCTTGTGACGTAAGTTGGTTCAAAGTGCCATCACATCATCTGAAGTCAAGCAGAGCTCTTGTGGATTATGTTTTGTGTGCCTCTTAGTTCAGGCCAAAAGAGACTCCTAATCCATCAGCCTCAGGACAAAATACCAACCCAGTGTATGAGCAGAGCTCCACTAATGATTCCTACTCCATGAGCTGCTTGTGGCTTGAATGATCAATTCACATAGTCCTTTATAAAGGCGATTATAGGTGATCCTTTATAAAGATTTTTTTTTTAGTTCTCAAATAATAAATTGATGAGAAATCCCTGTGTTGGTAGTTAACAGACCTACTTGGATGGTCCGTTTGAGGCTGTTTGTGTTTATTCAGATTATTAATGTGACAACTGAGCTGTCATTCTGATCCCTTTTAAAGTGACTTATTGAACTTTATTCTGCCCATTTTGATCCCCTTGCTTGATTTTGCTCCATCAATGGGCGCTATCGAACAACCCTACATTTGAAATCCAATCCATAACCTATTAACTTGTGGGCATTCACTAACCTACATCTGTGCTGACCCTGATAAATACCTTCCCAGCAGGGTGTTGTGTGTTAAATCAGGCCAGTGTGACACCCTGAGGCAGTTGCAGGCTCACAGACCGTGTGGCTCAGTCTGTGTGGAGGCCCCTGTCAGCCTCACCGTAAGTGTAGACTATAAGATCCTCTTACAACATCACTGCAGCATCCTTTCCAAAACATGGCCAGTAATGTGTGATGACCTGTCAGGCAGAAAAATGCACATCCTGCAAAGCGCACACGCGTAATTACGTACGAGCAAAAAAGCGCATCTGGCTTTACCAAAGGCATCAACAGCTGGAAGCTTCACTGCACAACAAGTCCGGCCACCAAAAAGAAAAAAGAAAAAAAAAAAGCTGAGATAATCACACAGAGATGATGCTCGGTGCAGCGTGAGCATCCGTCGTGTGTGCTATAAGATGGCCCTGTGTGGCACCAGCTCCATCCTCGTCATCTCTGAAGGGCTTGCTTGTTTGTAGGCCGAGCTCTGCCACTTCCGACGTGCAGGCTTAGATCACAACCACACGCTCAAACACAAGACGATGATCCAGTTATTATAATATCGCACACGATGATGGCATGTGTTACTGCAATGTTACCTCTACGGTTTAAAGCGTTAGTGAAATAAAAGCGAGTAATCTCACAGAGATGATCAACCTGACTCAACCCCAGCAGGCCCGCTAGTACCAGTAACTCCCAGATCAGACGATGTATAACCCAGCAGCAGCGGGATTTACAAACCTTCCCTTACCTCGTCATCGGATCTCATCGTGTGTGCAGTCCTAATCTGTGTGAAACCGTGTCCATGACATGCTGCTTTTCTTTTGGAGGTAGGAAGAAGAAGAAAAAAGACAGATTCGCTCTCCTCCGCTATGGTCTCAGCATCAGCAGCAGCTCCGTACAATGAAGCAGTGATGGCCGGTGGTGATGATGCTGGGAGCCCCGCCCTCCTCTCCATGCAGCCAGAATGAGCTCACTGGTTTCCAGCTCAGCCGGCTCCAGCGCCGCCGCCGCAGTCCACCAGCACACAGAGCCATACAACTGTCCGTAACGTTTCTGTAACAGTAAGCAAACGTTTCTTAAACGTTAAAAAAAGAGCAAAACGTTTTCATTGCAACTAATGACTTGTTTGTGTTCATTCATTATAATAGTATATTCATCTGCAATGTGAATCCTGTTGGTTCCCACTGATGGGGCCCATTAAAAGAAATAATTGTGAGAAACTTAATGGGACAGTTTTTCAAATGCTACTCATTGTCCAAATGAGTAATCCAGTCATCCACAATCAACACTGTTTTACACCATGGGTCAATATAATCCAACAAGAGGCCCAAGATCTCCCACCTATAGTTGTATAATATAGTTTAGTATATGTTGTGAGGGGAGTATTAGTTTGCTTTTGAATTACTGTATATGATATATAGTATATATACATATTATACACTATTATATACCTAAATATTAAGCAATTCTATATCTTAATATATATATACTTATATATATATTATATATACTTATATATTTATAATATATATATATATTTATTCTATATATATACTTATATATATATATATATATATATATATACTTATTATTATACAAACTTACATAATATGCCTTGCCTAATGGAAATGCAAATAACTATATGTGTTAACACCAGTCGTCTATTCTTTAATTGTGGAAATGTTCCTTGAAGAACTGAAGTGGTGATTAACAAATATATGTTTTACCCAATTTTGTGCTTCCCGTGTAGTATGCATGATCAGAACTTTAAAAACTTCAAGCGAGGCTGTACTATTAAGGACAGTTTTTACAGCCCGCAGGTTATACATTAATGACTTTCAGAGGCAGTCACAAACACCGGTAAAAAAAACAGAACACATTTCGCTGGTTTGAAAAATGAATCTGTAAAGGTTTGTAATCTTTAATATATGTTCCATAACCTGTACAACACGTGTTAGAGTTAGCTCTATGGGTTTTGCAGTAATAATTGAGTGAGAGGTAGCGCCATCTAAAGGCAGGTCGCAGAATTGTGAGGAGCTGAACTCAGATCTCTCAAAAGTCGATTGAATATTCAGATGATATAAATTTACTGGTGCAGACGTCATGAAATTCTGTTAGATTTAACGCACATCTACTATCTGCACCTGAACTACTGTCTCACTCATCATCATTCTAGACTATCAGAGCTGCAGTGACATCTTCACTCTGCTAACAAACCCAAGCATTTCAACTTCACATTCGTGCGCACTCTGTGCCGTACAGTTCTTTATATTCTGGACAAAAACTTATACAAGTACGGAATGCGTTGGCCTCACTGAATGTTTATGGAAATAACTGTTAAGTGATCTACAAAGGGCAAAGATGGTCATGAATGGAAAGAATGATTCCTGCGCAACTTCTGTGCCAAATGGATTAACACCACAGACACCTGAAGAGTTGAAGGCCCCCCTCTCCCCTAGTTTATTGTTTTTTCTCCGAACTGATCAAGAAGTCTTTATTTATTTTTTTAAATGTATTTATTTTTGCAGGTGTTTTCTTCATCCCCGACATTTCTTTTACCTGTTCGCATCCTTCAGTGCGGATTTGCTCTGGGCCACGTGTGGACACTACTGGAACACAGGTAAGCTGTCCTGCAATTTTTGGATGGGTTTGACTGCAAATTGTAGTGTGAATATGCAAAGGTGTACCTCTTTAAGTTACCATATTGTTACCTATTTATTCTCTTACCTCATATCTTGTTTAGTGTAGTTAGTGGAAAACTTCCTTGTCCACAGGTAAGCAATATGTGGCACACCATATACAGGAGGTAAACACAGGGACAAATCACACAAACTACATTAGAACAAATATAAAACAGCGACAACAAGAAAAACTGTAAAGTGTATTTAAAGTGTTACTGTGATGCCACAAAGATAGAATATACAAATACTTTGCATGTTATTATCTCTGAGGGGTGCATCAGGGCATGTTTTAAGTTCATCTTTTAATTTGAAATGTTCATTCCCACTGTTATATTTTCTTATACTTAGACTTATGCTTGGACCTCAACTATCCAAATCTGAGCTTCAGCATAACATCCAGACCGAACACCACTCTTCCTGTTGTGGAGTTCTGTGTAATTTCTATTCCAATCCATTTCCCCCCCTTTCTTTCTCTCTTTTCCTTCTTTTCTCAGTCCTCCCTATCATTCGAGAGCACCTCTTCCTCCCCTCTACACAGCCCACCTTTGCTTTTCCTCTCTGCCTCCTCTCAATCACCCTCCATGTCTTCCTCAGTTTTCTTTTCTCCCTATAATTCTGTTCTCCTGCTCTCACCCTTCCACCCATCACCATCGATTCCTCCTCTGTCCAGGCGCCGGGTTTTAAAAATCTCTGGCGGCATCGAGGAGGTGGGCAGCTTGAGGTGGGAACTGGTCTTGTGTCTCGTCCTGTCCTGGGTCATCTGCCATTTTTGTGTTTGGAACAGCATCAAGTCAACAGGAAAGGTTAGCTGCTTAAACACTGATGAACATTCAGACATTTTTCACACATATTTGTAAAAACTCTCCAAACTGCTGGTTCAAAAGAAAGTCAGCTAGATCAAATATACATGACTTTCAAAAGTGGATTTGTGTGTATGTATATTTATGATATATTAATCATCATCAGTCCTTGATTATTGAAAATATCTAATATTCATTGTTTCCAGTTGCTCAAATGTGACGATTTGCTGCTTTTCTCTATTTTATATTACTGTAAACTGAACTTGTTTGAGTCTGAGCTCTTACTTTCTGTGTTTCCTTTCAGGCGCATACTTCACAGCCACTTTCCCTTTCATTATGCTGTTGGTTTTGCTCATACGTGGTCTTACTCTGCCAGGGGCAATGGATGGAATCATTTACTACCTCTACCCTGATATCTCTCGCCTTTCAGATCCACAGGTATACAATCTGAGCAGAACTTCTATATTGTTTCCTCTACACAAGACGTGCACATACAAAAATGGATTTTGTTTGACCTTTTCAGGTGTGGATGGATGCTGGCACTCAGATCTTTTTCTCTTATGTGATCGGCTTTGGGTTCCTAACCTCTCTTGGGAGTTACAACTGTCCCTGCAGACGCATTTCTTTGCTCTTTTGTGTGGCCTCTTTATAGGATTTTTATGCTGCAAAGCTAAGTATTTCTTCATTTAAGTTTAATTAGTTTATAGTCCTGTGATTAAAACAAGCCAATTAAATGAGAATCCATTTCTCCAAAACTATTAACCAGGCTATCCACTCTTCATTTTTCTTTCAGGGACTGTTTCTACTTGTGTTTACTAAACAGTGCAGTATTGTGGCAGGCTTTGCCATTTTCTCTGTTTTGGGTTACATGACCTATGAACGAGGAGTGGATATTTCTGAAGTAGCTGAATTAGGCAAGTACTGAGTCAGTTAGATCCAACTTGACAATCTGACTGATAGACTGTTTTATTACCTTATAAACATTATGTCTGGCATAGCATTACAGCATTTTAGTGCAGTAATGCAGCTAGCCAATGCGAGCCTGAGCCAATTTTTTCTTTTTTTTTTTGCAGACATGGTTGGATATTTTGCTGTTCAGTTTAGCTGCTGCAGATACCATTACTGGCCTGTAAATGAGTTTAATAATAATAATGAATCTAGAATGCCATGATGCCCTTTCCTCAGGTGTGGTCGGTGTGTTTCGTAGTCATGATCATTCTGCTTGGATTGGACAGTCAGGTACCAGACTAACCTGTCTGAATGAATGAACGTTTGAATGAATGGATGAAAACCTTACCCTTTTTCCTCCCAATGCTTCCTTCCAGTTTGTCGGCCTGGAGTGTCTCATGACGTCACTTGTCGATCTGTTCCCGACTTACCTGCCAAAGGCTGTAAACGTGAGCTGGTTCTGCTTGCTATCTGCAGTACCTGCTGTTTGCTGGGATTCTCTCTGGTCGCTGAGGTTTGTACAGTTCCTGTCGGTAAAATATTATAAGAAGCAGACAGAGCATAGGGACTAAAGTCAACTAAAAACTAGGGATAAAATCGGTCAATTAACATTACACTTAAACAACCAGCCTAGCTTTATCTGTGGGTACCAAATTCCAAGAAGTTTTATACTTTTCCTCTTCCTCAGACCCGAGGACGGTCTTGTAGATCAAAATGCTGCCTTAAAAAGATAAAACTAATAAAAATGATTAAACTACTTTGTTGTAGTCTGTTTTGTGCACTGCAGAAATGTTTTTTTGTCTTGCACCTAAATATATTTTTCTCTGGATGTGCACACACTTGGTCTATCTCAGAAAATTCACCTACAAGCACCTTCAAAGTGAGCAAATTATGTCATTTGTTTAATCTGTATAAAAATGTGTCCTGTAGCTACAATGTTACCCGGCATATTTAAATGATACATTTTACTGTCACGTCACATTACATCATTTACATTACATTTACATTAAGTCATTTAGCAGACGCTTTTATCCAAAGCGCCTTACATAAAAGGGAACAATCAAGGTATAGTGCGATCACAAGCCTTGTAGCTGTGTAGCACTAAGTGCTAGTGATGATAATTTGAGGTGTAGAATTGTTGTATAGTGCTAGGAGAGGAGGTCCTCTCTAAAGAGCTGGGTCTTCAGGAGTTTTTTAAAGGTAGAGAGAGACACCCCTGCTCTGGTAGGAACTGGTAGATGGTAGAGGATATCATAGACCTGTGTTTTATAAGTTTTGTAAACATGTGAAAACACGTCTGACAAAAAGCCTTCATTCAGCGGCTGCTCTGGCAGCAGCACGACGTCTCTCCCTCGCCTCTGTCACCGTGAGTTACTATGGTTACAGGAGCATCTTGAAATTTTGTAATCTCAATAAGATCATGAATGTAGTCGGATTGATCCACAATGCTGAAATCTTGTGTTTTAACATAATTGTACATGATTAATCTAAAGCCAAATAAAATGTTTTTATGTTTTTCTCCTTCATTTACTTTTCACATAATGTTAGTGTTTGAAGTTATTTGTAGACCCTCAAAGGAAGTAAGAGATTTGATATTGAATGGTTTGTCCTTCTCTATCGTGTGTGCTCATTCGATTATTAGTGGCGTGTGCGATTTGTTAATTAACTCTCATACATGTGAACTGGAACAGCATTGACATTAATTCTCAGACATAGAAGTCATGCCATTTGTTACAAGGGATCAGAATCACGGGAGAATCGACAGCAATCAAAACACAGCAGACAAACATTTAATGTGTTAAATGAGTATAATGAGTATAAGTAGGCAAAAGTAATGTGTTGGTCTGAGATGAGATATTAACTCTGTGTATGTGACATGACAAATAAGAGAATGGGCGTCATTTAGAAAAAAGAAAGCAGCTTCCACCTGCAGTTCCATGTCTGGAAAAATGAACACTTATTAGGATTGGCATCTCCTTTTATCTAAAGGAAGACTTTCTCTCATGTAATTACATTGGAGGGAGAAAGAGGGAAAAATGTGACTGTTACGGATATAATGAGGTTTACATGAATCCCCCCTGCTAGTTGTTGAAGTGTTGAGCATTTAATTAAATTCCCCAGTTTCTCATAAATCGCACAGATCATTGCCATCACTTCTGCGTTTCAGAATTGATGTGAATGCTGCGCCAGTTCACAGAGGTTTGGAGGGTTGCTCCAGGGGACAAAGGATGTGAAACAACATCACGTGGAAAAGGGAAAAGGGGTGTGTGTGAGAACCACAAGCATTCAAATTACTTCTATAATCTCTTTCTATAATTTTAAGATGCAATAATAATAATACAATTATTTTCCTGTCAAGGAGGATCACTGAATGAGAAGAAAACTTAAACAAATCACACAATTGTTATTGTTATGCCATTTTCCCCTGTTAACACAACAACCTGTCTTTAGCCCATCAATACTGCCTGGGAAAGTGAACCATTAGGTACTGGACTGTGTGTGTGTGTGTGTGTGTGTGTGTGTGTGTGTGTGTGTGTGTTTAGGAGAAGACAAACAACTGATAACATCACACTGATTCTCATGCCTTAGCTGCAAAAATAAAAGTATGCAAGGCGTGCAAGAGCTTTAACAAATAAAGTTCCGCATGGAATCAATTCATTTTTATTGTGAATTTGTAGATGTACCCTCTTATCAGGGGCAAAATTTGACCATCACTGTTATGTGTACATAAACATGTAACTGTCACTGGTATAGTTCTAATTGTGAATAAAGACACAAACCATTTTAATAAAAGACACTGTTTATTGACTTGCTTGTTTTGTCGTCTTGTAGAAAGAGCACAAATGTAACAGTGTAATAATTTAAACACTATAAATAAAAATCAGATGAACATGATTTGGAGGAAATTTATTCTTCTGTTAGGTTTGAAGGAGATTAAAACACTTTGGGTGCAAATGATAAAGCACAGCGTGACGGGAGTGTAACCCATTGTGAAGATACAGTAAAGCCAATTTGTGTCTATCCCAATCTAAAAATCTCTCTATATAAATCCAATACCATGACTTTACTCTGCATCCAATGTGCTTTTGTAAACTGACATTTCTGACCAAATATTTAGGAACATGTATTCAGTATTGAACAAGACAAATTTAAAATGTAAATTGAAGCATTTCATTTGTAATTTATAATATCTCAGTGTGATACAGTCTACAATTGTTTTCACTTAGTTGCTGTTCTGATTCAGAAATATGTGTGGAGATGTAAAGAAATCAAACATTCTGTGACACCATTTGCTAAGGTTGCTGCTGCTAAGGTTTTTTGCCACTGTGTGTTTTAATATTTTAACACCAGACATTAGTAAAGGTTTTTCTGTATCATACCTAATTTTAATGCTTTTACTTGGAAAAGCAGTTACTTCTGAGTAAAGACGTTTAAACGGAGCAGTATGTGGACAAAGATCCCACACACCAGTGCCAATTTCCTCAGAAAATATTTCTTGATCATGTCAACAAGTTAGGGGAGAGAACACTTGTGTAAGTGTTGAATAATGTGTGAGTTGCATCACTGCCAAAATTAAGGCACTACTGAGGGTGTGTATGCATGTTTGTGTGTGTCTGTGTGTGTACAGGTTCTTTAGGTGTGGGTCAAACTTCAATCGACTTCTGTCAGACCACAGGGTCTCCTGAACTCTTGACCACGCTCATGGATCCACTTGTTTGACACTGACAAAACAAAAGAGAAAAATATGTGACGATCAAAAATTGCAAAACAAGGTTTTTGTCAGCAGGTGGTAAAAGGATTTGCTCAGTATGGTATAAAGAGTGTGGTACAGGTTTCTTTCACCAAATGCTTGCTTTTGTTACACATCCTGCACAAAATGTCAAAGCTTTGGCAGATTTCCTTGTTCAAGTGTTCACGTCCTCCAGTCAGTCTTAAATTGGCCTTGACTTTATCTGTTTCTAGCTGCACTTGTTTATCTGTAATCACTGAGTCCAGCAACTTAATCTGTCAACAACGGACAGAAGACTGTAGATACGAGGACCGCTCACCCACTTATTACACTGGAGCTTCTCTTACCAGTTGCCTATTAGACAGCTCTAATTTGTTACATGTAGGTCTATCTTCTAAACAAATAGCAGCTTTTATTAACTCCAATGTAGTTGTTTTCTAATTGTATTCAACATATTCATACTTAATTGTGATTCATATGAATTTTGACTCACCCCATTTACTTCCTACTAAGACAGGACAGGCTGCATGCCTGGTCCTATAGTCTCCCTCGCCGCTTTTGAACAAATTGTACCAGAAGACTGCTGTCCCCTGTGGAGAAATGACATCCAATTAGAGAAGGAAAGTGGAGACACATGAATAAAGAATACCTGGAACAGAAGTAGACCCAAGAGAGCACTTTATATACTCACTCACTGTTCCTCATGTACATGTATACATATTGTAGTTATATAAAAACTATAAAATGTTGCTGCTTGCCACATTTGCAAAAAAAACAAACAAAAAAAAACATAAGGAGATTGCTTTGCAGCAAAAGCAGAGCCAGAGTCAGAAGGAAGGTTAAATGTGAAGATCTTTAAAGTCAAGCATGCAGGAGGAATCAAGGATCTACTTCCTACAAATTGTCCTGCAACACAGAATAATGCACAGAGAACCTCACTTATACCAATACTGACTCAGATCTGAGTTCCACAGGGGACACTAGTCATATGAAGTAAACACGCTGACATGGCTCTTGTCATAGTATTTCTTCACATTCAAACACACTCTTCTACTTCTCTCACCTTTCTCGGCCGGATTGCTGCCCCAAAGTCAGGGAAGACCGTGGCACCTCCTGCCTCGACGTCACTCATCTGAGAAAGGACAACAAATTTGTTACATTTTTTTTGGTCTATTTCTTTATTTGGTTGGAGACTTCTTCCTTACTTTTGTGAACACTCTCTCTTTCCCAAAAAAAAAAAAAAAAAGTGTTTTGGGCTTTCAAAGCAACATATTACATTTCAACACTCAAAGCATATGTTGTATGCCATACTGTAATTTAAAGGAATACAAATGTTATGACCGTGGAAATATCATTTTGTGAATATGTTTATACATCCATAAACACCAGGGGATGCTAATTAACTGACAGATCAAATGTCATAAGTTTTTTTATGTTATGTCATTCCATTAGAAAATATATAAAAAAATAAAAAAGAAGAAAAAATTACAAACTATTGCTTCCTGAGCGGTATATAAAAAACGAGCTATGAAAGAAATAATGCACATAATAACAAGTCACACATCTTTACCCAACATTGAAGAATTGCTATGTTTACTACAAAGAGAGAAGACAAGAAAGACTAAGGAAAAAGGAAAGTAGTTGTGTAAAATGGGAATTGTATTTCCCTTATACCATATGTTTAAGTGTCAATTGCTTTATTTCATTTCTGTAGTACCTGCTGATGCCTGGCCATGCAGAAGTCCTGTTATACTGTTTTATCCAGTTTATCCAAGTTATTTGTTCAGAGAAGCTACATTCATGATCATTATTACACGGCCTTATTAAATACTTGATTCTGATTGGTCAATTACAGCATCCTGCAGACATTAATTTCTGTATAGCCGACCATTGCTATGGACGCAGTTCTGATCATAGACTCTGGAGAACCCAATAATCATTTTTAAAATCAACAAAATCATTTTTTGACACAAAATATTGATTTGTCTAATAGGTAGCCATGTAATAAGTGGGATGCTGTATAGCAAGCAGGTCACTGTTGTGAAAATAAACCCTTTAG
The DNA here is from genome assembly GCF_000972845.2 of Larimichthys crocea. Classification (NCBI taxonomy): domain Eukaryota; kingdom Metazoa; phylum Chordata; class Actinopteri; family Sciaenidae; genus Larimichthys; species Larimichthys crocea. The sequence goes on from NC_040032.1 coordinate 4,271,023, forward strand.
GGTGATTCAAGATCTGTGATGCATCGCCCTGTCAGGGTTTATTTTACAACAATGACCAGCTCACTGTACATCATCCCTTACATAATGTTTTGAAGCATCATGTATCAAAGTGAACAATGAACTTAAATCCATCACTGGTTATATGCAGTCAAAAATTAAGTACAAACCTCATTCAAAAAAGTTCCTTTTTTTCTTATTTTATTTTGTACAACCCAGTGTTAGCAAGGGTAGAATTCAGAGTGGCTACTACGTCAGCATGTTAATGGAGGATAGCCAACACAACTCTCCACAATATGTACTGGAACTGATTGACAGAAAACTATTCTTAGATGTTTATAATCCAGGTGAGGGGATGTTTATCCAGCATCTATTTTGGGGTATAATCTCTAATTTTAAAATTTGAACTATATGACTGTGGACTTCTATGAAAAAGTCAATCAATCCAAGTACAAGTTTGAAACAGAGCTTATGCATATGCTCATGAAACTACAACAAAAGGAGGATGTAGATTTCAGGTGACTAACACGGCCGGCCTTCAACCAACGGTGACGTACTTACGTAGTTTAAAAAAGTTGCCACGCGATTTCCAGTGCCTAATCTTTTGAAAGCATCAGGTTCATCTTTCTACAAAGATAAAATTCAAAAGTGAAAATACACCATGAATACGCTGCTCGCTCACACGCGCGTGTACTTACGTAGTTTAGGAATGTAGCAAGTCTATTTCCATCGACCCTGAGGTTGCTGTCAAAAGGGCGCTGCAACAGATGTTTAGAACGTTTAACCCATCACCAAAAAGACCCACACTAGGAGCCCGCCACAAAGGGCACTAACTGTACTCATATCAAATAAAATCTACTCTATTATCTGTCATAAACTTAACTGAAACATAATTTAACTACATTAGTTGAAATTAATAGTTTTAAATTAAGTACTTCAAACACATACTAATATACAGATAACATCAATGTGCAGAAAAGCTTCAGACAGCTGCGTGTGCATTGCACAGTGCATACAGCTATACAGCAATAAAGATTGGGTGAACTTGTTGAAAACAGTAGGAAAGTTTCTTTCTGTGGAGATTTGAATGAAGATAAAAATGGATGAGTTGATGGAGATTTAAAATGTTGTAGTTTTAGAGAATTGGTAAAGAAATGACAGCAAATGATCGCTGTCCTATACTGATGATTCAGGAGGATTAGACAGATGGTTTTTCAACAGGGAGAAATGTGAGGAAATGAGTGATGTTAATGAGGTGGTGTGAGGTAATGTAGAAGAGTTAAATGATTCTGTTTGCGAGGCATCTTGAGTGCTGAAAGACAATTCCAAGGAAAAGAGGTAGGCATACAAACAATTGCACCATGGTGGACATAGAAGTATGGAAACCAGTAAACGTTTTGAGACGTCTGGTTTGAAACTGGGCGCATAAATGATTCCATTGAGGACCATTTATGTCAGATTATTTAGATCAGTATGATTATGGGTGTGTCACGATTGGATCTGCAGTAAACACATCTCTCAAAAAGTTAGAACACATTCACCATCAGGCTTTGAGGTTATCTTCAGTGTTTTTAGAACAATTTCAGCATTAGCATTACACGTTAAATGGGACCAATGCTGCTAGAAAAAAAAACAAGGACACAGCTTTCACTTAATTACTTGGTTAATTTGTTAATTCACAAGGTCATAAACACAATCATCCAACACAAGACACATTAAAACATGGACATGGACAGTTACATAAAAAGCAACAGAAGTAGAAATATTTCAAACATCACATAAGTACCAGCAATACAACCAATACAATATTACATTAATCAAAGATTCATACATAATGGCATACATACTTAAGTACTAAGGCTAAAACTTGGAGATCAAAGGGTTTTCACTTACAACATCCTATGAAAACACTTACAGTGATTGTATGCTGCCCTTGGATGAGAATTTAAGGCCACCCTCAGCTTATGTGTTTTTTTTAAGTGGCTTAACTATTAACATTCCATGCCAAGCTCTCTGCTCTGAAAATACAGTGGTCCTGTGTCTCCCCTGGCTTAAAAAGCAGTCCTCTGGCTGCAGCATCTTTTCCTATTTTGTCCCCTTCCTCTAAATAACCTTCCTGTTGACATTAGACAATCTGACTCTGTCAAACCTGTTCAAATCTGAACTTAAAACTTGGTTGTTATGGCTGCTCTTTCCAGGCTGACTTCTCAATTCATGTGTTAAATTGTCACATACATTCAACTCACCCTTGAGAAGTCATAGTGTGGCTCGTACTGTCCTCCAACTCCATAGTTAGCAACCTGGTCAGCCAATGACAACGGTCATATGTATTAAAAAAACTAAAATCATCAAAATTCAAATTTGTTCATCTACAATGCATGTACATGTAGCATGATGGCTAAAGCTACATTATTCTTTCTATGTATTTTATGTCTACGATGTGTATCGTCATCATTCTGAAATATAAGATGTCAAATGTTTGTGTGATATGACGATATCGTAATTCATATAATTCTGTAGGGTGTATTACAGTACATTACCTGTAGCAACTCTGCGGTGTCTACTGTTAGCCCTGTGATGGCTTCTATTCTCTGATTGACTCTTTCTATGACGGGGTCATCCTCTTCTTCCAACCACGCACTGAAAACAAAACAAAAGAAAGGAGAAAAAACAGTCACATAGTTTACTGTATACAAAGTAGACACAAACACATGTGGCAATGGATAGATAGATTTACATTTTTTTATTTGACTTTCCCTAAAATTGTCCCTAGACAGGTTTCCTTCTAAATGCAGCACACATTTTAACTGAATTTTCAGAAAATTTACAAAAGAAAATGCAGTGTGTGCATGTGTGTTTTTCATCCACTATTTGAATGGATTTTTATGCTTTTTGTTTATGTGCAATTTTTCATTTTCGGCCCAAAGAACACATATTTCACTGCAGTTTACAGTGTTTCTTGGTAAAAAAAACAAACAAAGCTCTATAAGATATATATAAAATAATATAATAATAGTCAAATAATAAAGAGGTCTAATCATGTATGAATAACTAAAATCCACAAAAGGGTACTCAAGGAAACTTTCTTCTAAATAAGTTACCTTTTTGACACTCTGTAGTTGGCTGTGGTCAGGACGCCTGTTTTGGGGTCACGGACAGTAGCTCTGGCAAGCTTACAAAAAACAAAAGTAACACACATATATGAACAAGTGTTTGTCATCATAAACAAGGAAGCCCATTGTTTAACATGTACATATATCTCTGTTGTGTCACAAATGATTTTTTATCACATAGGGTTAAGCATGTGTCTAAAGTGCTAAATAAATGATTTTTATTGGAACACTGACTTTTCTCCTTAAAATACAGAGCAGCTGTATGTTTGTGTTTAGCAGGCACCATTCTGATCTGAGATGAGAACAACTTCAGTACATTCAGAGTGAATGATTGGTCTTTGGCACACCTAATTTTGAATGTGTCTGATACGATAACAGGAAAAAGATTTTCTTCTCGGTGTGGTGTGCTGTTTAGCTGTGATTCCATCAGTGCTTACGTTAAACTACACCACCTAACCCTGGATAAAGTCATGAAACAGCTTCTTGCACTGCATTTACTATATCCCAATTAATAGCTGATAAGTTCTAACCAGAATTAGTATGTTGATGAACTTTATCAGTACTAATATATCTAATTTTATGTCTTGTTTTAAGTGAAGATTTTGTATATTTATTCTTATTTATTCATTGCATCTTGTCTCACCCTGGGTTTAGCCAGCTCCTTAATCTTCTCAATCTCCTCATGTGACAGCATTTCCAGGTAGCGTACGATGTGGGGGCTGTCCCACTCATCCTCCTCTTTCATGGGCTTCAGCAGGAGAAGAGGGTTCTTGTTACCATTATGGTAGCGACAGAACAGACGGCTGCGCCTTGCGTCGTTCTAGTAAAATATAGAGGATGAACAGAACATAATGAACCTTTGTCTCATTATACAAATGCTCCTTCAAGAATAAATTCTGTGGATCTGCAGAGCTTTTAATTTAGACCCAAAGTCAGTCTGAAAATAAACACAGGTCTTCAGATTACAGCCTGCCTTACCGTCAACAGGCTTTTATCTTTCTCTTCATCACTCACCATTTGGAGGCCCTCTCCTCTGCAGAGGGCTTCATAGGCCTCTCTCTCTGGGAGATGGTCTTTGGGTCTGCTGTAGGTTCCCAGCTGGATGGGCTCCTCAGAAGCAGCCTCATAGTCTTTGTTCATCTCATTGCGTTGCTTAAACAGTAAGCGCTCAAAATACCGCAGGTTTCCACCTGCCCTCTGGTGGCTGGAGTCTGTCAGTACAAGAAAAGTTGAACTGTGATTGAAAACAGGATAACTTATAGTGCTTAGGATAGGAGGAATAATATTATTCATAGTCTACCCAAATTAATTTTTAAAAAGATAGAAAAAGAACTGCACTGTCAATCTTAGTGTCTCTTTCATCTCTGTGGGCCTTCCCCCAGACGGAGCCTTGTCACTTGTGTGTTTACTTACTTAGTTTGGCTCAATTCCTGAATGCCTATGTAATTATTATAATGTTATTTGAGCCAAGAAAGCCTAATATACATAGAAAAGGTCTGTCCTAAGGCAATATTAGTATTTGACTCTGGGAATTTTCCACCAAAATCTCTGAATCATCACACTGATTAAGACTATTCTATATGATGATGTTATTCCATGTGATCTGAAACCAATTTTTGATTTTAAATATAAAAAATATTTACTCAATGGCAGTTTCCATTTACAGTCAATGTGGACTAATGTGGACAAGTATATACTATATATTTGAGTACTGCGGTCAAGTACAATTTAGGGGTTCTTGTCCTTTTTCCATTCCATTTTTATTATTTCTACTTAATACTTCCACTCCACAACAATCTAGGGGGGAGATTTGCTACCCTACAGTATATGAAACTGTTCAAATTAGCAGTGCATAGACCAACTATAACATTATGTTGTAATGCATCAATAATAATGGTCCAATATTATAATAACGACATGAGACCATTCTGCACGAAAGGTGACTTTAAGTATATTTTTCTTCTAAATCAGTACAATAATTTTGAGTGACATTTTTATGCAGGATTTTGGCTTGTCCTGGAGTGTTTTATGGTGTGGTTTTGCTATCTTACTGAGATTAAAATTCTTCTTCCAGCACAGCAATCCCTGAGTGTCTTCCCTCATGTTCTTGGTTAGTGTCTGAGGCACTGAAGCAGTTACATAGTGGCTAGTAGAGAGAGCACACCCCCTTGTGGAGTTTTGAGGAAATACACTGAATACTCAGTGAGCAGAGGAATACAGGAACATACTGTTCCTCCTGAACATTTTTATGTTGGAACAAAGTTGCCCTGTGTACCAAAATTACAGAAACACCAACAGTAAACAAAGTGCATCATAAATATTGACTTGATTAAGGTTCTTGCAAAAAGAAAATGTGCAGTTTGCTGGAGGGGGCAGACCACTCAGACGGGGACCCAGTGACCTACAAATGAGTATGCTTGCTCGTTCCCCACAGTGCTGCTTTAACCTAATTTGGTTACACAAATTCAGTCCTGGCGGAGACCAGTATGGCAACCACTTCCTACTAATGGAGATCTGCTAAAGAAAACCAGAAGGACTGATTTAATTGGCACTTAATATAAGAATATTTATGTGGGAGACGAGACAGTGACAAAATCTATTTTCCGTTAACACATGATGTACATGTATTGTCTAGCCTCGCTATTTGCGGCACTCCATTAATGTTTGCTTATGTCAGCCTATTATATGAGTGTGAATGTTTCATTGCTCTTGTAAACTAATGCATTTTTTGGTATTTTTTGGTGACTTTCAACACTTTCAAACAATAAAAAGTGATTGCTCACCTTGCTCTTTCCCTTTTTTTACTGCATTCCTCCACAATATATTTTCTTAATCTGAACTAAACCTTGCTTCTTGCTTTTCCCTACCTGAATATGAATTGTTATGTGAATTTTCACTGTGTCTGCTACATCCGCTCTACCTCAAGCCATTTCACTTGACATGTAAACAGGCATACCACAGGTCTAAAATGATGGCCTGCAGCTGTCAACACACCACTTGATGCAGAGACTAAAATAACAGTTACAAACCATGGGCTCTTACTTCAAATGGACTACACCCGGCTGCTCTGGCAAGCCGAGCACACCACTGCAGTGATAGAGGAGGGCGTACTGCCGTGATTAGTGAAACAGCAAGAAGACAACCCATCAATTACCCCACAGCAGAGTGCTGTGGCTGCATTGGTCAGCCTACTGATCTCTGTATGTGTTCTGGGAGGCAACTGCAAAACTAGCTCCTTAAATGCATGTCAAAAGCTATTTTAAATTTCTAAAAATTGAGACCCTGAACCCATTCACCCATCATTTATGGTTGCCAAAAATACAAATAATGAGCCTGACTCATGTTGAGATGAATGAATGAGAGAGCAAGTGTAATGTGTATGTGCACATGAGCTTCTTTTTCTTTTGTCTGTACACTTATATATGCTGGACCTTACCAATAGCCACAAGTCGGCGTGTCAGCTCAATGGCTCGCGGTAAGTCTCCCATTTGGTAAACAGAATAGCTGAGGTAGTCCAAGATCTCCGCCTTGGAAACCACAGCTTCCTCGCCGGCGTCCAACTGCTTCAAGGACTGCTGCATCCACAGAACAGCATGGTAATAGTCTGCCTCATTGTACGCGGTCTTTCCCATGTCGAAGCAGTCGTCCACCGTCAGTAAGGCATTGGAGTGAACACCTGGGGGCAGGATTCATTATCTTTAATCCTGCAGATATTGGATTGGATTTCTACCCCCTCCACTCGCACATGAGCTTTTTTTGCTTTTGTCTGTACACTTATATATGCTGGGCCTTACCAATAGCCACAAGTCAGTGTGTCAGCTCAATGGCTCACGGTAAATCCAAATTCCAAGTGTGAAGGAGACACTGCAGTGGCCACACCCTATCTAAAGTCAGTGTTTAGTTTGTTTGTTCTGGGCTACTGTAGAAACATGGTGGACACTGTGAAAAGAGAACCCACTGTGTCTGTAGATATAAAAAGCTCATTCTAACGCCACAAAAACATAATAAAAATATAGTTCCGCATTCTATCGCTGCCATTTTCTGTAAATAGAATCCCCTAAATCTTACAGACAGGACCTTTAAAACTCTAAACACAGTTACTGACTTTTCTAATCCCGCTGCCTCTTTAATTTAGTTATTCATCTGTATTTTCTTGTTACTTAACATACAGCATATGCCAAAGTCAATATATATATATATGTGATAAGATACTATTGGCAGAATATTTTCAACTTTTTCAATTTATTTTAGTTTGCCAGCCATTTTTACTGACTTACTGGATTCCAGCGCAGCATCAACTGGCACGGATTCACGCATACAAACACAGGCTTGAACACACATGCCTGTATACACACCTCATACCTGTGCTCTATCCAAATTGTGTGTGAGTGCCACTGAAATCATCCAATATGAGGATGTCTGACTTTGGTAACTCCTAGTAGTATAAAACTAGGCCATGGTTACTCTAACTCTGACCCCATACACGTTTATCCTAAATCCAATCATGGCCCACAACCAAAGTAATATCTCCAACCTCATCTTAAACTAACAGCATTCTAACTTTAAACCCAAACCCCAATGGTCAACAAGACTTAATTTTACAAAGAATTTACTCTGTCGGGAGGGTCTGAAACTCAAATTGCAAAGCACAAAGAGAAATAGTATACACACAGTAACCACCCATTATGGGTGGGTTCAGTTTGCCTTCCTCTCTTTTTTTCATATAAACTCTATAAATATTCATGTTCTCTCAATGCACACTGTTGGTTACCTGGTAGCTTTCCTTTGGAGAAAGCCTCAGAATCCAGTTGGTATGTGTCCTGAAGACGCATCAGTGCCTTGGCTGCACCCGTCTCATCTTCTTCATCTGGAAAGTACTGTCTATGTACGGACATGTTGGAAATGAACCCTGGAGAGGAAAAGTAAGAAAACATGGTCAGGAATGTCAGGATGTTTTTGACAATGAAAAACTTCATAAAACATGATAGGAACACATGCACACCAGCAATAAACTCATTTATTTATGTCCTAACTTTATGTAAAGTCAAGGCTACAGTAAAGTGAAAGATACGTGGTACTGATTATGATTTATTAAATATTAAATACATTTGGGGCAGTGTTTAGCTCAGTTGGTAGAGCAGCCGCCCCATGTGCAAAGGCTCAGTCCTTGCTGCGGAAGCCCAGGGTTCAATCCGACCTGTGGCTCTTTCCCAAATGTCATTCCCCATCTCTCTTTCCCCACATTCCTGTCACTTTTCAGCTGTCTCTATCAGAAATAAAAGCTTGAAAAGGCCAAAAAAAAAAAGAAGAAGCTTTAAATACATTTTAAAACAATAAAACTGTAAATCACCACAGAGTCCTCTTCTTTTCTCCTCTCTGCCTCTGATCCTGTCTCAATGTGTTTGCCGCACAAATTCTTATTGAAAACAAAGCTAACAAGCCAATATCTTGGACGCATTCAGGCGTATAACCTAATAAGCCAGTACAAACTTTCTTGCCACAGGAGTTCCAGACTTTCTGTAAATAAATAAATAAAACATTCTTTCTGAGTAACCAATATTATCCTTCTCAGGCTGCGTGATAATCATATATCGGAGTCTTGGTTAGTTAGTGTGTGGTTAATGATGATTACTACAAAAAGTACTATGTACTGGAGAAGTATTGTCATGTGTTTGTCTACATATTCTTTCATCCATTCATATCATGTATCACATCTGAGAAAATATAAAAGAAACTCCCGAGGGCGGATGTGACATTCTCATTTCATATTTTGATTGATTTGTACGTGCTCTGTACAAACAAATCATATAACAAAATCAATAAATGAGCCTGCACTGTATATGATGTATGCCTGGCAAATGTCAATTTTTCTTTCAACTTTTCTAACATGACGTGAATAAATCTGTAGCTAAAGCATGCGCTCTATCTGCTAATGTAAATAAAAGGTTATACATTATCTAAATACTGCAAGTCTTCTATCTTCTTGTGTTTATAAGGGTTACATCTAATTTCGCTCACTCTCTCATAGCCACGTATACAGATCCATTTGTGTGACTCAACTCGTTCTATCTGCCACACAGACACATTATGAACTCATGTATAAACGTTTAGACTTTCATGTCCAAACACACACACACAGAAATAAAGAACATGGCCAAAATATGCAGAGATGAGGAACAGCTGCAGCTGAAACATGACAGCCTCTGTTCTCTCTCTCTGTTTATATGGGGACTATTTGAGGAGAAATTTCCATTTAATTTTTTTAAAGCTTGGATTACTCATCTCACATCCGCTCTGGATTTAATATTTGCTGCTCTTCACTTGCTCTGTGCTCATGTTCAGGGAAGTCCCATTGGAAAAGTGAATTCAGATTTAGAGTTGGACGTATGAATACATACAATGTCAACGGAAAGGCAAGAAAGAAGGCTAACAGGTGCAGATTTGAAGAAAAGGGAACCAGTCTGGATGAAAATACGTTTATTGGTACATTTACACCTCATGGTATGAGGTGTTGCATACAAGTAGGCACAGTTCAAACGTACAGTCTGAGCTTGTTTGTCGCAGCAAATGTCTGTATACTCTCAGTCAGGCAACAGGCCTGACCGTCCTCAATGACCGTGCAGGAGTCAACTTTACACAAATAAAGCATAGAGATTACAACTAATATAACACGCTCCTTCCGTCCTTCCTTTCCTTACCTGCAGAGGGGTTCTGAAGCACCAGGCTCTCCAGTTCAGTCCACTCTGTGTTGAGTCTCTTCATCAGTTTGTAAGCGTTTACTGGGTGTGCCAGGTAGCCCTCTGGATCAGAGGTGGACACTCTGGTCAGAGCATCTAGTTTGCTGGCCCAGCTAAGAGATAGATGGACAAAATATTGTTACAACAGTAAAAGCTCCCATTAGACAGATACATAGACGTTTTGAAGATGCTGTACTCATTCTACATATGACTTTACATTGACATTAAAGTAGATGTTCTGCTCTTTTTCAGTCACTTGGAAAGATCTGGTGGAAAAGTGTTGACAAAAAATAAAATTAAGTTAAAATGTTAGAGCTCTATACATGGTAGAAATACACAGTTCTAACCACTAAATGGTTAAAGAACTGTTAATATGAACAAAACTCTTTGGTGATTGTTAATGCAACAAATGTAAATGTTTTCTTCAATTTGTTAGTGCTATTGCTGACTGTTGATGAAACTATTAATATTTACAATATGAGTCTGTGCTACTGAGATGATTTTGACACTTTAATCCACAAGCAGGGATTATTTTAAAGACTACTGCAATAGTATCTTTTACTACAAAACACAAATGAAGCATAATATGGACAGCGGTAAGGATTAAGTGAAATACCAACAACTGTTCCTGTTCTTAAGTAAAAGTAAAAACATGTATACTCTACTATAACAAATACAAACCCTGTATCTGGATCCTACACAAGTAAAAGTACGTAAATTCTGACTTTTTTCTTATTCTGTATTTTTAAATGAAACTATTTGAGATGCTTAGAGGATCAGTATCTCTTCGGTGGAACTGCTAACAACCCAGACATTTTAAATGTGACGAGTCCCAAGTAGACACAGCTTTTTTGGAAGAAGAAAGTATACTAAAATGGAAATACTGAAGTAGATTACACAGTCCACTGTCACAGTTTGTGAATATACCTTTTTACAGAAGCAAGCTTGGACTCCTCTGCTTGTATGTAGTCCCTCAGAGACTGGACCAACTCTTTTTCTGTGTAGATCAGGTCTGTCATTTGTCCTGCAGAGAGAGACAGATGAGTGAGAGGTGTCACTGGAGATGAAATCAGCAGCACCGTTCTCTCTACAAAAATGTCACCTTTTAATTTCCTCAAAGAAGTGTCAAAAAGATCAAGAATTTGTTAGCATACCTGCTAACAAATTCAGGTTATGTTCATCTTCAGCATTTTCTTGACAAATGTACCTATTTCTAATTTAAAACTAAAACAGTTGCTGGTACTGACAGCTGTTAACACTGTTGTGCTTTGCTTTAAAAAAGGTCTATAAAATGTATTTCTGGTAACACTGTTTGCCACACACTTACACTGAGGTAGAAATAAATCATCAACCACAGACTGTGAAGCTTTGATTGTAGAGAATTACTCAGCAAACTACAGAGGGGTGTACATCCATAATCCTCTGAGGGGACGAATTGGGTGCACCATGCATTGTAAACAATTCCATGGCAACAGTGAGCCATGATTAATTCAAAGGGGTTGCCAGGGAAGAGGAATAATGAAACGCTTTCATTGTTTTCGTGTGCAACCAGCATAGCTGAACCCACCACTTGTAGTAAATCAATTTGATTTAAGTGACTGTTTATCAGATTCAGCCTGCTGAACTACATGCAATATCAAAAGAAGTTTTTCTGCATGTGATATCCTTTCCTCACAGGTTAGATGGAGGACATTAATTGCTCAGAAACAGATGTACTTTGCCAGGTTTTTCTTTGCTGCGTACATTTTTTGTTTCTTTTGATTTGGAGTCAAGCAGACTTAAGTTTACTTGTAAAAGTCAGGCTGTGTTTGAGCAATGGGCCCTAAACTTTTACAGGTTTGATTTTAGGAATCATTGAGCCACAATAATTTCTCTTAAAAGTTATTCAGGGTTCTTCAAAATAAACTCAGACTTTATGGTCTCCAAGCAACTTCCTCCATTTAAAACATCTTTAATGGCAAACAAAGCTCAAAACTCTCTTCTTTCCTACATGTGGCACTCTGATGCTCCTATCCCAGGCAATTTTCACACAGTGAAACAACAAAACCAAAACAAGCTCCAGTTTCCTAATAACAAGTAATAAAATGCCTAGTTAAACGCACCATATGGATGTTTTGATCTAGTAACACTATGGAGCTCCTTTTTCAAAAGAGTGGGTCTCCAGGATGGATGTGCACATGTGTGACCTGATACTGTCCTGCCAGTGCTTTCACACTTTTCCACTGACCTAGAGGTGGTGATAATGCACCAAGCAATGCACGCCAACAAAGGCAAGGAGGAAGAGGAAAGAAAAAAGAAGAAAGTGCAGTAGTCATAGCTGTAAACAATACTGGATTTACAATACCTTAAAATGATGAGCTTTACAAATGTTCAAGGATTGGAGCTCAAGGATACAATGAATATTGGTAACAATAAAAGCTACACATAACTTTTTGTTTGTTTTTAAGAAACCTCCTCAGGGCAACTTGAAGTACTACAAAATACTGGCCTCAATGTAACTTTGATGTGTGAAGCAAGAATGTACCAAAGGGGATTTGGTGGAGTCCAAAAACACTCACAATGGATCAAATGAAAGCTGTAAAAACAGACGCATTGTCACAAAAATAACAAGCAGGGAACCCACCTATAGAAGTGAAGACCTCTGCCTGCGTTGGCCAACAGCAGCAGCACCAGAGCAGAGCCCAGAGGATGTAGGAAAGTAATCTCATTCTGCCTCTTTCAATAACCTGCAGGGAAAGACATAATCAGATCATGTCACAATACTTTTACACAATTAAAGAGACTTTTCATGTACCAAATTTTTTCCTGTGTCACAAAACAGTCTGTTCTTCATAACATTCAAAAGTTCCTCTATTCAATACTGCGTCCTCCATAATTGAACTAAAAACTGACAAACAATATTTCAGTGATAAATTGTCCTTCTTATTCTTAAACCACACATAAAAATAAACTTGCAGTTTGCATTACCCCGAGTCAACAGTTTATGCAATGATGCTATGTTTCCGCACTGAATTACATGTTGGTCGAACAATGTTCAAAGTTTCCACTGTGTTTCCTGCAAATGAGTCACTAATCCCCGCTGGGAGGCCTGCAGTCATAATGCCTCGATGCCCAGTTCTTATTAAGAAGAAAAAAAAAAAGGATGGACAAAGTGGAAAAACAAAAGTGTATCTACAAAATATGAAGGCTATATCTGTAATTTTCACGTGGCAGACACTGCAAAGTACAGTGTCCAAACATCTCGTGAGTGTAGGGTCAGTAAATTCATTTTCATTTTTTCATTTCCCTTCTTCTACTCTGGAGTTTAACATGGCCACCAGATGCGTAACGAAAAATGACTAAACAAAGCTTAGACGGTGTCCTTTGGAAGAGAATTAAAAACTGCACTGCAAAAACTCACAAGTGACTCACTTGTAAAAAGCAAACCAGGCTATATCTTTCACATGCTGAACGGATGCTATCTGTGGCTGAAAGAGAGACCATGAGAGTGGTGAGAGTAAACCAAAACTGTAAAGTTGCAGATTTGGAATTAAGTATTTTCAAAATTAAGACTAAACAATTGAGGAAATAATCAACAGTTTATTCCATGATGTAAACTGGCATGATAAGGATGATATATACACAAAACATTAAGTTAGACTGTTGGTATTAAGCATAGTTTCAGTGCAAACAGCTGTGTAAAGCCTATTATGTCTAAGTTTATTATGATTTTCTTGTCAGGCGTTGCCACACTCCTGTCACTAATATTTGTCCTTTCCAGTAAACAGTAGTGTTATCTAGGGCAAAGCAACAAGAGCTCTGTGGACTTTCAGCTACTAAAGAACCAACTATAGAGCTCAAGTTGAAAAAGTTGGACAAAACAATGATGTATCAACCTGCAGCAACCCAGTTTAGCACTGAGACCAGCTTTGTTAGGTTTGTTTAAGTGAAAAGTGACACTGCTCCACTTTCTCCTCTTGGATTTCATCTAATTCTACATTACTGCATGGCTTCTCGGTGATGACTGTTTAGTGTTCCCTGTGTAAAGCATGCACATACATATCCATACTTTCAAATGTAAGCACACACATATACTTTTCTCTGCACTACCATCTAATTAAACTCTTACAGAAACATGCATTCTGAAGTAGAGAAGGGCCACCTTAATTGTTAGCTTTGTAATAACTTCATTTCACATACATGACACCTGCTGACAAAATACTAGTTGACTTTCTATTGCAACAATGCGCCTTAAGCCAAAGAGACGCTAAGATACCAACATCATGTCCAAGAGGAAGTAAGCCATCAACACTAATAACCTATATCCAGGATAATATATCAGGGTTCAGTGGGTCCTTTGAGAAGTCATTTGTTACAACAAACATGATGAAAGGTAGAACTGGGCTTATTTCTGACAAATAGATCCTTTAATGAGGCAAACATCAAGACAACCATGCCATATGGTGTTACCCAACAGCAGGGGTTATTAGTGAAAGGCTGTGAAATGGCTTTAAAAAACAAACAGCAAGTCACTGTGAACTCTAAGCCTTGTATCTTGTTTTTAGTAATAAATCTTAAAACAGGAAAAATTTACAGAGCAACACATATTTGGTGTTACTTTTTGGCTTGGGAGTAAAAGCGTTTTATCAGTTTTAGTCAGCATAGAAAGGTCATACTGCACAGAGAAGAACTGCAGAGCTGTCCTAACTTGTTTCCAAACACGCCTACATACTCCGCCGATGTGTAAATACAGAACGCTACTTTTAAAATAAAATCAAGCTTTTTCTGAGCTTCTTTTGACCGACTGTGTCTGGGAGACTAATTTCATATACAAAATGTGCATGCCTGTGCAAATGACACTGAATTTAACTACAAAATGGCAGAAGCTCCTATGCCATGGACACTGAATAGTTTCCCACCATCTAACACGACTATTGCAAGGACTAAGCACATATTTGTTATGCATGCATGACCCTTGTGGTTAGTTGGCTTGGGTGCACATGGACGGTCCTGGAGCATGAAAGCAATGTCTGTACCAAAGCATTACCTGAATGATCTTCATTGTCACTTTTGACTGAACACCAGAACACAAATACACACCACAGATTTTATTTTATTTAAATGTTAAATTACAATGGCCACATCTTGTTGAAAGATGCTCATAAAGAACTCTCAAATCTAAGGGGAAAGTAGTCTTACTAGTATTTACATTCCAGCCTTTACCAAACACCCCCGGGTTGTTTATCCAACGAATGCCAGCCCAGATAACTATTAACTACAAATGAAAGGGCCAAATCTTTTCCCTTGTAATTTACAGCCTGTGTGATTACCCAGCCCAAACGCACAAACAGTCTTGCCTGTTGTTGCAAGCTGTAACACCCATGTCACATTCCTGGAAATAGGCCTGTTACATTTACTACCCCACGTTCCCGAGCCCTGACCCTTGCCTGGCAGTTCTGGCAAATGTAGGGAATAGCACCGAGGACAGGGCAGAATATGATATGACAAGGTCACGAGAGGACAGCTGTATTTTGAACATAGACCCATATGGTTTAACAGATCTTCCTGTGCTACAAACCTGTGTTTTATGTCTGAAAAGAAGCAACACTTGGTTTTTGCACTAAATTATATGACCTTGATTAATTAATTCATTCCATAGTGATAAAGTTAATGGAAAGCATATCAGCCAGCAGGTATTTATCTGCGGCAAAGTTGTCTTCTCAATCACTCCATGTGTGTCATTTCTTGTTTGCCAGCATCACATGGGAAAACCAAAACCTCACAAGCTAAGGTCTTGTTATGAGATATTGGCCAATAAGGCTTTTTTTGAGCCTGGCAGCTATAAGCCGAATCAGGGCAGCTAAACAGAGGGACTATTTACTGCACATCACTGTGCAGCACAGTATTTCAAATTCATTTGACACACAGCTCTGTGGGTTTGAGATCCAGTATGCAGAAAAATTATTCTGGTACTGGTTTGCAAGACCTCTTGTTTGTACCTTGAGGGACATTTTTAGGTGACTGGAACAAGTTTTGTTGTTCCTTCATTGGTTTACAAGCGAGCACCAGAGCTGTGTTCTGCTGTAGCAAAGATTTGCCTGGATTTAATGATGACACCACACCACAGGAACTCAACTGTAGCCATGTGTTGCTTCAACGTTTGCTGTCTTACAAGGAGGAGTGACTTCATGAGAAAGATAAGAAACCGATGCATTACATTCTCTGGCAACACATTCAGGATCTAAGGTCTGTAATGGGGCAGGGGTTTCTGAGGAAACATTTACTCAGACAGTGATGTACTCAACATCTTGTTCATTTTCTCTTCTGGACCTTACTTGAGAACAAATCCAAAGGAGAAAAACCTGGCAGGGCCGAGCAACAGCTGTCTTTGGTCACACAAGTGCCAGTTATTAAGAAGTTAGTAAAATATATCTTTTTTCAGTTGAGTAAAACAGATTAAAACATTATGCCAGGACAGGGACGTCTATTTCAGATTGTCTGATTAACAATAAAAATGATCCCTCTTAAGCTTTTCTCCTGTCAGTTTGAAATATCTATTTTAATCAGAAATCCAAATAAAAGTAACGCCAAAAAGCACTGGAGCTGATGGGAGTAGGAGAGCGTTGTCATGACAACTGGGACAATAGTTCAATATTGTTGCAAAAGACCTATTCCAAACTCTTTTTTTAAGCTTTCAATAAGTGTAGGAAATGTTTTCTATAAACTAAACATGACTTTCAGAATCATATCTACAGGTTATGTTTAAGGTGTCAGAGATGATTTAGACGAAGAAGACGAGGACAAAAAAAGAGGCGGAGGCATGTGATTGAGGGAAAGCATGAGATGAGATTGACCTTCAGTCTGTTTTTTGCTAAATTCAACAGAATGCACATGCTGACAAAAATAAAATGGTTCCCAGAGTGAAATATGGAACTATTTAACTCACAGAGCAAAGCCAGAATTTCCAACTGACCCCTATGCCTCTCTGCAAAACTTGTTACAAAGCTGTAAAACTCAAGCGCTTTCTGGCTTTTCTTGCCTGCAGAGGCATCGCTGCAGTTTACATTTTTTTTAAAATACATTTTGGCAACAAGGACCAAATTCCAGTATTTTGATAAAAGAGGTTGGGAGAAATAAAACAGCACCCTATATTGATTAAAATAAAAAATAAAAATAAAAACATTTTCCTAAGACATACAAGATGCTTGCCAACTTTTTATACACTGTAAAGTCTGTAAGCATTGTACTGAGATTACACACGGTTGATGCTGAACAGATATTTTGAATGATGTTAATCAGTGAGCACACACACACACACACACACACACACACACACACACATAAAGACAAAGGCAGGCATAGACGAAACACGGACACTCATATCATGCTAACACACATGCGTGCAGAGTGATACAAGCGTGTTACATAATACGTCACATATGGTAAATGCATGTGCACACGGAGGCTGTGAACATGCTCAGACAATCTCTGCCTGTCAAACATGGGGTGACTGAAATCTCTCTACTACAAACAATGTCAGATTCAGACCTGAAACGTGTCATTGCAGCTTCTCTGCGCATTTCATTATAAACAGAACAGAATTTCTTATTTGATATGTTCTGAATGGTTGCATAGTATCAGCAGTGACCGCCACCACACTGTCTCCAGACAATGTTGAGTCATTTGCTTTGACTTTCACTTCCACTAAAGATCACAACCCACAAGGAGCTTTCTAGTCCTTCTACTTTTGCAACTTCACACAGCCAGCCTACCAACAGAGATACTACTTACTCTGGCATTTTTAGTCTCTTCCTGTTCTGACATGGCAGAAATGAGCATTTCCGATATCGTTTAGCTGACCTTGGAAACTAGACAACATCTAGCTCTTGTTTAGTCTGAATGCACTTAGTGTAATTTGCCTTTGCTTAAGTTAATGTAATGTAGACAATATCAGGGAGAAGGGCGGCAAAGGGTTAAAACGTTTTCTGCTGACCATATGTGGACGACATTACGGCAAATGTGTTTCAGATGCAAAGAGAGCTGAAAAACATCTGCAGCCGTATATTTCAACTAAAAATAGGCTAGCTTTGTTTTACCTTGAGGGAAAACCATTTAGAAATGTTCTCCCAGCCCCTGTACGTGACTAAAGAAGAGTAAGGTAGCCCCCCATAAACTATTACTAAACTGCAAACGGGTTCATCTCTGCCTGACAGACGAGCTCATTCATACTGCAGGGTTACAGTTTACAGAGCGGGGCAGATTTTAAACCATGCATTAACATAAAAGAGACATACAGGCATGCATCTTTGAGCATGCATTGGTTTACATAAGCAAGCACACTCACAGTTTATGTGCAAAAGAACACCGTCCACGTCCAAAAATCTTGTCCGGTATGTAAAGAGTCGAAGTCTTGTACAAATATGTTTAATTTAAAAAAAAAAAAAAGACACAAATGTTGTAAGAAGATATCACACATCACCCAGGAGTTTACATATATAGCATATCTAAAAAAGGCATAACCAGCCTGCAACTTGCAACTTGCAACGAGATAAATAGAAAAGGTTAGCTCGTCAGACAGAGCCGCCTCACATAACTGAATAAAGCTGTTCTGTGTTTCAGCCCTATGAAGACATCATCAGCTCGAGTGTGCATGTCACCTGCCTCACAGCACAATCACTGCTGACAGATCTATGACATCTCTCCATTTGTTGCCTTCCATTTATTGCCATCACGCTACATATAAATCCCTGCAGGGCATCACTCATCTACAAGCTTTTATACTAGGATTGTTTGTACAGTGACATTTGGTAGTATTTGCCAAGGGATGGACATAGCCTTTCTGATCTGTGCATTGAATTCACTCAAATTAAGTGGTCAGTTCTCAAGCGGACAAGTGATCAACAGATACATTCATCTTTCTCCACTTTGATAACTGTGTGAAAGTCCCACTCTGTAAAGGGTGTCGCTGTGGGATGAATGAGCTCTTCTAACCAGATGAATCGGTTTGCAAAACAGCAATCTGGCAATAGACAACTGGTGTTACCGCAGTCTAGCTGCCACGTCGGGGCGATTAGTCACGTCATAGGAAGGGGAGAACATTTAGAAAGGGTTCTCCATAGCCTATTTTTAAGCTGTAACATGGGTGTAGATGTATTTTCAAACTCTCACTGCATCTGAAACAAATCAATCAATCAAGAAAATAATTATCAGGTTATTGGAAATGGAACTAATCATCGGTCGCAGCCATAGTTCTTTCTGATACATAAGTAAAAACAGTAATTCTCATTTCACATCGTCGTATACATAGCCTTTTTTTTTTAAATTATTTTGCACAGGTTTCTCTGAGATTTCACATTTCGTTCATGGAGCTCACAGCAGTGATACTTTTACAAAGATAGTGTCCCCATTACCCCATTACATCCACAGACCTCACACTACTTTCTATTGGGACTACTTAGGTGAAAAGTTAGATTTTCTTCATGAAATCATGTGTGAACAGACTCGTTAAGAAAAATGACACAATAGTTTTTGTTTTTTGCGAACTACATCTGGGTATGAGCACCAAAAAGTTCGGAGGAGGACTACTTGAAACTCGCTGATCCTGAGTCTGCTCATCATCTCCAGCTGGACAGTAGCCGTCCCGGTGACGTCAGCTCAGTTGTTTCTAGAAAGAAATTCCCAACACTCTCCTGCAGTCTGTACAGCAGGTTACAAACAGCGCCAAAATACTAAATAAAATAAAAAAAACAAGTCACTGTCCTCTTTGGGGAACGTGAGTAATAAACAAAGTCTGAGATGCTTTGCCACAAAGTTTTTCAAACTTTCTACCCTTTAGCTGTAAAAACAACCGACTTGCCTCGAATACAATGCCGCCAGTATGTCGGAAATAAACACACACAGCTCACGAAAGGACGAGTCGTTAGTACTTTTACCTTCTTGGTGCCACAAGGTCTCGACTGAGTGTTTGGTACAACAGCTTCCTCTCCAAATTAAAAAAAAAAAAAAAAAACCTGTTGGATCCAGTTATTGACATCCAGCATGTTCGGTATAGGCACGCGAGCTCAACGACTCAGCCCCCCTGTCAGAGATGCAAAGAAGAGCTTTGCGTGGTAATAAAGGGCATCATTTATGTTGGCTTACCTTTACTCTGTTGACTTTTGAAGAGTACCGTCACGCTTCGGTGTGTGGACGCTGTTTCGCTGCGCACCCCTGGGGTTATGAGTAGGACAGAGAGGGGTTTCAGCCGCTGCCACGTACAGAGCCGCCCGGAGGGCTGGTCTTAATACTTAGAGTACATGCGCAGGGACATTCTTGGTTAGACAGCGTTTCTCTCACGTACACCTCGTAAGCTCTGAATTCTGAGGTTTAGGGTGGATAATGGACTACTCGTACTAAGAAAAAGAAAAAAAGATGTTGTTTTTTTTAGACGCATTTGTACTTAAACAAAAGCATATGTCAAAGAAGTGTTATGTATATGTTATGTAATCCTTTAGAAATACCACAGTGTAGAAAAATATCAGCTGCATGAGCACAGAACTGACGCTTTCATATAATACATAAAGTACTATAAATAGACCTGTATAATTAGATTATAATCGATGCATTTGAAGAATAAGAAACATTTAGATGCTTAAATTAGCCTCTTTAACCGCTAAGCGGTAAATAGTGGAGTAAGAAAGTAAAATAATTCTCTGCAGTGAAGCAGGGGCAGGTTTATAAGGTGGCATGAAATAAAGTAAAGTAAAACCTCAAACTTCTATCACCTTGCATGTCATTAGTCATGTAGTAATCTGGGATATTGCAGTATCAACTCATTCACACTAAGAGCTGAGAATAGACACATTTTTCACGTCTGAAACACTGAAAAGATTCAAGGACTAAAAGAAAAAAAAAAGTAGACTGAAGGTGTTCAATTGGCAACACTAAAATAAAGCACAAGAATCCTAAAAAATCGTGAAGGCTCAATTTGATAGTAGACAGATAGAAAGGACTTGACTGTAAACTTGCGTTTTATTCACAATCTCTGAATATTATCAGTACTAGCCGATCTGGGTGGAGGACATTCAAAAGCTTGTTTACGTCTACGGTTCTATCTTTTAGAATATTTATGGCAATGTGATCCATGCGATCCGTCACGTTCTTGTTTGGATCTGGATTTCTTGTTTTCTGGATGCACTGGACACATATGGCGGGGGGTGTGACAATAGAACATAATCTGATGAAACATTCCTTGTGATTGCAGCAGCATATACTTGCATAGTCTCCGCAGTGAATAACATACTGGCATTATATTTTAGCTGCTGATGGGGGGGTTGTTTTTATTTCCACAACATACGCACCTTCAAGTGAAGCACGAGCCTCCTCTTGTTTTAACTTTTTTTTTCTTTTGCTTGCTCCTGATTCATATCGGTGTTTGGAGATGATTTTTCCACCTGCATCCTACTGCCACGGCGCATCTGGCCGCTGATTGGTCAGATGCTGCGTGCTGTCAATCGTTGTGGCAACGTGTGCGGTGTCTCTCCTGTCTCGGTCTACGCGCGCCTTTGCGCATTTGCAGAGAATGTGTATTACTATAAATCTTGAGCATGATAAAGCTTGTAATGTAGTTTGACCAGCAGGTGTCACTGTGGATTAACAAAAGAAGCTTCATTGACAACTGATAAATAGCAATTCAACAACAGTAAATCAGAATTGTGCACTAAGTGTAATGTCCAGGTTGGGAGTTTCATTCATTGTATCTGGACATGTAGATATATTGACAAATACTGGCAAGATGTAGAACATCGACTACATTTAATTTTTGACATTAAACCTAAAAAAGACCGGGTGTGTCTACTGTTTGGACTGGCAGACACACAACTGAAAAGTGCGCATTCCAAAAGACTCTTTTCTATTCTCACTTTTTGTGCAAGGAAGAATATAATGCTGAAGTGGATAGACTGTAAACCCCCCACAATAGCTGGGTGGCATAAGGCTATTTTTGATATGTTGCCCATGGAGTACTTAACATACAGGTCCAGATATATGACTGAGGTTTTCTATGGAATCTGGTCCCCATTCCTGACTTATATTGGTACAAGACTGGCTGCCATCGTGTTGAAAGGCCTGGTGGACCATAAGTGAGAAAATCACAGTTTGGCTCAACACATGGTGGGCTTCCTGAGCTACTGTGCACCTGATGTTAATGATGTTGCTGTGGTGGATTGTGGGGACTGGATGCTGTCCTTGGGGGGGGATTTCCCCCACTCTCATTCTTGTGTAACATGTGTGATTCTCTTGTTTGTGAATGGTGTGGCCCCATCCCCTGTTGTTCTTGTTGTTGTGGTTGTTTTTGTGTAAGACAGCACTGTTTGTCTGTTTTTGTGACTGTCTATGTTGGCTTGTGTTTATGTAAAAAGTAAAAAAAATATTTTCAAAAAAAAAAAAAAGCAATTCAACCAGCACAGACATTACATACTAATGATTATTATCACAGATAAATTAAACATCATAAGCTATTACCCCTATTATGTGAATAAAATGTACAACCATATTAATCTATGCTTGCACTTACTCCATCTCTCTGTGACGTCCAATCTTTATCCAGTATGTGTGCACTTAAACTGACTGTTCCAAAATCTAATGCCTTTCTTACAATTGATGCCTTATTTTTTGTAAGCGCTTAAATGTTCTTGCTCTGTCTTGTCCACAAAATGACTCATCATTACTCATCAGGAGGAGAGGCAGATTGTACTTGTAAGAGCAGACACTGCTGCTGGTAATATGTTGGATGTACATGTAGGCCTACAAATGTTGAGGGCTTTATTTAACCACATGGTTGTAAATAAATCTTGCAGCACACATCAGACATATTTAATATTGTTTCATCACCCTATTGTTTGACAACTGCTTATGACTTTTACCCCAGTGGTTAAACGCATAAGGATTACGCAAAAGATGTTTCACATGGTTCATACCTAAAATTTGTATTTGTTGTGGAGAAATTGCTGAAATCAAAGAACAATGGTGAGGTCAGGAAGGAAGAAAGTGTTCAGGAGCCTCTGATGTCCTATGCTGTAATATTTATTGACACTTGGTCAAGGAGAATTAGAGACACTCTCAAAGTACATCAGAAGTGCCTGAGTCGGTCTCACATTCTGCCGAACTGATCCTAGTGGATAAACTTTAAACCCCAAAATAACACCACAAATACTATACGCCCAGAACAGAAGAGACTGCTTTTATTCATGCAGTTATTGGCAGCATATTCTAGTCTGGAGACACAGATGTATGTTTACACAGATTGGAACATCAACAGCAAGCTATCTATTATGTCTAAGAAGGCAGCAATAGGTCGCTTCGACCCTGGCCACCACAGTGTTGAGATAGGCTGGCACCTACTATTCTCAACCAAAGCCAAACAATTAATACTGCTGAGGACCTCAAGGCCCACACGTGACCTTGTGTAGCCTAAGGATAGAAAATTTCATAACAGTATTAAACAGTATTTTTTAAGCAGTACTGCCACTAAAAATCCAAAATACAGTACAGTACATTATATATCTTTCAAGGACTTTTGCAAACAATCAATGCAATGGGAATGGAAAGAGAAGCTTTAACACTTTAAAACTTACATCTATGATAACTACTTATACCTACATATTGGGATTTAATGAAGTCCCAAAGCCAAAAAGAAACATTTGAAGGAAAACTTAGTGGATTTTGAATTTACTTTTGAAGTCTGCTGAACCTGAAACAATCAGCAAATAAAGCTAACATAAGAAAACACAAGGGTTAAACAATCAGACCATCAGCTTCACACCATGTTTCAAACAGGTTACTTCTGCCCTCACCATGGATTGTAAAGTGCTATTTGTGTATAATGCAACTTCATTTTTAAAAGTAAATAAAGTATAAAGAATAAATATGTAAAGAAGTTTTGCTTGTGTTTGCTTGTCATGTAAAGTAATAAGTTGTTAATATATGACGAGTTGTGACAGTATATTTGGTACCTTATAAGTCTATGAATGCTTGGCACTTGTATGTGCATGACACAATAACTAACTAACTAACATGAAATTAACTATTTTGTGGTGTTGATGTTGTTGTCATGTCAGATAGATGATACAGACAAAGTTTATATGATAATAATTGCTCCTTATACCCGGAATTCTAACCTAATGACAACAAACATCTGACACTGGAACAAAAGTGGCGTTCAAAATTGTGAATTAAAGAAATACTTCCTTTTACAAAATTATTTTTTACCCTTTGATTTTAAACTGCTGATTAGTAATAATATACCTGCACTGCTCACGAATGTCCACTAAGTGTCAGCAGTATTCAACAGATAAAGACTTTCAAATTCTCTTGCACCCTCACTGGACATTCTGTTTGCAATTATAGAGATCATTTGTGCCAGGATGCTCAGTGACCCCACGGAATCCTTTCTTGATTAATTGTTGACACAGTTTGTACTTGGATTCTTTATGAATCTGACAAGCTACCTCTACTCTGCTCTTACTAATTACCACTTCTTGTTTTTTTTTTCTTTCAAGCAGAAAAAAAAAAAAAATTCTTGTAAATTTTTGGATCATTTGCTTTTTGGGCATCTAGAAATAATTAAACAAAAACAAAAAGTTTGGGGAAACTCTGGGTTACAAGATATAAGAGAATGACCCACAACTAGTTTTTATGCTGTTTATGCTTTGGTCAACAGGTGTCACTCTTTGCCTCTTGCAGATTTCATACAGTAATAACATGCAACATATTATTAATCATCACTGTGTCACAATATTTGTTACATTTTCCATTCCATTTCCATCTTACAAGACAGATGAAACATCTGTTTGTTTGTAGCAAGTTGTAGCAAGCCACCGTTCCCACAAATGCCACAATAATGCGAAATAATTAATCATATCATAAATCTGGTCTTGTTGACACAACAGGGTTCGGCTCTGTTCTTAGCTAAACACAAAGGTATTTTGCTTGCCATGCTGTCAAGGTTAAGCAATAACATGCCAACCATCAGGTAATTTTCACACCTGAGTAGAAGGTTTATGCTGCAACACTGTAATTTAGTAATTACATATAGGGAACTGAATGTCAGGCATGTCATACACGCTGACGCAACGAAACCAATCGGAAAGTAGAAAGCAAATAGTAAAACAAGGTTGAGGAATGTGTCATCCATCTTTGATGTGTAGTGTCAGAGACATTGTTTAGTGAATGTGACATCAGTGCACAAAATATGTCTTCTGGCTCAATGTGGAATCAGCGGCATCATGTTTTGAGTGTCGCATGATGACAAAATGACTAGAGAAAACCAAGCATCTACTTCCACCCAATCATTTAGTGGAGGTTAAGCTTTTCCAGATGTTTCAAGCGCTTCCTTGCGTTTAGGCCTCATCCTGTGCTTGGCTCAGGCTGGTAAGTCGTGGAATCGGAAAGGTCACAAGGTCAAAGATGCTCCCTTGTTTTGCGGAGATGATTTAAATAGGACACACATGAGAGACAATGTTGTACACATGTATCTTCCCTCTGGTGTACTATTTGACCTCTTGCTTGTGGGCAAGCCCGAGTGATTGAAAGTGAACACACAGGGAGAAGGTTTGGGGTTTCCGACACTTTAATTAAACCTCATCAGCCGAGCTCACAGGGCTCGACAGTGACTCCAGCCTGTGTGCCATTTATTCCACCCTGGTGGGAGTTTAAACAACACAGTAAGACATAGAGAAAACAATTCAGTGTGTGTGTCTAGTCCAGTGTCTCCAGCCAGGTAATGAGGCAGAAAAAAGATTTTAAAAGCACAAAAGAGGGATTATGCAGTCTGATGTGTGAGAGGAAGTATTCCCAGCAGTGTGTGTTTCTCTTCTATCAGGTAAAGACGAAGCGTTTTGTTCCAACCTAAGATGTCTTTAAACCGTTAGTGGATTCAAATCATGCATTAACATTTTTTCTGAACCACACATGGCATGTTTCCTTGTGGTCTGGGTGTGTGTGTAAGGGGCCGGCTGCAGTACCTGAGGATTGGGTTACATGAGCTGTTTGTCAGCACAGACAAAATGAGCTCCCTCGGGACAGAAGAGACACCGTGTTGTTCACACCACACGGATGTCAAATACAATTTCGAAGTAATCCCTCACATTTGTTTCAGGGAGGTTGAACTTCTCAATGGGTGGTGTTCGACATCGGATACCTCTTAGAAATCACAGGAATGCATTGTGGAGTTAGCTTGATTGGTGTGTTATTGACAACTTTGAATCTATTCATTTTCTAAACAACCACTTGTCATGTTCAGGGTCACAAGAGACTCATCTGAGTGAGAGTTGCACCCTAGACAGTCTATCACAGACACACAAAGACAGACAGCCATTAGCATGCACAAGCTATACAGCTATTGTGTCACTAATTCGTCTAAGCTCCACAGAGGAAGGTGGAGCTCAGATGGATTGTTTGCGTGTTTCAATTCTTTGCTAATGACTTTCACTTGATCAAAAATATAGAGTAACACTTAAAGGTTTGATAAAACATGGAAAATCACAGAATTAGTAAATTAAAACTGGCAGATAATGATAAATCATGAATAACCTCATAATCATAAATTAACTTTGAACAGGTACAAGTGCAGTACAAGGAACCGCTGTGATAAGGTCAACAAGGACTAAAAGCTCAGGTACAACTCTAGAATAATCTTGCAAATTCAGAAATAACAAATAAAAAATATTAAAATGAAATAAATGGAGGTCATAGATCACACGGTCATGAAACAGCTTATTCTGTATCCTCTTTTAGTTACTGACATTTTTAGTATTATCATTTATATATCTACATATTCTGTGGTTACTACAGTAGTTTAATACTCAAATAATAATTTGTATCTGTATATTCTTTCTTTCTTTCTTTCTTTCTTTCTTTCTTTCTTTCTTTCTTTTCCTGCCTTTCCCCTTCTTCTATTGTGTACAAGCATGTAAGTTCATGTTGTGTGTGTGTTTTTGCGGGTGATTGTGAGGAAGTGTATCTGTTTGCACACACCTCATTTGACCAAAGGCTCCTGTCGCTGAAGCATTATCTAACCATTGACCTTATCAGTGAGTTATGGCTTCACCAATATTGACACAACTCTTTCCAGTGAAAGAAAAGGCAGCTAGAGCAAATGCACAAGCAGGTCATAGCCTATTATGGTTGTGAAATACAGAAGGAAGAACGTGCAGTTGAGGCTTAGCCCTGACCTGCCAGGCATAAGTTAGTCATTTGTCTTAAAAAAAGTCAGGACTTCGGCGCATATCCTGTCTTGAAGATGCATGTGATTCTGTACAAAGGTTTTGCACATACTGTAACCTTACTTACACCCAAAAATAGAACTAAGTGTTTCTAGAGCGATGTTAAACAATTCCTGGCAGCTGAAATGATTAATGATTAATTAAAATAAATGAATTACCAGATTTGCTGTTGGACTGTTAGCTGACACAGCTATTTTCTCACATATAATAATTAATCACTTAAACATTAAATGAATGAATAATGAAAAATGTGTTTGTTGCTGTCTCAACTAGTTATAATATATCAAATAGAAGTAGGTAAAATAAATGACATCTGCAACTTCAGCTTTCAGAGTTTATTTTCACCTGACGTTCTCCAGTCAGAGTTTTCTTTACAGGATCACTGACAAGGTCACCTCCACCTATACATCATCTATTATGATCTGAAGACACTGATAAAAAACAGCCACTCAACCAAAAACTGGTCCCAAGATGGTTTATAACACAAACAAAACAGTCAACACTCAGGGGAAGGCCAAGCAAGATATACTGTACAAGAACAAACATGACCCTGGAGGCTGGATCTCCAGAGAGAGATGCTCTTGGTCCACAGAGGGCCGTGATGGTTGGCTGTGGGACTTCATTCTGCGTAAGGACTGGAAACCTCCCTCCTGCCTACTGTTTCAGTAGTCCCCACAGCATTGTTGGTTGTTTAAATCATGCATTGTTGCAGTGTTTATTCAGTTTACTTGGTTTGCTTTTTTTGTTTTATTTTCAACATCAAATTCCTGTTCACATTCATAATGTGAGAATTCTGAAGTCCTATGAGACATCTCTGTGATTTCAGGCTACAAACGGAGTCACAGCTTGGCAGGCAAAAGGTTCCAAATCAGGAAGGTCAAATCATCTTCGCTATATAAATCATGACCCCACCAAATTCACAAAAACATACTTTTGCGTGACCTTGGGTTTGTAGTACTGCTGCTGGCTGTCAAATTACACTGACATCCAGAGCACTTTGTTCTCATTTGGAAAGGGTGGTTGACTGGTAACAGCATGGGGAAGCATAGAAAAATACACTCCCTCAGACATGTGCTGAAGTAATCAAGGAACTGAGGAAGAATGGCAACTTTTCAGAGAGGAGCTTAGGCAGAGAGAGAGAGAGAGAGAGAGAGAGAGAGAGAGAGAGAGAGAGAGAGTTCAGGACCCTAAGTCTTCTTCCCATTTCATACTGAATCACACTTGATCACTTTCAGGCCAAAAACCGCATGCATCTCAAAACCACAGTCTGTTAAAGGAAGTGAGGCCGACATGGACACAGAAACAAAAAGAGAAAGAGAAGAAGAAAAAGCATGAAACTGTGCCAATCAGATATGATGGGGAAGATTCAGTTTGTTGTATTCTGGGTACTTTCAATGCAGACCTTTTCAAAGCGAAACTGATAATATCATGTCGATAGTATGTGGTCGTGGTAGTATTTATTTTTTCCAGACAAAGCTTTAAAACACATCCAGACCAGCAGACATGATGTCACTGACATCAACAGAAACTAAATCTGAAGTAGCTTAAAAAATAACCCCTGAAATGGCAAACATTAGTGCACCTGTAATCGAATGAGGTCTTCAAGGTAGATGGAGCAGAGATTCAATTACATGATTACATCTCAGCAGAAGCCTGCTTAGTGACTGTAATGGGCCCACAGTGGCCCGATTGTTGAAGCTCAGCTACTGAGAGGTTTCCTAAATATGTTCAGTCTGTGTGGGCCTTTTGTTTTTTACTTCTATTTCTGTCTTGTTGACGCACTGTTGAGATGAACCTACTTTGTACAGTCTTTTGGAAAACAAAATTGATTTAACTTGAGTTAACCTAAATTTGAGAAGTTTTGTCTCTACTGGGAGTTGGTGTAATGAAAACATGTTGTTGCTCTTGGCAGGTGGGTATCCACCACAAAACCCAAACTCAGCTGACCCATTTTAGCTCCTGACCACAACTTAGAAAACGCTGACCTATTCAAATGAAAGGAACCAAACACTGCACACTCTTTATGGAAGCAAAAAAAAAAGACCGTGACAATTTGAATTTTAAATTTAAAGGTCCAGTACCATGTTTCTATAGTAACCCAGAATAGGAAAAAACTGAACACTGGCCCCAAATAGGACCTTTTATATTTTTAAGTATTGTTTTTCAAAATGTAGTTTTCAGTAGTGATTAGTCTTGTCATATTTTTATCAGAAATTCAAACATTCGGCCAAATGTGGTCAATATTTAAACTGCAATGAGCTGTTCAAATTTTACAGTCTATAAGTACAACAGACCGCTTTGAGTAGTGAGTGCACAAATACAACGCCAAAGCTCTAAGTTGCAGTCGGTGGTCAAGTATTTTGGGTTCTACAGTAGATGGGAAAGTAACTAACAAGGAAAATGCTTTGTCGACTTTGTAGAAAGCAGTTGTCTTACTCTACAATGACAACAAATCTTGAGATGCTTGCTACCCAAGTGAAGCAGCAGAGGCACCCTAGTAGTGTACAACCTCACCTGACTGCATTTGGCACACTCAGCTTCAGCAGGTCCCTTGCCAAGAAGCTCATAAAAATACCATCACAGCATAGACCGCAATATTTATTTGCACGTATATCTGGATATGCAGCCCATCAGCAACTTGTACATTCAAACAAAATTGTGTGTCACTTCAAATTTGTTCAGACTTGATTTTTGGAAAGTGAAAGTGGCCTTAGTAATGATGTTGTGTAACATTTGACAACATCTGAACAACTTAATTCCTATTCAAGATTCAAATCCTTACGTCCTTTTCTTGCTTCAGTAACTCTGAACTTTTCATTGACATCTTTTGGAAGCAAAAATCACCAATGAAAGTTGTTTGGATGTCTCAGTTTGGCCCAGTAGTTTTGCCTAAAGTATAAATCAATCAAACCCTAAATCCATGCCATAAAAACTTTGTTTCACAGAAGGATAATCTCAATGATGGACCCTGACAGGGGCATGCAGCATGAAAGAGGAGCAACACACGATAGTCTGGAAGTCATCATGCAAAGATGGTTAAAACTCTCTCTTTTAGTCCCCCTAAAGCCACTGAAGTCCCAGAATCCCCCAGGAGGCTGTAAACAGATTCTAAGAGCATTCTTCAGGGATGTCTCAGAATTGTTCTGCTCCCCTCATCCAAACAAGACACACACACGCAAACACACACACACACACACACACACACACACACACACACACAAAGTAAAGCCTAAAATTTCTGTGATGTGATCATCAGTGATGTGACATGCAAACTCACAGCTGGTAATCGTGAAAAGATAAGACGATGAAGCCTGTTTTTCATTGTATTTGGATGCTTTTGTGTCAATGACGTTGATGACTTTAATTGTGTTCGTCACACAATGATTGCGGCTTAAAAACACATTTTTCTGCATAATGAAAGGAAAGATCTACACAATGAATTTTCTAAAATGGATTCATTCCAAAGCAATTTTAAAGTAGAGAAACAATAGCTGGAGTAGTGCCTGTGAACAAAAGTTCTCAGGTAAGAGCGCATCATATGCTTATGCACTTCTAATGATGACACTATGCTACCTAAAAGTAAAATGAAAGAGTGGCCGTGCAGAAGGAATGCCAAATGACTGGAAAAAATAATTTGTCACCCCTGTAAAAAGCAGACTGATATTTTCGAAGAAAACCAACCAAAGAACCAAAGATTCCACTGCAAAGTGTGTATGACATTTTTCACATTGTTTGGTGAACCCATTTGAGGGGTTAACTGTGCATACTGTGGCCTGGTTTAGTTCAGCTAATGCTTCTGGTCCAAAGAGAGGAGGGCAGGTAAACAAGCTTTCAAGAAATGAAATGAAACAAAAGCCAGACACGGGGTAATTTCCTGAGAGTGTGTGAGTGGGTGGCTATAGAGGTTTGTGTGAGTAGGTGGGGGTGCATGTGTGTGAGTGTGTACTGTTTGGTAGTCCCTTTTATGTTTCCTTCTCACAAGTGTTGTTTGACATTCCTGTACAGGGCTAGACCAACATATCAAGGATGAAGGGAGGGTGGCAACAGGAGAGACAGAGGATAGAAAAAGAATCATATTTATATTTTAACATTTTAGTTCCAAAACCTCATTTCTCTTTCATGTTATTTTTTTGATTATTTTCACAGGAGCCCAAAATTTCTTAACTGGGACTCAACTCCAGTTAAGTATTTTAATTGGTCTGCTCGTCCGTGTATGTTGCCTTCTTTTCTGTTTTATTTAGTGTGGATGTGTGTGCAGCTGTTGACCACTTGCTGTAATTCATCCCATGTTCCAGTCCTTCTCTTGGAGGAACACTGTGACCCTACGATATGGCCGCTGCCTCTGCTAAACGTACTAGTGTGGAACTGTATGGTAAAAATCAGTGATTTAGGAGTCCCTTGAGAAATGCTTGTACTTCAGACTGGTTTCCACTACAGGCCCAAAAAAGGTTAAGCTAGAGCTTGAGACCGTGGAACCGACAGACATGCACGCTCATAACTACCGGCAACAACTCAAGGACAGTGACCATCTCAGGAATACATTGTATCTAGGAATAAGTACATGAATGTATTGTGAGCATTCATGGGGAAAAGTACTATAACCATGCAATTACCATAATATTATTTTTTGCAGATCAAGGATAGAGATACAGTTTAAGCCATATATAACATTCCCAAATATTTTCATTTCCAATTGGTGAATAGCTTGTTTCAATTAAGAGATTCAAACTTTGACATTGAAGTTGTAGCAAACCTGTCCCTTTGAAAGTCTTGAAAGTTCCTCCCTTCTGCTTCAGTCTACCATATTGTTTGTCTCAAATTCAAGACCAGACCGCTCCAGCAAAACCCTTGATGCTGATGCGCTGGATTATGTGTGTATGTGTTTGCATTTGTGTTGTGGGTGGCCGTGTGTCTACAGGTGGTTGAGCTGTAGCAGTGTTGTGTTGAAACTGGATTCTCCTGGTAGTTAAATTGAGGTAAAGTGCTCTAAAGTACTAGTTTTAATGGGCCACTAAACTATAAACATCAAAATCAGTCATGAAATGTGAATTAAAGAAGAAGCTTGGCTCAAATTACTTTAAAAGATGCAGGATTTTTTGGAGGTCTCAGGTAGCTGAACACACATCACGCTCAAGATAAATGATATACCAGATAGAGGTCCTGCTCTCTGTGGTCACCTCTACTGTGTTTTAATACAGCCAAATTCATGATGTAGTTGTTTTATGGGCTGCTTAGACAAAGGAGAAGAAAAACAACCAGTGATTCTCCAAATTCATACAATAAAGTATAGGCCAGATCATTTAGAGAAACATAAATATTGATCCCCTCTCCTTGGCCACCAGAAATCATGGCTTTAGGTGGTCCTATGATCTGCCTCATCAGTGCCTTTGAACATTTTATATAGGAAGAGGGAAGAAATAATCCAACACAACTAAAAGAAATAAACAGAAATTAGAAATCATAAGCAAAGTTTGTCTGTTTCTGTTGCAAGATAAATGAATGAGGACACATTAACAAGCAGTCAGAGCTGAAACTGAGAAAAAAAAGGTTTAAGTATTTAAGCAGCTTAGTGTGGACATCCTCTTAGCTTTAACTGGTCCAGCTCAGCTGACTTCCTGGATTTGGAAAGGGGTGAAAAACTTAAAAGACTTGAAAATAAAATTCTCAAGAGTCTGCTGGGACTCCTACATCTCCAAGGACACATCATATACTCTGTATAGTTTGTACTCTCAGTATGTCTCCTTCTCCTTTTTTAATTGAATAAAGTTGACACACACACAGAGACACATTTAAATGCACATTAAACACAAGTTTTAAATAGGAGAGGATTTCAAATGCCAAAATGCTCCATTCTGAGGAATTTGCACGTTCATTTAGCTTTTGGCTACAATTTTGTGTCTGGTAAAATAAATTCTTTTATATGGCATTTTTATCCTCCAGCTTGAATCCATTTATGTCTCTCCAGCAGTGACTGCCTTGTATGGCTAAAATGAACTCAGATGGACTCGCCTATGAGGGACTTCCCCTTCAGTTTATGATGTGTGTAATCTTTTAGCTCTGCTTCACCACACCTGTTCCTTCCTCGTGTGAGGCTTCAAAGTCAATGATAGTGATTTTTGGTGCTCATCCTTTGAAGGAAAATACTACAGGGAACAGACATTTTTCTCAGTAAAAACAAACCCAACTCTTTTTGATTATTCTGAGGTAAACACTGCAGAACACTGTGTACTTATTTAGAAGTCGCTCTGTATGTTACAAGACTAATTCAGCTCGCAAATGAGAATCACCGGCATACAGTACAAAGCTAGAGTGAGTTTTGTAACCAACAAAGAAGTTTACAATTACTTACCACAATTATCAGACAGAGGGTTCACAGAGCATTTGGTCTGTTAAATCCCTAAGGCACATTTATTACTAAGGATTGTGAGCACACAGCTACTGTAAAATACTATATGCAGTGACACTACTATAGTATGCAGTGATGGAAAAAGTGTTTAAGTGAAACTTACAATACAATTGTAAGTAAAAGTCCTGCATTTATAAGTTTACTTAAGGTTTTATGTCACCAAAAATAAATGTCTAAGACATTTTATCTTATTTGCCCCCCAGTGGTATTTAGCCATGTGGTCTAGTTTGTGTTGGACTGCATTTGTGGTGCTCCCAGCTTTGAAAATGGTAATTTTATACCAAATTAACACAAAATATCCTATTGATTATCCAGATGATCTATTGTACTTGGGTGGAAGCAGGAATCTCAGAGACTGATATCCTGAAAACTGGACAAATAAAACATTAACTATCTGCTTGGCTCGTTTCCACATTTTGAATTGTCTTTTGGGTGTGAACAAGTCCTAGCAAGTCGTATCTAAAGTAAACTAAGTATGAAAGTACCAGCAGCACTGATTCATTCATATGTAAGATAAATCAATGTTGTTGTTCACACTATCGGACTGTTAAATGTTCAACAATGCAAAGGACAATGTTTCCCATTGAAATATTGTGATGTAGAATTGTACAATTGCACAAAATGAATAAATATTCAAGTCAAGTACAGGTCCCTCAAATTTTTTCATTTTCATTTTCACATTTTCATTTCAAGTAGAGTTGCATGGTTATCTTATTGCATGATTTGTTATACATACTCTACCAAAATTTGATTCTCAGTAAGTAAAGTGAAGAAATCAACATGTTATGTGCTTGGCTGTATTAACATATTAACTTTCTATCAAACTGCTTGAAACAAAACATACAATCTTATGTTGTGATCTTCTATCTTGTTTATTACACAGTTGGATCAAAGATTTATTCGCGTTTTTGCTGTAGATGGCTAAGTTATATTTACCATATATGTGTATGTATACTATATGTATCAGCATCAGAAGGCTTGCCATATATTGATACAGACAGACACACAGTCAGAGACGTAAGCCTGCCAGCTGGCATGAATGGTGGTGGCCTTCAACTCTGGTACATCAAGTGTAAACACAAACAAAGTAATGAATGTGCTGAACTCAGTTGTCAGCAGCTGGCATGTGGACATGTGGGAAACAATTGTGTGAATTTCCCAGGTCCAGCACATCAGGACAAAGAACCCACTGTTACAGTGTTGATTTGTAATATCGCAGTGTGGATCATTGATTTAATTATAACTGAATCTAGATCAGATGATTTCAAAGCCGAACTAGAGGTCTGAACCATCAGTTCCTTTCATTTAAGTTCTCTTCATCTGCACAAGCAGGGTTCAATTCCTGGTATTCATTTATTGGTTTCTGATTTTAATCTGTAAAGCAAACAAAGATCAGTGCTATCAAATTGTTTGTTCATGAGGAAGGCATCTTCCACATGGAACAACAATTGTTATCAATTATTTGTCTGGCACATAAAATCTCACATTTGTAAAATGTTATTCTTAGTGAGGCTAGTTTGTTACCAGAAAGCAAATCAGATGGGTTGGAAACATCTATAGAAACCTGGGGCTGATTGCAGAGGCACAGACTATTACTGTTCAGAACAAACTTAAGATACAGTAATTGCCTGTCCAACTTAAGCCACGAAATATGCCCATATAAGTTTTCAATGTCCTGTAGAATGACACCTGATCCGATCTGATGCCCCTATCGACAGGAAGATCAGGATTGGAAAGCCTATACCTTCCAAAACTGTTTCAGATCATTGTTATCATCAGCTTTATGATGTGACACCACTAAGGTTAAGTTTTGATTAGGTTTAGGCACAAAAACATCTTGGTTAGGTTTAGGAAATCAAAAATCATGGTTTGGGTTACAATGACTTTGTTAAGGTTAGGGGACCTTCATAATCATGGTTACAGCAATACCCATGTGGTTAGGGTTAGAAAACAAATGTGGTCATGGTTAAAAGAAACCAATATTGACTCACGGAAGGAAACAGGGGGAACAAACAGTGGTCTTCTGTGTTAGAGTTCAACCTTTTGTTGTCAAGCAATGAGGTTGTGCCCACAGTACATCTTATATTTAGGCCAGATGTAGGACAAATTCAAACCATTCAGGTAAATATGAAGTGAAGTTTAGTAGCTAAAACTTAGTGTGGACAGGACAGTTTTCCAATGTTTTAATCAATTCATGCTCACCTCAACTACCTCCATCATGTATTATTGTAAGAAGAGTTCATTGTGTATGTCTCAAACAAAAAAAAAACATTCTTAGGTCTAACATACTGTCATAAACCAGCGTCTAGCTGTTTGATTTTATCTGTCCACATAAATTCCACGTGCCTCTCCTGTTTCTGTGGGCCTATCCAATGATGACCCTTGTTTAAAACGTTGTTTACAAGAGTACAGAGTTGGCAGAGTGCTGATTTAGACTTTAGTTACAGTACAAGATTGGCCCTCTCTGGTGTAATGAGGGGGCTTGGTGTCAATTGGGGTTTTTGTTTGTGACACTGGAGCGAAGTTATCTACAGCGTGTTTAGGTTTCAGTGGGTGGTTTGGTGGAAATGGTTTGATGATACATCATGGTCAGCTTAATTACACACTGTGAGAGAAATTAGAAATAGAGGAGGGAGGATAAGCGTGAGAAAAGAAGGAAGAAGTCACAGCATCCCTACAAATATAATCAAATATAAGAAGTCCTGAAATAAAATAACAAGTGAACAGTTGATTGTGACATTAGGTTTATTATACAACATGATATTGACCTAACACTGCCTTTAAAAGTTCATACATGTAATGAGGTGAAATGTGGGGGATGTTTTTCAGTACAGCACTTGTCAAAAAGCTGCATGAGCTATACCTCCAGGTTATAGTCCAGACCTGTATTCCAGTTTATGCTCCATGTCCATCTGTACGGTTTTAAGTTTAGATTTCAGTGGAGAATTTGGTTAAAATGGTTTCATGATTCATCCTGGAGAGCTTAATTAGAAACTCTGTGTGAGAAGTTAAAGTAAAGAGGAGGGACAGACAGTGTGAGAAAATAAAGAAGAAGTCACAGATAAAAAACAAAAGTGCCACTTAAGATGCATTAAAAGTATAATGTGACCTGCAGACTGCACAACAGTCTGTAAGTACTGGGTTAGTCTTAAGGACTATGTATGAAAACCGAGAAGTGCCCAAAATACATTGTTTGTCCATGCCATCTGGAGCAACATACAGTGATTTCTGATCCGATGTTCCTATTGGCTCATATCATTTGTCAAAACTGTTACAGATCAGTGTTCTGTGTAATAGTTTGCAACCAAATGTTTAAGGTTTGGTTGGGTTTAGACACAAACATGACTTCAGATTTAGGGGAAAGATGGTGGTTTAGGTTAAAATTAGTACTAAGTGGCCTTCATTGTCACGGTTACATGATAACCACTTGGTTAAGTTAGGGGAACTACGTGGTTTGAAGAAACCAATATGACTGTCAGTAGTAAACAACAAACTAACAGCGGTCTTCTGTGTTTTGGTCTTTTTTTAAACCTTTCATTGTTGTTGTGTGACGTCACACTATGTTCTCTTTTGCTACAAGACTGTCTCATAAAAAGGGCTAGACCAGCACTCACACCTCAGTCATTTTTTCATTGTTAAAGCAACATGATGGAACATAGAGCCAACACAACAGAAAATATGTAGGTGTTCAAGTTAGGTTAACATCAAGTTAAGTTTTATTGTCACATATAATTTGTCTAATAGGCATGCTGCAACATGTCTTTCAGCACTTGTCAGCAAGCTGCCAAGACACTGTTACCTGGTCTAGGTCATAATCCAGCCCCTCATTCAAGAAATTCAAGTATCTTTCTCTCACTGTAAGTCACTCTGGTGTGTCACCTACACATCTGAAATGTTAAATATATACATAATGTTTGACACATTTCCAAACAGGAATGTGATCAAATGTGACATATAGCAAAAAATCCATAATGGTATGTTTAAGACACCCTGAGAACATGTGTCCACATACCATCAACTGTACTGTACCTCTTCATGCTTTCTGTATGACAAGCATGTGCCTGGAAAATGTTTCTTTAGCAGTGTTACAGGAAAAATCTGTTATTCAGAGTTAATGAGCAGAACCAGTTTGTGTTCTTCAGCCAAACACTGAGAGATCAGTATGTGATTGTTTTTTACAGTTTCAAGTGATGTCAAACTTTTTATGGCTCTCTACTGTGGTCACTGTGTCAGGTTAATACTCTGATCATTTTTCAGTCAGTTGTCAGATGCCGAATAAGAAAAGTTCATACTGACAGTTAAACTATGGGAATGTGTGAGAGGCTGACTTTTTTCAGGTTCCCTGTGGGATTCCTGTGGGATGGTTGTCAGTTTCACTATCCAGGAGCAAGCAGGATGGGAATTATAATAACAAGAGGTCAGGTTTTATATAGAAATATGCACTTCTAATACAAATGAATCCTATTTTCTTTGTTTTGAACTCGCTAGTTGTTCTGTTGTATTTTTGAATTCTCTCCTATCTGCTTGGGTGGCTGGTTGCTGGTTGGCTGGAGCCAAGCAGTAACCTCTGTGTCTGTGAAGTGAAGCCAATTCAAAATTGGCAAAAAACTACAGTCCTGTTTGAGCACCCAGGCTTCATTCAGCCCGCCTGAGCTCCACTGATAATCCATGTCTTTGCCCAATTTTACATTATTGTGTGATGTCACATAATAACATCTATGTTTTATACAGTTTACTGTTGGAGCCATCTGACCCATGCATGACCAGTGTGGACTGGTGATCAAAATCATTGCATTGCCTCAGGACTACCTTAAAGTACAACCATACTACAAGAATAAACCACCAGAGCATATCCTAGTTATATTTCAAAAAAGAATAATGAAATAAATTCTTATCCTAACTCAAGACAGTTGTCAGCCCCATGACTCAACAGTGAATGAACACATTATTCTTCTCAGATTGTATCTCATATCATTGAAGTGCACTTGAAGATCCATTCACATCTGTCTGTTATTCCAACAACAGTAATGCTTCAGCAACACATTAAATATTCATTGCTAGCATCTGGTCAGTGTGCATGTGTGTCTCTGTGTGTGGCCAGGAAACATGGTCATTCAATTACAAGTCTGATGATAGATAACTGTGAAAATGATGTTTTTTTATGCATTTAACAATTTTCTCACCAGCCTGGTGAACTAAAACTAAACTAAAAGGTATGAAAATGGCTGATTTGTATCCACATATGTATTCATGAACTGACTAGGGTTCATATGCAGGAGCTGCTCAGTCCCAACACTTTAAACTGGTTGCCATTTAGCAGTTTGATTGAAAGATTTGGGGATTAAAGTTCTGTTTTAAGAAAAAAAAAAAAAGCGGCCACATACTCTTCAGATAATGTTTCCTTCGGTATCAGTTGTTCTTCTCTATCAATTACTTCTAATCAAATCAACTTGCTGATGGTAACTGTAGCATCTGCAGCATTCTTATGAGATAGCTTTGGGCAAGTGGTGGTCTTATACAATGAAATCATCTGTTTTTCATTTCTGACAATATTGCAACCACATAAATCAAAGATGATTTCCCTACAACTATTTGCTTCCCCATGGGGTGCTGCAGGCACAGTGCTTTAAGTGGCACCATTGTTTCCAGCCTGTGTCATTACAAACAACTAACCATTTTCAACGCAGGGGATGTAAGGCTACCAAATGTTGTGTGAGCTGCTGGGAAAAAAAGGGTAAAGAGGTTAGTTTTTTTTGTTAATGCAGCAAAGATGTTACCAAACGGGAGCTGCCTGCAGCTGACATCTGGGCCTCACTCAGAATTGTAGGAGTGATTCTGAGATTTTGGTTTGTGGATCTATACTGACAAACTTAATTTATCTTTAACACTGACATATTACTGTATTAGCTTGTTGTGACACATCACCCGTCAGACATGAAGTAACTTATTAGTAGTCATTTATTTTGAGTCATGCTTCTTACCACCTCATGAACCTCAGCCCAATATTTGCTCTCATGTCAGCTCTGTTTTGGTCTCCACCAACTCCTGGCTCATTATCTACTTGCTGTCCCACTTTCTTTACCAACCAGGCACTTGGTGATGTGCAGGTAGTTCACAGTGGGATTATAAGAACTTTTTCACTAAAAACAGCTGCCTGTTGCAGCTGGAAACCGTGTTGATCCAAGCAGTACTGTTTGTGTCAATGGAGTCTGGTGGCTTTGAGTGGAGTGCAATGCATTATATTTCTACCACCTTTGTTGCTGCCAGTGACAGCTCTTTCACTCCATACTGGACCATTTTCAAATTAATCATTTATGGGCCAATCAAAACACTCATAGTATTCCATTAAAAATAAATTTCTCCCAATAAATGTCTTGCTCAGTTCCTGATATTACATTTATTGGAGATTACTCTCTCATAATCTGACTATTACTAATGATATCTCTATTTATGACCAGTGAAAGAGCAGGAGGAGCCAACATTTGTGCAATAGTTTAGATGACATCATTCTCCCAGACAGCGGAGATAATCCAGACAGAGGCAGACAGCTCATAATTACACTGCTTGTCTTACCTGCTTCCCCACAGGTTCTTCTTGGCTATGTAACATGGAGGCAAAATGACAGTAAATAGATTTGCAGGGATTTAAAAGGACCTCATAGCTGAGGGTATGTCAAACCATGACTGTGAGGGAAGAAAAGAACAGAGAGATTGGAGCTTTCTGTAGTTTGACTCATATTGGGAACAGGCTTTGAAGAAGACACATATCCGAAATGTCAGCCTGTTCATCTGCTCAATAAATCTCCAGTGCAGACTGCAGCCCTCTCATCCTTCCTTGGTCTTTGGTTAGTCATCCTTTGATGTACCCTGGGTTAGAAGGAAAGGGTCAGTCTGTAAATACTGTTTGCTAACACCTGCTGAGACATGATTATTGGCTATGTTTACTCATCCATACATATTATGTTTTCTGTTTTGTTTGTTTGTTTTTAACTCAGAAATGTGACTTAAAGTTTGATGCACAGAAGAGAAACATTATGTTGCAAGGAAAGTTCTTATTTTCCTCTAGGATTTAAATGATCAAAAGTTAATAATTTCAGCATGTGACTCTGGGTTAATTGTCTGAATCCAAAGTTCATAGAGGGAGTTTGCGATACTGAATTGGCTTCTTGTTTGTTTTCTTTAGTCAAAGCAATCACACATCTTTCATCACTACCACAGCTTACCTTCTCGGCATTGCGTCACAGCAGCTCATTGTGCAAAGTTTATACAAGAACTGGAAAACACTCATAATGCACTAATGATGACACCTGATGTTGAGATCCAAATGATTTGACATCAGTGCCATTGTTTTTACACAGTAACTGGGATAGGTTAGATTCTGACTAAAATTTAGTCAGACCTTCAGACAGAGCTCCACATGCCTGCAGTTGTCTCAAAGACACATTCCCAGGAATGTCTATGAGATCATTCCCTCTGCAGTAGAAAACTCATACTCCAGCTCAGTGACTCACTCTGTAATTGGCTGGGGAAATGAAAGAACCAAGAAGTGGGGCAGAGAGGATACTAGGATATCCACTGACAAATGGGAGAGATCTTTTCTGCCAGTGAGGCGTCCAAATTACATCTTCACTGTTGAGGATGATACTCAGGATTTAAGGCTTTTTGCTTAAGACCCTGACCAGTGAGTTATTGACCAGATTATCCTACAAGCCTCAAAGGCCAGCATTTCTGTGAGCCTCCTTCTGTGTTTTCATTTATTTTTAGTCACGCTAGCAGTGTGGCTCTGTGAATGGCAGTGTCAGTCTGTCAGTCTGTTGGGAGTTTTTTTTCTTTTTTCTTTTGGTGAAATGCCTTGACAACTGTTGGATGGACTACCGTGAAATGTGGTATTCATGTCCTCCACAGGGTGTACTTGATGACAGCAGACTTTTCTTTCAGCATCATCAGATCAAAATCATAATTTCACAAATGTTTTGATGCCAATTAACTGTACTAATGTTAGCATGACAAGACTCTAAGATAGTAAACACGATGAACCTACTAAACATCAGCATGTTAACAGTAGCCCTGAGAGCATGTTAGCATCCTGATGTTATATTATTATTCGCAGGCAAGCACAGCCTCACAGACTAGCATTGGTTGTATATTCTCAGTCTAGTCTTGTTTTTTTCTTTCTTTAAAGGTGCACATGGGAGAAGTTTGTCTTAATGATTTGGTTTTTGGTTTAGGAATAAAGAAAGGCAGAAAGCCTTCCTGCCAAGAAGCCCTGAAGGCAAACGTCTCCCATGTGTGTTACAGGTACAATTTTTCATCCAAATGTAAGAGTAGTTTATAAATTTTAACCTATAACTTTCTCTGGACACACGGCTTGTTCAAGAGAGAACTGAAATGTTGACTAGTATGCATATGTATATGCCATTTTGACCTTAATGATTTAGTACAGAAACTAACAAACAACTGAAATTAAATGTTCTTCATAAGCCCCTCTATTAAAAATATCTAACCTCACAGCAGAAATAAATATGTGTACGGCCTGGCACAAAAAACAGGTTGCAGGTTGCTGTAGCTAATTTTGACATTCATGACAACTGTACAGAGGATGATTTTTTAAATTTGTAAATAACTCACCTGTTCAAATTATATTAAGCCTTGAAGTTATGCATAATTAACAGCATGGCCGCTTTGACTGACAGGTGGGTACCGTTACAGGTGGCTTGTTCAAGCACTCAGGTGTCATTCAACCAGTCTCAGATCCTCCGACAATCCAAACACAATTCATTTCAAATTCTAATTATTCTAATTCTTTTTATGTTGCAGCTGCAGATGGGGTGTCTTTATTAACTGTATTGATTAATGATGTATTGATTGATTCCATTATGTATGAATCTGAATCTGCAAAGTAATTGGTAACCAAAGCGTTAAAATAAATGTAGTGGAGTAAAAGTATAAAAGTAAAAGTACACTAAAGGACCTGCAGTACTTGAGTGAATGTGCTTCAGTACATTTGTCTGATTAAACATACTTTTCATATTATTCAATGCTGGACTTTCACTTGTGTTGTGTGTTTTTTTTTTTTTACAGTGTAGTATCAGTAAGCTCACAGTTGACATGTCAGAGCCCTGCAGGTCTGCCCCCCGGAGCAGCTCCGTCCCCTCCCACTCCGTCCGCACAGAGCGGCTGAAGGCGGGCAGGACAGCCCGTCATCTGACGTCACAGGCGGCTTCGTTATTTAAACTTGAATCAAGAGGGGAGGAAAATTTCCTCAGACGGGACAGCGTTGCCTAGCAGCTAGGCAAAGGACTCTCGCTACTTCACGCCGCCTGTGTCTGTGTGTGTCTGTGTGTGTGTGTGTGTGTTTTTCACTCGTATATCGAGGAACCGCGGACTCTCTCTCATCTGTCTGCTTCCCTCTCGCAGTCTATATGCCAAACATGCCCCAGACCGTGACACTAAAGGGACCCTCTCCTTGGGGGTTTCGACTGGTGGGAGGACGGGATTTCAGCACACCGTTAACCATCTCCAGGGTAGGTAGTGTCTGTCTGTCTGCCTGTCTGCCTGTCTGTCTGTCTGTCGCTTCGACGTGTATCCATTCATTGAACCGCGCGCAAAGTGGAACCTGACAAGTTGTTTTTCTATCTAAGACACCGTGATAATCCCAACCATGTCCAACCATGCTCACTGACCGTAATTGGTAGCCGCAAAGGATGTAGGGAAAAGTGGCAATACCAATTAATTAATCAATTTGAGATTAAAGTCGCCAAGGTCTATTACCCGTAACAGCAGTAATTATACGGTAGGTGCACGAGAAGGGGCTTTACTCTAAAAGCTGACAGACGGTGCCGTCTAATTCCTGGCAGCTAAAGTTGCCAGTACAAGTGAGTGAGTCACTGCAGTTGGCCTACCATCAATTATCCTGTGAGCTTTCGATAAAAGAGAGCAAAAAAAACCTAATTTGTTTCATAATTTTGATTCATGAATACCTAAATATCTCCTCAAAGATTCTCCTTCATTTTGAAACCAATAAATTGCACGCATTCATAATCTATAATCATTTTATTATTAAAAAGTTATTTTTTTTACCAAATTTTGACTACATGTCAGTATGTGACGTTAATCTTTTAAAGCTATGTATGGTGATATTTAATTGTTGTTAATATTACGGTGGCAGTAGTAGTGGTGAAAGTAGTGGTCCAAAGCTGCGTGAACTTTCCTGACCCTCGGAATATGGGTCAGGAGTCAGTGTGCTGGCAGTGCATCTGGCAGTAGCCAGTAGTTCATCCTGGCCAGGGTAAACACAGCCTGGTCCTGCTGCAGGGCTTTCAGAAGGAGGGGAAGGGAAGGGAAGGGAGGAAGGAGGGGGTTGACATTTGTTTTTCATCAGAGCTCATTGGTGCTGCTGAGGGATTCCAGGTGTTGTGCTCAGCTGTATCACCAGCCCCAAACCGACCCTTTAACTACAGGGCCCTAGCACTTCAAACTAGAGGTGTAATTTTTAGATTTACGGCGGGCGATTAACGAATTTGAGAGAAGCAGACAAACCCCCCGAAGGTCACCTGAAGTGCTCTCTGCTTTTAAACCTACCAGTATACCCTGCCTCCCCACAAAAAAAGAGATGTGACGCAACGGTGAGGCTTACTTTGATTCACAGTGTGAATGTTGACATTTGTGCCGTCCGTAGGTTTGTGGTTTAAACATTGAAGACTCCCACTAGCTTACTTGGCAACTTTGCTTCACCAAATCACAGTGAAAGGCAACTGAATATAGCAAGTTTAGATATCCAGAAATAAACATGGCATCAGT
Organism: Larimichthys crocea; assembly: GCF_000972845.2. Taxonomy (NCBI): domain Eukaryota; kingdom Metazoa; phylum Chordata; class Actinopteri; family Sciaenidae; genus Larimichthys; species Larimichthys crocea. The sequence goes on from NC_040032.1 coordinate 4,315,315, forward strand.
AAACTCAACACTCCTCATGCTTAAATGTCTTCTTTTGGTGGAGGCAGAAATATTATTCCAGCTTTCTGCGGACAGATTGAGTTTGTCTCTACGTGCACGCACTTTCCACCATGACCAAAGACCAGAATTCATTTGGAAAAAGGAAAATCCTGCACGACAGCCTATTGCAGCACTCATATGTTTTTAAGTTTAAAGTCTAAATGTTGCCTAGTACAGCTTCAGTTCATCTCAGGTTTTGTGATTCACACCTTCCTTATTTCTTTTAATTTGTACAGCAGGTTCCAATATCAGAGATTTAACAATTTCTGAATTTGCCAATTCAAGCAGTGCATACTTGTATCACTGCCAATCTAAAAACCATGGCATGCATGGGGAAATCTTTTGCATGCTGAACATTGTGTAACTCAGTGATGATGGCATTGGTGAAATTGACTGCAGGTTGCAATTTAGAGACAGTTACAGCGCAGATGGCAATATAAAACCAGCGCTCACACTGATTCACTGCTTTGCAAGAGTAAATAGGGGAGTTTTGGCTAATTCCTAAATCTTGGCTTGAAAATTAGAGAAGGAAGCAGCTGGTGAGATGCAAGCATATTTATCAAAATATGTAATGTCAGAGGCATAAATACACACAGTTTCTTGGCAGCAAGACCCATTACACTGCCTCTTGAAGACTTTCTACCAGCCATTACAAAGCAGCTCAATGTCGAATTGACGTCACATGCTTTTCTGACAACGCAGAATGTGTTTTATTGGCCCCGAACTCGATAATTGTTTTGTCCTGGTGTCTAATATGCTGGTTTACGTGAGCAAATAACTCAAAATAAAAATTCGAGGAGAGGTAATAAAAACTGTGGGGAACTCGAAACTGTGGGGAAAGGAATCCTCTCGCTTCACCTCATGAGAGCTGGTTTCATGTTGAGTTTGAGACATGATGTGATTCATTGCTGCTGATAAACTGGAGTATCTCCTAAACTGGCCATTCATCACATGCTTGCTGCATTCTTGAAGTACAGTGCATGCCCAAGACAGCAATTACAATGTGTTGAGTGGTGACGCCGAAAGAGATGCATGGAGGGAGAGAACGGGAGAGAAAGAGAGGATAGTTTATGTCTTAAAGTATCCGAAATGTCTCTTTGGGGGTGGGGGGGCATTTCAGGATCATGTAAACACTCATACAAGCCAGAACTTTCTGACTGCTGTAACAGTGTCTGCTGGCTCTGTAGAACTGGGTTTAAAAGAAGACCTTAATGCCAGACCTCAGAGTTGTTTTGAATACAGTATTCCATGCAATCCTTCAAATTATACCTCTGTTTTGCATGATTGACAGATCCTCTGCTCTTTCAAGTCTTTCTGCACATATAAAAGTGGGTGCCATGAAACACCTGCTTTTGGACACAATCATGATGCGTCTGCTTAACTCTGGCAACCCCTGATAGTGTGTCTGTGCGTGCAGTGATAGTTTGTTTGTAGGTCGATTGCTTTGTTTGCATGAAACAGAAAACTAATAAAACCACAAGCAGCCGAAGCATTTCGAGAGGATCTGTTTAATATGGCAGGTGTGGCTTAAGCCCTTTTTGTAAATCGATGTCAAACCGACGTGCAGGCGGAACGTGACGCAGGACGCTTGTCAGTCGTCCCGACAAGCAAACAGTCTTTTTCTTGAATAGGAATTCACAACTAAGTGTTGGGTAAATAATGACCTGAGAAGCGCAGGGAATCACTGTCCAGCTTCCCTTCTGACACCTCTTTACTGTGCATCCTGCTGTGTGCCCTGTCTTGTCGATGCATGATGGGAAATGGTTTAGACAGCGTTTAGACGTTTTGTTTTGCACAGTCCACATTCTTTAAATTGAGAAAAGCAAGAACTTGTTGGACCACATTTGACATCTCTAATGCAGTTTTAGTTTTTAGTAACACTAAATTTTTGCACAAATCAGAAACTCTTCGACATAAAATGTTTAGTTCAGTATAGTTGCAGCTAAAAAGCATTGGCTCTATGAAAAGAAAAGAATAAGAAAACAAAAAATACAGATCATGATTACCCAAAGCCCAATTTATGTCTTCAAGTTGCTTGTTATTCAGTTTATCACATTAGACAAAGAAAAGAAAAAAATCCCCTCTATTAGCTATCTGGAACTAGGCAAAATGACTCTGAAGGATTCATCAATTATCTAAATAGTTGAGGTTTGATTAATTGTTTCAACTCTTGATTTCTTCATGCATGAATTCAAGTAACTACATACCCCAAAAACCGCCACATAATCGACTCAGCAGGACTTACTCGAAGGCTTATTCTACATAAACATCCACGTTGTAACTGTTTATTGCTCCATCTGTAGCTCATTGTACATACAGTAAGAAAGTTACATTATCTTACTGTTTTCTTTACGGCCCCTTTTGTGTCCATCTGGATGGGATCAAAGTCTAACCTTAGACTATATATAACAGTATAAGATGACTGTAACTTGTCAGTTTCTATCTGTGAGGTCAAATGGTGTTTAAAGCATGCATTTAAAGAATAAGGTCATATTTTTCTATTTTAACAATGCTGACATTTCCATATGTACATTTAAGGGGGAATTTGTCATTGTAATCATCATCCTGTCCATACAGGCTGCAAAGAGATCCTGATCCGGTGCGTATGGACAGGTAGAACGATTATGGAAACCAAAAACTCTTTAAAAAAGTTGAGATAACCCTAACAAACATATCAAGTACATATCGTTTCATGTGTGTTACGCTGATCTTGCAAGGGCATTAGAATCACATGCATCAATTAAGAGCAAATAGAACTTAGATTGCGTTTGCAGTTATATATCCAATGAACTGAGTGTCCTTTGTACCCTTTAATCTCTCAGTGTACGTCTGTCTGCCACATACCAGAGTCTGAACATGTGACCTAAAGCCACTGTTTCTGTGGTGCTGCTGGTTATAATAGTCAGCTTTAGGCTGCTCTCTGGCTGCTCTTTTTCTCCAGGCTAGAATTAACGATGCTCTGAGCTGCATCTCCACAACAAACTGAGCGAAAGATAACAGATGGCGCTCTCGAAGAATTTCCTGTTGTCACAGAAGCTGTGGGGTTTCTGAAACACAAGGGCAGGGGAACAATGCACGTCCTTGGGTTGTTGCTGAACTTTTCCTGCTCGCCTGGTTTATCTGATGCCTGAAACTGACACTGTAGGATTGACAAGCAGATTTCTGACACCAAAAAGCCAAGAATAAAGACAAATTTACAGATGATCTTATATGAAGGAAAACAGTTCTTATGCTTTGCTGTATATTTATTACATCTCATAATGCACCCTGCATCTTCAAGAGAGTTTTCAGTCATGTGTTTTCCCCTGTAAGCTCTCATGATGTCTTGTATTTCCACAAACACTTTTTTTTTCAGTGTATGTGCTGCCAAGTATCTAAAATGTGATTCTTGTGATGCTCTTATGATCATAAGCACAACATATTGAGGCATGACACGTGGGGAACTCATCAGGGAAAGCTGAACCAGTCCTAATCTGATTACAAATCAGATTTAAAGGTATGACTAATATTGATGAGTAATATAATTACTTATTCTAGACGTACACAAATGCATTACAGACTGCAATTCATTTTTTGTGACTCTCCCACTGCCTTGTGTTCTCATTAAACCTCACATATTTAATCATGAACTGCAGTATTGCTTATTGCTCTTGGCAGGTTGAGTCTCTTTGTTTCAGTGTGATAATCACACAACAGTCAGAATCTCACACCCCACGCTATATAACGGCTTTCCGTCACGAAGGTCATAACCATGGTTCCTATCGCAGGTCCAACAAGCAAACAAAGGCGTCGGACACGCTGCCAAGAATTATCCTCTCTGTTGGTCAGACTCAGAGCTCCCACCCAGCAGACAGGAGAAAGCGTCTTTGTGGAAGAGCATAATGAAAATGGCAGATTCTTCTTGCATTAAACTAATAAATAGACAACAAGGAAGAATTAAGAGAAGATAGACTTTAATGATCAGACACCGGGGAAATTAATTTGTCACAGCAGCTTGTATACACAAGGTGGATAAAAAATTACTCATAAATATAAACTATATATAAAAAAAAAGTCATGCTGAAGAAAGTCATTAAGTCATGCTGTGTCTGACAGCTGTCGGAATGAACGACCTGTGGTAGCACTCCTTCTTACATGGTGGGAGTAGCAGTCTGTTGGTTAGTCATCACTGTAGTTTAAATTGGCTAAATTTGAATGTGAGGCATGTGCTAACTACGTTTTTATAATGTAGTCACTGAAATGTTCTTAAAGCCAAAGTATTTTTCAGATTTAAATCATATTTGGCCATTTTAACCCAGACATCTACTGTTGTAGAGCTTGGGTTTTGACCTGCTAACTTGCTCTCTCTATGGCTTACTCACCGAGGCCAAGCAGGAAGAACATTTAAACTCCCTTGACTTAAATTAATCCTGACTTATTCTGCAATTGCAAGAATTTTTACAAGTCTAATAGGCACTGTACTAAATCAACGTGGCCTACAAGAAATGTCTATAGACCAGAAACTGTTCTCCAAGAGGGAGTATTAGATAATCACCCTGGATCAAAATGTTCTTTACATACCACCGTTAAAGATTAAAGGTCAATTTCTCAGCAAGGAAGTAAGGCACTTTTAATATTATGGATTAGATCTGAGATAAAACAGAAGGGCTCAACGTGCAGAGAAAAACAATGATGACAAGACATAAAACTTTCCCCTGAGGCTGACGTCAAACCCATACTGTACACATACGTAGACTTACGCAAACATTCGCACACATTTATTCTTTCCCTCGCCACGCTCTGCTTCACTCTGAAACGCACATAAAATCACAAATGCCAACGGTGAAACCACACGCTCATCAGACCCGATGAGGCCATGATGGCTCTGTGTGACATGAGGCTGTCATTTGCTTAACCGCTCTATCTGTTAGCAATTAACTATGTCACTGTTTGCAGAGCAGCCTCTTACGGAAATTATGTGACTGTTTAGATTTCTCAACAAGCAGTAAAGTTGCTTTCTGCACCATCACCATCAAAATCCACCATAGTCCTTGTAGGAAAGTCCATATAGTTATCATCTGTCATATATAGTATATCAAAAGTTATAACTCTGGTTACATTGTAGTAAATTAACTCATATATTAACTTCATACAATTTAAGCTTGTTTTGTCAGAGTAACCCAACAAATCCTTTTTAGGCTGTTTTTAACAAATTCCACAAATGTCTGCCGCTGCTCACAGTAGGTTTACTGGTTGAAAATGGGAATGAATTCATGCCGCATGATCTAAAGTGACTATTTTTATAAAAGTGGTATGATTTTGTTGAATTTATTGTCCTTTTCTCCCCTTCCACAGTGGTCTAGAAACCACTTTTCGTCGTTCTCAACAAGTTTGGTTCCATCAACGGCCAAGATAACTCTTTATTAGGTGCATTCACAAACCCTGTTTGTTTTCAGACGACTGTCATCTCTTATTTTTTGGGGGAGATTTAGATAATTTCATTCTTATTTTGGCCAAGCCAGTGGACCTTAACCGCTCAAAGTGGTTTCATGTGAGTAAGAAGACAAAAATAAAACGTAAAATGTTGGGATGCTTTTCAAAGCCACTTGCACAGGCCTTTTTAGGAGTAAAAACTTAATTAGGTAATTACATTCATCTCTTCAAAGCTTTAACTGATTACGTCACACTAGATCTGCAGTATATAGCAGATTATGATTATGTCTGAAGCACATAACTCGACACCATCCTTACATTTCCTTACAGACGTAAATGTTGGTCCTTCCAGTAATGACCTTAGTCACGGTGGCACTTTGCATACCACTGTGGTTTTGTGCGCACGACTCATGCGATACTCATGGCCTGGCCCTGGGGTGATATAACTCACTATGTGTGCAAGAACTTCTGTCCATAATGACACATACTCACAAACCCAAGACACACACACAAACATTTCAAATGTGTCATGCTATAAGTGACGTGGGTAAACTATAACCTGCTACTTGTCTGTCTGCACTGACAAATAATCTGTTATGTTGCCCACACAGAACAGAACTTTATTCTTGCTTTTGCTTCTCAGACTTTAACTTGCTCAGTTGTGTTGTTTGTCAGTTTAGGTGCGCTTGTTTTCTTCAAGATTCACACTCACACATTTACACACATTTCCCACAATGCTGCTGACCTCTCAGCTTCCCGGAACTGAGTCAGGAACACTGGGGCGGTCAGAGGCTGTAAATTAGGAATTCCACATCTGAACCACACGACTCAGCTATTAGTGCTTCATGGAGCGTGAACTTGTGTGCCTTTGCTCTTAGAGTGCTCCTCCCAGTTAGCGAGGCTGCTTCTCTTGCACAAACAGATCCTCTCTCTCTCTGCCTCGGTTCTGTTCATTGTGCCGGACTTTTAGACGATCATATTTTAAATTACAGAGAACAGAACAGATCACTGGTGGTTTCATTTTTCCAAACATAATACATCTTAATGTGCAGATGTCAAGGTATGAGGCATTACAAGATGTTGAGGCTGAAAGAAAGGTATCCACTTAAACATTTTGGATGGCAGGACAGAGATTAATCACCAACACTTGACGTAGAAGGGGTTTATTAGCAGAGAATCATCCTAAATCTTCTGCTCCCGGTGTATTTATAGATATACAGGTACTTATTACCCTTAGCTCTCAGACATGTTACAAAATGCTGGAATCTGAACACCTGCCTGGTTCAGGCAAAAAGAAAAAAAATCAGATCATTTTCTGTTTATGTTTTATTTGGTGATATATCTTGCCAATAAATTAAACATGGAGTCAATAAAAGATAATATGTCAAGATAAGAAAACTGTAATGTTTTAAGCCTCTTTAAATGTGATGATCTGCTGTCTTTCTTAGTTTTATATGTCTGAAAATTCATTTAATAGGCTAAATAATTAAGTGTTAAAATAATGTCGCAAACTTAGTGGTCCTCCCTCCTTTGTACGTATAGCTATAGTTGCTACCTCTGCTTCATGCTTCTGTTTGGACATAAGAAATAGCTGCTGCTAGATATGTAAACCTTACTCAAGACTAGGAATGTCAAGTCACTATTGTGCTTTTTCAAATCTGCAACAGAGGTAGAGTAAAGTCTTATTTAAATAATATAAAAATGTCACAAATTATTGCTTAGAGCTCCTGAAAAAAACATTGTGACTGTAGCATCCAGCTGCCAAAAGTCTCCTCACATTTAATGGCTGGAAAAATACAGTCAAGCTAATACTCATACGTGTCATAGCTTGACAGCACATGGAGCTCGCAAAGAAGACCGGAGACATGATGACAATTGTTCGCATTTCATTACATTTTTGTTTCATTGCTAGTAAAGGGTATTTTCCTCTGCAGCTTGCTGCCATATGACAGTGTCTGTTTTACTGTGGATGTCTTGGTTTGATGATGAAGGATTTGATTGCTAGTTTTCGTCTTATTTACGACTGCAAAACCATACAACCAGTCAGAGCAAGCCTGGAAATAGCTGGGACGTTGTATGTGTGCATGTGTAATAATGGAAAATTGTTATCATGTGTTACTTAGTGTTTCTGTGAAGGTGAAACGTACCCACTGGGACACCCTCTTTCCTCCCCTCTTCACCCCTCTGCCTCCCTGTGGGGCTCAAATGTCCAATGTTTCTGGAATGAAGGATCGCAGAAAGGAACCTGCTCACTGTCCAGCAGCTCAACGCTAATCTTCCAAATAAAAGCAATGTGGACATGTGATTTACAAGTGAAAAATGGCCAAAGTGACAAATCAGAAAAAGCTACAAGGACAGACTTATTGAGCAGATGTTTGCAAATGAATCTGACGCTGCACAGAGACTGTTGCTCAGGTTTAAAGTTCATATGCAAACTCTGGTCAAAGTAGCTTTTGACTTGAAGTCATTCGCAGAGGGTTTAGTCTGATGCAACTGCTGAGTGATCATAAAATTGCATGTTTTTTTTTTACTGAAATTCAAAAGCCCAGGCATATAAAAATGTTCCAGTCTTTTCCAAATATTTTAACTCCTCCAAAACTCTGAGCGGCCTCTCACTTCCCAGTGTCGTTGTTACTGGCTTTTGTAAATGTAAACCCAAAGTGCTGCCCAAGGCAATATTGCATAAATCAAAAGAGAACTGCTTTTGTTGAATTTGGCCTGCGTGTTGTCACTCCCACACTAATACTCTTTTTTTTCTCTTTTTGTCTGTTGGCTCACTGACATCACCTGTAACAACTCTTTTCTTTCTTTCTTTTTTTTTTTTCTTGTTGTGCTGTGTGTGCGTGCATGTGTGAATGTTATCTTCAGGTAACACCAGGCAGCAAGGCGGCCCAGGGTGACCTCTGTCCTGGCGATACCATCCTGGCTATCAACGGCGACAGCACAGAGCTCATGACACACATGGAGGCTCAGAACAGGATCAAAACCTGCACTCAGCAGCTCACACTCAACATCAGCAGGTATGGAAACACAAGACGAGAAAAACAACCGGTCATATGATCAAACCCTTACAACAACCTCAAGTAGCATGGATGAGGTCTGCCTTTTACACCCGAGACATCGGCCAGTGTTTTTTAAATTATGATTAAGTTCTTTCCGTAACGTCAACCAAATAGTTGTAGTTGCCTTAATGGGGGTGGCTCCAGAATAAGCTGCATGAAAACTGATAAATGGCCTCAGGTGATGTCACTCGAGTCAGTGTTGGTTAAAGACTACAGGTTTCAGAATGAAGGAAACCTGCTCGAAGGTTACCAGACCTCTGCAGCCTGCTCCTTATCTCTGCTTGAGGCTACTACTACAGCTACTGGCATACCAATCCCTGACTGAACTGTCAGGAGTTGTATTGTGGGTAATGTAGGCACCGGGTTTTTAATAAGGAAGAAGAATGCATAGACACAGGGAAACGTCCTGCATATGTTTGTACTCAAAATCCTATACGCCATGCATATGAGATGTCGCTACGTTGCAGGATTTATTTAGTTTATTACATCATTAGAATATAGTGTATATTTACTGTAATCACTTACAGACTTATGATTTATGAGCACCTGTTTATTAGAGGCATACGCCCTGTATACTCAGCTTATTTTCCATTCGGGATGACTGATGGGAATTCTAAGAATAATTGGATATCAGGAAATGTTCAACATTAGTTACTTGCTAATCAGTCGTCACTGCCCTGACCCTCAGCAGAGGCTGCTTATGGTTTTTGCTTTCATTTACTGCCTCTTGTCCAGGAACACATATTGTTTCTATTTCTGGCGGGTCTGTTCAGCTTGGTACGATCGAGTCATAGGGACGGATGACAGGTTTACGACAGTTTAAATAATCCACTCTCTGCTCCTATAGAGCGCCGTCAAAGTCAATGAGCCTTGTACATACAGTGAGTCAGACGGTGACCTTATGAAATGGACTTTGCTGGTCGATATTGTGCATTTTACCAGTTCATGGGGTGGAAAATAATCTGCCATTTGTCTAGCATCATTTCTAGAGCCGGTATGTGATGGATGGATGACTTGGCCTTTGGTGGAGGACAGGAGCAACACATTTCTATCAACATAGCAGAGCGGAAATCATCTGTCTAAACAGTTAATGACAGAGAGGGAGAGAAAGAGAGGGATAACCAAGGAAAAAAATTAAATGTCAGTTGCTTCCCACATTTCTATTAGATGGTTACTTTGGGTTGCCAGAGTTCTGGAAAGTGTAGAGCGAATCTGGCAACCTCTGAATCCTGTCCTCTCAGATGAAGAACACTGTGTGGTTTCATCCTCAGTTACAAGTGACAACTGCCAACTGGTGCTTCAGCTCTCTCCTTTTAGGGCAGCAGACAACACAGTCTCTCTCCTGTAATGGATGGTGCATGAAGTTGACTTGCGGATGCAGATGACCCGTCTGATAAGCAACATTTCTCACATGCAGGGCCTTCGAAATTCAGTCAGAGAAGAACTTTTTTTCTCTCTCTCTCTTCTTCTGCTCTGTATTTGTGTTTTATAGTATGCACTCTAGCATGCAACAGCCCTCCCTTCCCCCCCAGCCTGTCGTAGAAACCAACCATCCATATATCAAGCTGAGCGGCTGAGCGTTAAGTGGTTTGTCCACATAGGGATAGTAAATTTATTTAAGGATACATAAAGTAGTATTCATCGCAAAGACTGTGGGGAGCTCCTCTACAGCTCAAGGAACACACAAAAAAGGGCACTCCCACACTTAACCACTTGCACCCCAGCTCTAATGTACCCGAATTCATCTTAAATTTCTAGCCAACGTTGTCAAACACATTAGAGAATGTAAGAAGTAATTTAGTGTGACAAAGAGCAGGAGTGATGGATATGCAAGCGTATAATTGATTCCATTAGCAGACATTTTGCTTCACATGAATTCTGACTGTCATATTCTAATCTCAGATTTTATGCTTACACCCAAGTGGAAAAATGTAAGAATTGTTGTGTATAATTTTTCCACACATTTGCTTTTTTGGCAATCCATAGATAGCTTGACTGTAATTTCAGTGGGTTTGAGCAATGTTTGTCAACAAGTCTCTGTAATGGGTGGGAACCGAGAGGTTAAAATGACTTTGTGTTTGTGTAAAGTGCCTCATTCATGATGTTTTTGTCCCCCAAAACAAATTTATAATGCTCAAATTCATTGCCTTTAGGTTAACTGTAAATACTTTTCCATGATGTCACCATAGATATATGATGCTTTTAGGGTCATTAGGGTTTTTGAATCATCTTATTTAGTTAAAAATGATTCCACTAAATTATGACCGCAAGTAAACAACCAGTGCTCCTCATCAATCTTTCTTAATTTCTCATTTAAACTGACAAGATAGCGGCACAACAGAGGCAGAGCAGGGCTAGCCGCTGGTATGTGACCTTTCTGCAATATATTGGTTGAATAATTACAGTCTGAACTGCCCTGCTGCTGGACAGGAGGAGGGTATGGCATGTCTGAGAGATAGGCATGCGCCTTTGGCTCCAGAGCACAGAGCTGAAATGATCTACTGGTGAAGGGGAGGGAAGATAGAGAGCAACAGGGGTTCAAGCCGAAGAAAAGATACTTTTCAAAAATGGATTGAAAAAGACAAGATGGCAAAAAGGGGTGGCTGAAATATGAGAAATAGAAAACAGATAATAATGGTAGACAGTGAAATACAAAGAGAGTGAAGCCAAGTAGAGAAGTAGTGAATCAGAAAGACCAAGTGAGAAATCCACATGGGGCTTTTCTCTGCTTCAAATGCTGTTTTACAGCCAACGTCTTCTGCTGGGTGCATTGCTGGAAATTCAATTACGCAGACAACACAGTGAAGCTCAGAGTTTCTCTAAAGAACGTACGCACGAGTTCTGAAATAATCCAAGAATATTCCTGCAGAATGTTGTGGAAAAAGGAGATGAGCGCACGTGACCTTTTTTCACACACTCTCCCAAGTTAAATATAAATCAAGGCTGGTTATGGATAATATGCTTGTTTTCCAAAGCGGTTCTTTTTTAATGTATAACCGGGTGATGAAAGCATTACATGCGGTGTCCCAAAAAAACCTCACGTTAGGTAGCTTTTTCCCAGGAAAAGTGCTGCGCAGGAAGTCGTGCTAATAAACAGCAACGGTCACTATGACTGAGCAGACAAACAAAGTAAAGCCACCCACGTGAGTGGGATAAAAGAGGTCAGACTTTTGGCTGCTACTAATGAATTTATGAAAATAGTAAAATACAACGCAAAGCAACTGTGTTCTCTCAGAAATTCAATGGGCTGTGAAGTCCACATGGTAGTCTGTAGTCTGGTCAGTGAATACGGTCCAAGCCATGTGTTATTAATTATCCAGACAATGGGGATGTCATGTTCGTGTAAAAGACGAGTATTTACCGATGTGAAAGATGGGATTTAGGGTTTGTTAGAAATGCTCCTCAGTTGTGGGCTGCAGGAATAACAAGATTATTTAAGTGCAACCATTGATTCTGGAGTCCAAAACGAAATGGGAGTGACTCAAAGAACCCATGCTGACTCACTAGAAAATAATATTTTAGAGGACAACAGTTCTTCTTAGCCCTCATTAAAAGACTACACCATAAAATACTCCAAACAGTCACAGAGTCACAGAGGGAGAAACAGGAGACCTGTAATTTTGTGTTGCTGGCGATGGACAAATATATGAGTCTACACGTCTGCTGTGAACCAAAATTACAGTACACTGGATGCATCTGAGCATGTGGTCTTGTGTAACACAAGAATGTTTCTTTGTAATGTCTCCTCATTTATTACTTTCATAGCCACCATTTTTCATAATTCCCATTATGGAGCATGTTTAAGAGAGCTCTGCGTCAGGGGGTTTCTCATAAGGTGGCCCTGGAAGCTCATGAAAGCTGAAAAAGAAATAAAGAGGCTTTATGAAAATTGGGCTGACAGCTATTTGTGTAGGGTTTTTTTCTGTCACTAAAAGATGTTTTCAACCTTTAAACATTGATTTTTATTGTGATTAACTGCTTTGTCTTGTCTACTTTTACTACACACAGTTATTTCTTACATTTTCCAAATATATCTTTGAGTAACTCCAGGAAACTGCCTACAATCAGCTCAGAGTTTTACGCCATACACTTCATCATCAAAACCAGCCAAGGATAGAACAGTACATTATCTTTTTAATATGATATTCTTTCTATACAGATATTTCTCTTTTGGGATTTTGCAAAGATGCTACAACATAAGCTGTCCTAGTGACGTGGATCTAGGGTTGGCAATGTCATTCGTCAGTTTGATCAGTTTAATCGAGACTGAAATAACACCAAATTTTGTACAGACATAATGTAAATGATTTCCAGACTATAAATCCTCTTGGTGGATTGGTGCCAGTGTCAGGTCAAAATTCAAATGCGTCAGTACTTTTGACCAAATAACTGCGAAACTTCAGCTGTATGCTTTGTGACATTAACGAATGGTAGCATGCTAAGAGACATGGCGAACACTTTAAACACCATACCTGTGTCAATGTGAGTGTGTTAGCATGCTGACATTAGCATTAACTAAAACCACCACGTAAATCCAGCCTCACAGAGCTTTCTTATATAGAACTCCATTAACCATGTCTGGGTAACGTAAAACAACGAAGACAAACCAACACGAAGTATCTGAGTAATGTGCTGGGCCACATAAAGCACTTCAGTTTAAAACTAATTTGTCATTGGTGTTCAGTGATGTGGACCATAGCAAATGATCCATGCACCACACTATTCAGTGTGCCAAAAAAAAAAAGTATTCTTCGTTATGTTTCTACTGTCAGATTTTACATTCATTTTTCACCCATTGATAGAAGGAAATGAATGCAGAAATGTAAGTTTGCTTTGATTTATTTATTTTTTTTTGGTTTCATGCCAGTTAAGTGGGGAGAAAGATGAGAGAATAAAGGAAAGGGCTTTATAGGTGAAAAAAGAAAGGAACGAAAAAGAAAATTAAGAAGAAAAGAAGGCTAGACAAGGACAAGTAAACAGAAAAAAAAAAGTGTTCTTAGGTCACCACTTTACCACAGCTTTCCATTTTCCCTACCGATGCAGGCCTGTCAGCGCTTCACTGTGAGGTGAAACACCCTTCCTAGTTTCTGTTAGTTCCTGGCATCGGCGATCAGATGGAGCTGTGTGGGAAAGGAAAATGGCTGCCACTCACGCCACGCATACACACACACTGTCCAAGTTCATGCAGTGTCAGAGGACCTGGACAGACGTACGAAGCCCATTTTGAAATTTGTCATGTCTGCTTGGATCAGCCTGTATATCCTCATACCTAAACAGAGTCTTTGAATACATGAACCAGCTGTGGAGGAAACCTTCCCTTCTCTTCTCCATTTTCTCCTGCTTGCTCTTCTTTTCATCCTCTTCCTTTGACCTCTTCATCCTTTACCTCCCGCGTCCCAGACCTCCAAGTACCATTCTGTCATCTCCCTCTCCAAACCTAATTCCACTCATGCACTATTTCATCTTTTTATATCTCCTCTTTTCTCTTCCACTCTGCAGTTCTCCCCTTCTGCCAGAGCTCATTGGAGAAAGACATGTGGTTGCAGAGGCCTGAGAAACAGATGATGGCGGTTGGGATGTGTGTTTCCACCGCTGGTCAGGCAGTTCGGAAAGAGTCCTGCTGGGGTGGCAAGTTAAATGTGCTGAGAAATGAGTCATGATGTCTGAGCTGTGTGTTACTCTGACTGTGTGTGTCTTGTTCTTGCACTTGAAAAAAAAAAATCTTGTGAAGTCAGGGCACCCTGCTGTTCTTGTTTCAATTTCTACTTACTGTTGAAAAGAAAATTTAGGATCAGGTCCTGGCTGGAATGAAGGTTATACTTCAGAGGGTTTAGAGCTTAAAGGGCCACGTCACCCGAAGAAGATATACAGTATCTAAACATACATCTACTTTCATTTTTGTCATCTCTGGGGTTTTTGGTTCTACTCCAGTGCAATGGGAGTGAATCATTTGTGCCACTCAGAACGATGACAAACGGCAGAATAATCCACTGAACTCACTATGAAGAGTTTTTATTGGAACTATACTTTCTGCTGAAGAAATAGAGCATCATAAATAATACCCACTCATGTTCATTTTATAGGGGCCACAGATGAAGTAAAAGATATTCTCAGAAACTGCTAAAAAAAACAAAAAAAAAACAATCTGACATTAACCATAACTTTTTGTGATTTTGGTGAAATGAAGCTTTAAATGATTGAAAGCGGGACGACGTATAGGGGGCAAAAGTTAGGACAATTCCAGGGGCCCATGAATGACAGGGGCCCCAAAAAGTATTGATTTTGATTAATTAGATTTTTTTGTCATGGGGCCCAAAATTCCTAGCGGTGCCCTGATTGGAATGAATAATTTCAGTGGAAGATTTGCAAAGGAAAGTAATTAATAAGTTCAGGTTAAGTTGAATGTAAAAGCATTAATTATTTAAAGTATTTTAACCACATCCAGAAGCAAAGGTTGGCCATGTGATAACAGGTGTTGGATGAGATTGTAAGTCCTGTCTCAGTTCAAAGATGGTCTTGAATGAATGTCGTAACAAAACAATCAGCTATTGGACAATCAGGACTATTTGTAGAATAGGTTAGGATATTGATCAAGGTCTTAGTTAGGATTGATTTTAGGTGTTTGGCTGATGTGTAATGTGAGGGAAGATCTGAGCGCTGCAGACGAAGAAAGACAAATTTGGTCATGATTCAGAAAATAAAATCAAAACAAAACACAAGGCAGAGAAATCAGGAGGAATCCGAGAAAACAGGCAGAGAAAGGACACAGTCAAGTCGCTCCTGTGGAGAATTTTGCCCCTGCTGTCTCACTTTGACTCACAGACCTGTGACTCACAGCTGAGGAATTATGCACAAGGCTGCATGGGACCAAAGGAACACAGGACTCCAGCTGGGACAAATACAAAAAGAAACCTCCAAAGGACCCGACTCACACTCGCACACACACACGCTCTTACACTACTAAACCACGCTGCCCTCTCCTCCTTCATCCCTTCATCGCATCCTTCCTCTCACGCTCTCTCAAGGTCTCTTTTTTGTGGTTGTTTTATACACATCAATGGTGTTTGAGTGGCTGCGATGCAGAAAGGGAGGAGGAGAGGGACCATGAACCTCCCTCCCTTTATCCCTTCTTGCATTGATCTTCATCACCCAGATGCAGATTTTTCCAAGTGATCCCCTTAGGTACACTGATGAGACAGCCATAACTCTTCTTTTAAAGGTGATTGTCTCCCTTTACTCCCCGAGCAGCATGCATTTAAACTCTTCTCACATTACAAAATAACACAGGAACCTCTCCAGTGGTGTCTGATGTATGAAAGAAAAAAAAAAAAGAAGTCCTTTTTCAGATGAGTTTGACTGAGTGAGACAACAGGCAAGACTCTTAAGTGAACCCTGAAAAGTTCAGTGATCAGCCACATCTTAATTTGAGGGCACTTTCTATTCAGCCGTTCTCCTCGAACATGGTGATCCTGTGCAGCCAAAGTAAACTCATCCACCGCTCCAAAACCCAGATCTTCTCAATCAGGAAATGAAACCTGGCAGGGGGAGGTCAGGCGAGGGGAAAATATGACCAAAGGAAAGAATTGGAAAGTCGATGGGATGACCTGAGACTTTCTTTTTTGTCTTCTGTTTCTGAAAGTGTTGTCTTTTTAACTTTTATCGCTCATCCATATTTAGTCTTGAATGGGTTGTCTCTTGTTCTTTCCTTTTGTATTTTATTATTATATACATTATTAGTATAATTCTCTTGCTTTTGCCCCTTATGAATGAAGATTATTCAAAAAAGACTCAAAACAAAAAAAAAAACAATTATCTTAACAAATCGATAGGAAAATAAGAGCATGTGGATCCTCTATATTTTAGAAATTAGCTTTTTTTTCTTTCACTTTTCTTTCCATTCGTCTGTGTCCAGTTTAGAGCAGAAAGGGAGCTGGTGAAAATCAAATACGACACTTAACGAATGAGCCTGGGAATAGTCATCCCTGTCGTATTTATCATTGTGAATCTGTATTAAGAAACAGAGTACTTGCATCTATCCTCTCAGAGCACTCCTCTGCATTACCGCTAGACAGGGGAGGTAGTGGTAAAGATGAGATAAAGCTACTTGGTTTGCAACTGGATTCTAATCAAAAACATCAAGTTTCCTATAGCCTCACAGATCACGGTGATCTGGTTAATCTATCATTAAATTTCCAGGCTAGGAAGGGGGTTTGACTACTCAGGCTGGGTTCAATCTTGAATAACAGAAAAACAGCCAGAGGAAAAATAGAGAAGTCAAAGAGAAAGAAGATGATCAGCAGGTTGATAAATGTCTGTTTGTCTGATGTGGACAGCTCCATCCTGATCCTTCCCAGATGCTTCTGATCCTTCACACAGTGACTCAATACTGGAGGACACGCTAAAGTGGCAAACAGAAAATAACATTACTGTTCATTGTCCCCGATCAAACGCGTGCGCAGCTGTGCGCTGTGGTTATTTATGTTACGTTACATTTGAGATACTCCAAAACAGTTTCCATCCTGGAGGGCATTTAAAAAAAAACCTAGATTATGTCTGTCGCTCAGTATTTGAAGTGTGAGATTGCGTCCAGTTGTGAGCATGAAGGCTCAAAACTCAAATAACAGCCAAATGTCCTAACAGTCGTATTTCAAGTGGAATATTTTATTCAATTTCAAGTGCGTAACTGACATCCCTCTTCAGACTGACCTACAATATAATGAGCGCATTAGTGTAACACTGTAAATCCCAAGCTGGTCCATCTCTCACAGTTTCCACTCACGCCTCAGTGTTCACATCTCCATTATTATGGATGAACGGTAAATTCTGTTCCTGTCTTGCACTTCCAAAATGTCAATTCAAATAGGCCACTTCTGTCTGAACTTTAGCTCCTTTCAATAGGCTGTTTGTGCAGTAACCATTGAAACCAAACAATCTGAAAGCATGAAGGCTGTCTGGGCCAGAATTGTCGAGGATTTGGCTGAGTGGAGGGGTTGTGGGGAGGGGGGTCATCCCACGCAGTAGCTGTTGCTCGTCCACCAGACACTCGCCGCCTCATAAGAGCTCCCTTGATGGCAACACCTCCATGGTTCATATCTGAAAGATTGCCTCAGCTCAGCCAACGCCGTGCCAGCTGCAGACCGATGACCTCACCTCTTTAGACGTCAACTCTCCCACTGTGCGGTTGACAAATCCATGCACATGCACATGCACACACACACACACACACACACACACACACACACACACTTGCAGTTAATAGTTTTTATGTGACTGGATCAAAGTGTGAAAGAATAGATGGGTAGGTGGGCGAAGAGAAGCACACACAAAGACACACGCTGTCCTCCAGTTCTACTGCGTGATGTCCTTGTGTTACCCTTTTGGGAGTTGGATGCTTTCCCACTTAACAACCAACACCATGGCAACAAAAACCTGCCAACCCGAAGAACCAAAGAGTTTTCCTCTGATCTTTTTTTTTCTTGAATATGACATGTGAACTGCCACGAACTTGAAAGTAAAAGAAGAATGCAAGCGAACCATTAACAATGCCATTGGAGATTAATCGCACTTTTTTATCAGGCTCAGAAATAGGTTTAGTTTCACTAAAGCATGTGATTCTCTGCCTTTTAATGAAATAAATAAATGATACGGGCCCCTGCTTATGCATGCACAGTAGGCCCTTTCAGCAGTGCTGTAAATAATATGTTATATCATTGCTGCCAGTCGGTAAATCGTACTTTTTTGTAAGTAAATGCAACTGGAGTCAATTACTTATCATCTAAACAGGAGGGGATACCAGTAATTCAGTTATCAGTACTTTTGAGAAATCCATGGTCCAAAATGCAATGGGTTTTTCTGAAAAAAGCAAAAAACAAAAAAAAAACTGGATAGTTCATAGAGTGACTTTCTTAAGATTTATGATGTGATGATGACTTTATCTTTGTACTGGTGGGAGGAGGCCAAAACGTAGCTTTATCCCATTCCTAATGTGAAAAGCTGCCAAATACAAATCTGCATCCTCATACACAGACACATACATGCATGCACTGACTCCTACAAAGCTACCAGTACAGTATATGATTTGTTAACTGCAGCTATGTGAGTGTTTTGGCACATGAAGAGGACAGCAGTTAGTGGGATATCATGTGACGCTAAAGTCGTCATCTTTCCCAACTTAAAGTCATTCTAAGAGGATTAAAAGTAAATAGTGTCTGACTTTTTCAGTTTCTTGAAATCTCTGAAATAATTACACTTTATACACAGGATCTTCGGGTGGAAAAGCTATCTGCACAGAAAAATGCATACTTCTCAGCTGAAACGACTGCATGCTCCAATGCTTGGGTGTTAGATGGCACAGGATTTATCTCTCTCTTTCTCTCATGGGTGTTGTCTTTCAGGTCGGGATCAGGAGACAGAGTGTGGTCGCCAACAGTTAGCGAAGATGGCAAGACAAGCCCTTACACGGAGCCTGACTCACAGGTAACCACTGTTTACTCTGGATTTACTGTAGCACAAGTCACAAAGGTGTCTTAAGATTCAAATTCACACCCACAGGGATGCTTGTCAGCACTGATCTGCCTGAATTTCTTATTTGTGCCAACACAAACGTCAGTTTCACTGCACAGATTTTGGTCAGGCCTTCGCTGGAAAATAGTCTTAAAATTAGTCAGCAGCCCACAAATGAGAGAACAAACTAATTAGTGAAGTCTTTGGTTAGCTCTTGGACGTCCATTTTATATGATTGTTTGTCTTTGGCCTAGTGGTGAGGTCTCATATATTATAATAAGACAACAACACTGGATTTACATGTGCATGCGTTTTCATTAAATATGGTTGTGAAGTTGGTTCGAGAAATGTTTTTTAAATATTTTTTTAATTAAGAATGTTTCTATAAATGATATTTTTAGAGTTACACTACCCATGAGCCTCAGCTGCCATTGCTATGGAGATGAGCCCAGATAGCATATTCAAAACACTTCATTGTTGGATTTGTGAACAGTGAACGTGGTAGAATCTTAAGATTGTGATTCTTGCAAAAATGCACCTTGGGAGTCGTAGTTAACTGATCCCCTTTTATGTAGACAAGCTTGTACGATTGACTTCCAAGTTCCAAGCCATGGAAAGTATTCCCGCTGTCATGTAACATACTCTTTGGGAAAATAAATGTGACTTTTACGTCCAGAGCCAGGGGCATCTGAAATATCTCCTCCCACCTCACAACTCTATAGGCTTCAATCTCAAGTGGTTTTGTGGCACTATATCTATGAAACTACTGTAGAGAAGGCTGTTTGATATCGGTCCATCGGTCCTACCATTAACGACAACAACATCCAACATACAACATTTAAAGGATTAGTTAATCCAAAGAAAAGAAACCGTCTTTCTCCTACCTCTCACCCCTTGTGGTATCTAGCGATAAAAGGAGCTTTGAGAGTCCTCTCAAAACCTCAACATAAAAAAGAAACTATCTGCATGACTAGAAACCACTTGGGGAAAGAGAAATGTGGTTTTTGTGATTTGGATGAACTGAACCTTTAAACCGAATCAGCTCATCCTCTGTTCAGTTACTCGGGATGAGACTTCGGCAACAGCAAGTTCTCAAATTTAAGTACAGTTCTTTGACTTAACTGTTTAATGCTATAGATATGCACTTCTATCAGCCACCTCAATGAACAAGGTGGCTGTTGGTGGTGCTTCAGCTGCACTCAGCGCTCGGTTTGTACTTTGAAATCTACTGCTTTGGATTATGGTCCTTTGCTTTGCTACTCACCACATGAGCCACAAGAGAGGATCTTTCACATCTGGGGTCGTAACTTAAAAGTACAGTTCAGTTGGGTGTGAGACCCAAGTCTTCTCCATCTGTTTATGTCATATACAGAATCCATGGTAACAGGCACAACACTTGATCCGTAAATTGCATGTACACTTATCATTCACATGATTATAAATGAGATAATGTGTCCCACTGTTCGCTGGAATGATTTTGAAATAGTATCTTGATTGTTCTCCAATCGTACGAGCTGCCAAACAGATATTCAAGGCATGATGAATTCTAGCAGATGATCTTTTCCAAGTTTTCCAGTGCTGGCAAGAGAGCAGGTTTCTGAGCACAGAGAGAATAGGAGGTGTGTGTGTTGTGTGTGTGCCATATGCTGTGAATATGGAGACTATGTGAAAGACAATGAGCATATTGTGGCTCAGACATGTGAGTGTCCATTATTGTACTGTGGTAGTTGTGGAGTCTGGACTGATCTGTGTGTCTCTCGGCCATCACTGTGGCAGGGTCTCTTTGTCTAAAAAGGGTGGAGGAGAGGAAGAAGTGAAATCTATCTGTCCACTCATCAGTGGGAGTTTCACACCTTACAGGAAAGTATTGTTTTCAGAGGCAAAAGTGAAAGAGGCTGCAGCGTATGTAATTCATCAGGGTGGTTTGTGGTTGTGGGATCAGAATTCTTTTCAGATGATTTCCCTGTCTCACATTAAGAAGATTAGCAGCTTCCCAGGGGACTTTTATTCTGAAATGATCAAATTAAGTGAAGTGGAATTTTAGTGTATTTCATATCATGGCCACAGAAATGACTCCTTTCTGACTTGCTGTCAGGTGACAAGGGATCATAGATTCAGTCAACAGTTAAACCACTTTTCTAACTCAGTGAACAAGGTTTAACTGTCGGAAAACCTCATTTATTTGCTGGTGAAACCGCTTGTATTTGCTCTCACTTTTTTCTCAATGGGTGACAATGTCAGTCTGTACTCGATTGGTGAAGACGGTAAACATGCAGCCCAGTCTCACAGAGGGGCTAGTTTGGCTGTTTATACACATGCACATTTTTTCTATCTTTTGCTTAAATGCTACAATGCTGACTGATGCTGAGTTACCAGAAATTCTCTCCCCATGAATAACTCTCTCCAAAATATTTGAACACAGCATACCATGTCTTCTTTGGGTACGTGACCATGTATAAGCATAAAAGGAATTGACTCGAACAGACAGAAAGAACAAAGAAGAAATTCCCCTCCGCTTGGCACTGCTGTTCTTCACCTCTGTTCCAGCTGTCATAGATCGGGATACGTTGTGATAGTTTCAATATTCCAGTTTGTTGAATTAATGACATAGACATGACAACAATAAGAATGGGTGGACATTGAAAGTATCACTGCTACCAGCTCCACAATGGAGGACTTACAAAAGATCAGATCTACAACAAACCATGGTAGTATGTGTGTCGTGCAGTAGACAACAACAAAAGGGGGAAATGCAACAAACTAATTTTACCACTTCAAGCAGAAGCACCTGGAGTGTGAGGAAAGCCACAGATCCCTCGAGGAGAGCTCAACAGCTATGTGACCTCTAAACAAATATTAATGTTTTGTCATATCATGTAAGTTAAGAGCCTTCTCTTACCAACAAGTGGTCTGAACTGCAATAGCCTACATTTCACAATCTCAGCTGGTCTTGGTTTGATTAACATGAGGAAATACCAGACCTGAGTGAGAAGAACCATCAGTTACAACTGTTTATAGAAACACGGACATGCATGACAGCGGGGCTTTGCGTGTGGGTAATACGAGAGTAGCAAATCTGTCTCTCTCAGGCCTCTCTCTGTATCTCTGTAACATCTTATCCAGTCCTTCCTCTGTCTCTCACTAAAGTCTAAAAATGTTCCCTGGTGTCTCATTTAATGAAGTGAACCTAGACGGCTGGAAACTGCCAAGTCAGGGCCACTTTTATCGTCATGCTCAGGTGGATTCTTCTGAGCATGAAAAGAGGAAACATCCGTTCCCTGGGTTCACATAAAAGACCAGGTCTGTCTTTTTTTTTTTGTTTCCTGCTGTATTGAGATGTGGCTTAAAGGGCTATGCTGACACACAACAATGGTGATTGTTCTGTAGACAAGTTGGAAACAATATATCCAGTGGGGCTTCTCTTACACTGACTGAACCAAATCCAAATTGCACCAGTTCTGACAGCTTGAGGAAAAACAAGAGTCTTATCCCTGGAAAAGCATGACAGCACCATTTCTGATTGTGCTGGTAAATATTTGATGTGTCCACAACTTACCTGCAGCTATGTGATATAATGTGTAACATTAGGACTCATGCTGAAACGGTACATTTTGGCCAGCAGGTTGAGAACCGAAACCAAAAAGGCAAACCAGGACACTTCTTAGGGATTGTTATGTATAAACAAAACAATCCCTCTGGAAAATTACCACACATTTTTCCAGCTTACACAGGAATTCATTGGCATAAGAGTATTGCAAAAGAAACATCAGAAGGCATAGCTTTTTCTTTTGTCTGCTTTTTTGGTTTCTGAAATGCTGCCTCTTGAGGCCAACAAACAGCTCCCGAATAATTACAAATCCAATGACGACATTCTTCAGGACAATCTGTATTCATCATTTCTATTTTTATTCGTGCCTTGTTTCTGACCAACTGGCTATGTTGAAAAATTCCAGTCTCACTGGTGGGAATTAGCTACTGAGCAGGAAGTGACACATGGAAGCTATGAGGTGTTTCCTTTCACCTTGGGAACACGGTAGACTCTAATAAAAGTCGATGAGAAAATTCTGTATTGTTGGATATAAGTAAGTGTATGACTCGATACTGTTGACGTGACCGTGCTTTTGCGGTTGAGTGTTTCTCATTATCAGTTTTTAGGGAATTCAATGTCTGTATGATGTGTTTCCAAAGAACTGTGCTCATGTCTTGGCAACTACCGGATGACACAACTTCCTAAAATAGAAACAGTTTATTAAAGAGAGGTAGCAGGAATGAGATAATGATGAGGTGTGACATGTAAAACATGAAATTCATTTGTAGGTTTGACAACCATGTTTTAGTTTGTTCCACCAGGAGGAAATCAGTAGTTTTTAGCAATCTAGATACCTACAGCATTGGTTGTCAGACCTGAGAGAATAATACCCAACTTTGGAAGCTGAAAGATATTAATTCCCTCTTGCGTATACTGATTTGTTTTTCATCAACAATATTTGGGAAACTAGTAACAAAACCCTGCAAGGCATTTGTGTCCCGAGCATGAGAGCACCCCTGTTTGGTTCCATTAAATTCAACCTTAAATGTACTCCACATTGTTCCCACCTGTCATCCCTACATCCTAGGTACCCACAGTGAGGTTACAATTAGCCCTTTGTGCCAAGTATAAACCCTACTGTGATGTGATCACACAGTGATGTAATGCTTCAAAATGGAGACTGCGTAGTTGCTGACAACAAATCTTTGCACTAAATAAAAAAGATGAATCTCCAATGTGATCCACCTCTACTCTTTGGGGGGGAAAAAATCCAAACACCCACTAGATGACAGGATGTTTCTGCCAAAATAAAGTTTAGAGAATTTCACTTCAGGAAAGTCATGACAGAGCTGCAAACTCCCTTTGCTGTGAGTGGTTTGTCATGACCTCATTTAGCAGTTTTATTTTGTGCATGACCTCATCTGATAGTGATTGTTTATCTCATAAATTCATCAAATTCAAAGTGTGAACATTCATATAGGATGAAATAATGTCTAGTGGCATAAATACTGCTACCAACTTCATCACATCACATCTTAAATCAGAACTTTTTTCCAAAGAGAAATACAGACAGTTGACAGAAAATGTTTCTCTGCCTCATAAATGGTTATCTCGTCATCCATCTGTCGGCCCCGCTTTTGGAGCAGTTTTATATTCAGAAGTAAAGCAATACCACCAGTTACTGACATTTCAGGTTTTTAAAATGCCTTCCCTGAAATTACAGTGGCAATTCGAAGTAGGTGGGAATGGCCTATTGGTTAATGTTCAAGCCAAACTGTATTTTTTGGCAAGCAATATCAGAATGCCATTCATGCCAACTACCCTGTTATTAAAGTGATAGCTATTGTGGCCGAGCACTAGCTTTGTGGAAAGAATGAGGCTTTGCAATGCGGAAGCTGAGATGTCTGGATTACACGTCACAGAGGCTTCCAGTCTCAAGCCCAGGATCTGGCAGCTGAAGGCGAATTCTCCAAGCAAACATTAACAGGAGCTGACAGACAAAGTCCTTGCATGGCTTGCAAACCGTAATTCCTTCAGTGCGTGGTAGTGAATTTTACTTCAGACAAAAAAAAAGTCTGTATGATACAGATTTGTTTTATGAATGGAACAAGGCATTTGCTTCCCAATAACTGTCACTAAGAATAATTTACCTTTTAAAAACACAAGATAGTAGTAGAGTTCAGGAGTATTAAAGTTTAAATTTGTCAGATGCATATTTACACTAGGGTATGATAAAAAGTGAACTTGGCCAAATAGAATGATAGATTTTGTTGAAAAACTGGATAAACATTTACATGATAAAGCAATGACTATGTTTTTATAATATGCAGCCATTAAAGGGTTTTTCTAGGTCCACGGCTATTTAATCCCCTGCCAAGGAATCTCAAACGCAGTCTTTTTAGCAGCTCCACCTTCATTCACACGGCAGGTTTTTAAGACCACAGACCTGTGACCCCACTTATTTAGTTGTTTGTGTCCACTAATCAGCCAGTAATCCCCAGAAATGTCCAAATCAGTCTTTGGGTTTTTCTAATGGAGCCCTCCCTGCTCTGCTTGGCTGTCAGTGTGCTAGGGAGTTGACAGGGTCATTGAGAGCACTCTCAATGCACTCTGCTGGAGTAAGAAGGTCCACAGAAAGTGCAGAGGTCCGGGCTCATTCAGATTTAGAAGATTTAGAATAACTGTTTTCTTAGGTCCATCCATTTTCTAATGCTTTCCTGGGCTTGGGTCACAGTGGGATAAGTGACACAGATAAACTGAGTTATATTTTTATATTTTTAGTCCTCTGTATGAATTCAGAATTGGATTTATTAAGAACAATGCACAGGGCAACTACGAGTCCATGTCCATCCACATTAAATATGTGACATAAAAGATTTATCTTGAGGTGAAAACAACTGTGTATAATTCCCCAAACTGCCCACTATATCTTTAGTTATTTTGCAGAGATGCTTCCTTGTTCAATTCTTCTGCATTGTACTCATAGTCATAGTATTTTCAATGGAATTTCCGCTTTTATGTTGAGTTAAACTTGGTGAATTTGCAAATTTGCACCCTTGACGAGCACCAAACCATCTTGACATCTTGCTTTGTTTTATGTATCCCTCCTCTGTAGAGAATAAACAGTCAATCTGTCAGTTGTACAAATGTATTTTGAATATACCATATAAAATTGTTGGCCCAAGCAACCACACTAACTGCTGGCTTACTGAAAAATTTAAAAAACATAAAAAAAAGACCCTTGTCAAACAGCCTCTACAGCTATAAAGACAATTTCTGTAGTTGTGTTATCATCAAAAATGTTATCATTAACTAGCTAAATCATGCACTGTTAGCAATTGTAGTTTGTCCTTTGCTCTATTTCACAGTATGAAGGTTGTTAGCTCACTTTAACCCAAGCTGGATCTGTGGTCCTCTCTACAACAACATTTGGTCAAAACTGAATAATTTGGTTTCCCTCTATTTATTGTTCACATGAAATTAAATTGCTTTCACCTGAAACATCCAGGCTGTATTATAATGCTATAATTGTCCACATCACAAAGAACTTAACTCAACCCAGTGGTGCCTTGGCACAATGAATACAGAAGAAAAAGTGCCTTAATAGCTTGATTTAATTAGAGGAAATTGATAAAATACATCACATGTTCAATGATTTTTAATGCTACATCCATCTTCTCCAAATGTGTTCCATGTCAGACGGGCTCATGGAACGAAAAACTCAACCAAAACTCAATCCCCCCTCCCTCAGCTCCCTGGTACTCCTCTCTACGCTTCTCCAGTCTGTCTGTCCTCCCAGCAAGGCACCCACGGCCAGTCCCAGAGACCCATAAGGGGCTGGTTTGTGTTTGGTTAGTGGTGCAGAGCGCCATGTGAGAAGCTTAATTTTGGAGGTCCAGGGGGATTAAACCATGCAGGAGGCAGAAAAGAAGAAGGAGGAGGTGGTGTGCATGTCCATGTGTGTGTTATCATGAATTTGTGTACGTGAGACGCAAGCAGGTCTTGGTCCCTCAGTTAAAGACAGACATATGCTTCCAATTAAGGTCCTCCACCTTTTTCTCCTCCTCCACCCCTCCTCCTCTTGCCTGTCTACCCCTCTCGGACCAAATTGTGGACTGAGGTGCCAGAGCTGAAACTTCAGTCCTTTCCCATTGAAGCTCTTATTAATCAGGGTAACTTTTAGTCAGGTTGATGAATGGAGGAACTTGGTGCCTCTTGGCTGAATGCACCCCAGTTAAACATAATGCAGTATACAGCCTAAGATCTTAAACAGAGGGAATGCACATACATGCAAACTTTATTTCCTTCCTTTGCTTTTTTGTTCTGTCTTTCTTTGTGTCTCGCTTCTTTGGCACGTTCATACATGGTCAGTCATCCTGAACCATTAGCCATGCTCGGTTACCGTTGTAAAACAGATCCGTGAAATCACATGGCAGGCTGAATTTATGTGCATACAGCAGTAGGCAATGCTGGTTTTCATAAATAGTAATTGCTTTTGGTTCTCTTTTTCATTCTACCTCTTTATTCTTTCCCTTTCAAAGTTTCTCCTCTTCTGAGCCAGAAGGAATGCAGTCAAGATTTGGGAGAAAATGAAAGAGTAAACCCATCTCAAGAGAGAGAAATTAGGAAATGGATGATCTCACAGATGGCCTTTTTCAACAATTTTTGTTGAGATAGACTGAACCTGCTCATATAAACTAATAAACTGTTTTGACTACACTGGGAAAACAAGATAAGGTTACCAGGGGAATTGGGGGTGGGGATAAGGCATTCACCAGATAAAAGCGACTGTCACCTTAAACTGAGTATTTGCGATAAAAAAGAAACTAAGCCACGTTACCTTTAGAACAACTTGAAAGCACTTACTGGTCCAGAATGTTACCAAACTGGCATTTTTATAAGGCAAGCACCAGATGTGCTGCCTTATAAATCTGCCATCCACCCAAAGCAAATATCTGTTCAACAGACGTGTGAGGCCAAAGAGGAAAGACTGCTATGAGTGAGAAAGGGAAGAGGAATGGTGAAGGAGAGGGGGTTCGGTTTCAGCTGAAACAGAAGGAGTCACACCATGTCGGGCAGGGTGAAAATGGGTGAACACATACTTGCTGCTGACAACAGTGAAATATGTTTCTTTTTATTTATTTATTTGTCTAGCTGGACTGAACTGGAGTTGGTTGAGTGAAGGGATTTATAATGGAATTTACATCTGTTATACATTTTCTAAATCATTCTCAATATCAAGTCTCATCACATTAAATCTGACATTATGATTTGAAGTTAGTATCATTAACTATAATCCAGTTATATAATATATATTATTCTGAAATAGGCCATTCTCCAAAACAGTAATTGATATAATTGATGATAATTGTAGTACTTTACTGATGTAGCACTTGATAGAAGTCCATGTATTCCTCTTCCTTGTCCAAACTTGGCGCCTGCAATGCCCACAGTGGAACTTGACAGCTGACAGCTTGGTCAGAGATTCGTTGTTATTCTAGTATCAGCTAATGTTGCTTAAAGCTGTTCGCCCACAAAGGTCTAGAGGTAAGCTAACTTATTTCTAACTTCTACTAACTCCAGAACTCCAGATTTCTTTCCTTTCAAAACTTCTTCAGCGCCACCCAACACTGCCTCAAGTGACATCACTTTAAGCAGCTCCCGCTGAAGCCACAAAAGCCTATTACGGGTATGCAGTGGAACTCCCCAAGACCTGTAAACAGACTTTGTTGTGTAAAATCTCTTGTAAAATCTCTTGCTTTGTCCTTTGGGTTCTCATTTTTTTCCTTATCTGAATCAAGGCTGTAAGGATAGACCATGTCATGAGTTGCTCAGATTGTGGAGCTCTTCTACATTAACTGAATTAGTACATTTGTTCATTGTATATATCACCATATCCGTTAGCATGTGATTACCTGTCCTCCGTTGCATGTCATGTTTGTTCAGATCAAGAGTTATAAATGTCTTTACTGTCATGCCAGTGCAGGAGCGTGTAACAAAATACGCTCTCAGGGATTTTCTTCCACTTGCCTCTTTTATTCTCTGAACACAGGCATGAATAAGCTCGCCTGACAGTCATTCAGTTGTCGTAGTGACAGTGAGTAATGGATTCTCCTTAAAACTAAAAAGACATGTAGGGACAGCAATTTTGATTTGAAGAAGTTCACTCTTTTGTCACTCTCAGAATATGAAAGGCAGAAGATTAAACAAGCGGTGAAATAAAAGAAGTAGGTTCGAAAGTTCACTTAAAAGAAAGCAGGCAGCAAACCATCCCTCCTGAAATTAAAATCCATCACAAGCCCAGCCAAACAGTGTGGATGATCAATTATGTAAAACTGTAAAATGTCAGTTCAGTAACATCAACTAAACTCAATCCAAATATATCAAGGGCATCAGTGATTTTTATCAAAAGTCATAAATCTGTATAATCTCATGAGGTCCACCATCTGTCAAAAATAAGGCTAAAGATAAAGAGTATGATCTGGTTTCGCCCGTGTGGCCTTGTGGTGAGAACCAGGCTTCAGAGTGTCTGGTGAACTTGGTCGAGGAGCCACAGAGAGCTGGGTGTTTCTGACATCCTGCCTAAAACAGGGTTTGGCTCTGGAAGAAAAGCTGCATTGAGCGCTGACTCTCCTGCCCGCTTCTCCGAACTCTAACCATGACTGGCTATCAGCATTTTGTTCAGAGGGTTTCTGGATTCATCCATCTTTGCCGTCCAGGGTTTTTTGGGGGCGAGTAGGAAGAGGTGGTTTTGAATTTCTTGAAAGTCATCTGTCTTAACTGCAGGAGGCAGGGCAATGACAGCGCGCTTTTCCAAGTTCAAGATGTGGGCTTGTTGATGTGGAGGAGAGGAGGTCTCTCAGATTTGCTGATTACAGAAGACCTGCGTGTGTGCATGTGTGGTCCAGGCGAGGTCCAAGGACAGGATGGCATCCAACAGACCCGTCTGTTGAAATGACAGGGGTCCTGTCTGTAGAAGCTGTGAACCTCCACCTCCTGCGGCTGAGGCACTTTAAAACTCACCCAAAACACACACAGCAACACACAATCTCCCCACACGCACGCACGCACACTCATTCCAGTGGCTCATAGTTACAACAGTCCGACCATCTCACATCCTACTGCATTGCTTAACTTGTAAACAAGTCACTTCGCCTTCAGCTGAAATGTTTATAGTGTAACGCTATGATAACGTGCAGCCCTGTTTAGTCAAAAGTGCCGTGCGGTATCTGAAATTCAAAGCACTAAAACACTATCAGAGGTGGTGACATCATTGCAAGCTGTGCAATAAAACTTTATCTGTAAAGTTCAGTCTGTGAGACGGACAAGCCAGGCTGGCAGCAAGCGTTATCACTGAAGTGTGCTGATAGCTGTGGTAAACACTGAGAGGCCCGGTGATGTCACTGCGGACGAGGAGGGCGTTGACCTCGGCATAAACACACTCTCTGAATATACAGTGGCGTAAGTGTAGGTGTCCGTGCATCTGTCCTGCGTTAGACAAGCAGATTTTCCCAAACATCTCCAGCAGAGCAACTATGCGGCAAGGATTTGGAAAGTCTGCTGCGGCACGTCAGAAGAAGATAATAATTTCATCTTTTACAATATCGAAGCTCTGTCAGCTTATATAAACTCCTCCATCCGTAGAAGAAGAAGCCAGGAAAAAAAAACACACGATTTTTTTTTTTTTTTTTAAATATTTACATGACAGAAGTTAATTTGTTTTGACAGAAACATCTGCAGGAAATCTAATGCAAGCTCCTTCTTAATAAGCCTTACTATTAAAGAGGGAAAAGCAGAAATGAAGTGGAAAAAGCTTTTCTCTCGAGCCTCACTGCTGCAAAGCCTCATTTAGGAGCAACCACATTTTCGCCCCTGAAGAATTGTGGTTTTCTACTCGGGGCACCAATGGGCTTGTTTTCACGTCCCTCTTGTCTTTTTACTCTCGTTTCTTCAACCAAAACGTAATGAGCTATTCTGTAATTGGTCCATTATCCTTTTTTTTCCCTTCCTCTTAACATGAGTAATTCTTTCTTTTGATGTTCCCTGCTGTCTCTCTTTTACCACTGCATCCATGTTTATCTGTTTTTAACTTCTTCTTCTTTCAGTTTTTTAAATGTGCCCCTGTTTTTCTTTGTCTTTCCTTTTCAGAATTTCCGACCCATCACCAGCGGATATGGCGGCTACAGCCGGAAACCTTCGTACACCTCCGAACCTCAGTCTCCGCAGCCAATCCAGTCCCCGCACGTACTCCAGTCCCCGCAGGCTTCCCAGCCCACTCACCTGAATAACGGACACTCCAGACCCAACAACGGCCACAGCTACGGATACGGGAACGGAACTGGGCACGCTCAGTACAACAACCCAGCGGGACTTTATTCTCACAATGGCAGCAATGGAGACAGATCTCTGCCAAGCAAGATGGGAGGCCTTAGCCTCAGCGCCACACATAGGTGAGGTTATCAAAGTGTGTGCTGCAAACTGCAGTAGAATCATTCAAATTAGAGTTTTGAGGAATGAGTCGGTGTCATTGCAAACCAATTTTGTGAGAAAAATACACAAGGAAATAGTAGTGTGACTCAAGCTTCCACTCTTAAACTTGTCACCAGGTGAGATTTTATGTTAAGATACATGCATGGTGTATTTTAAGACTTCACAGATCCTTCTATTCAAATGCTGACTCCCACAAAATCACTCTAACAGATGAAAACACAGAAACAGACACATAGACACACTTTGGATGTCTCTTGACACACCTGCACAGATGGCCGCTTGGGCTGGAAAAGCCATTTGCTGTTGTGCATCCCCTCAAGCTGGCAATAAATATGTGTGTTTAGTCTCCCGGTGAACATCTCCTCCCCTCCCAGACTTCCCCAAGATTGGACTGTTAATCCTGACCAGGCCCACACACACACACAAACAGAGACAAGGACACAGTTACATCTTAACACTGCTCACTTCCCATGGTCAATCACTTTCTCCCAGTCGTGCATTACAGAGTTTCACCATCTTCTTTCTTTCTTTGTTTCTGTCTCATTTTCTCACGCACACCCTCACCATGGCTGCAGTGAAGCGCTTTCCTCAGACTCCTGCAGGGGAGTATAGAGACAAATATGCAGCTATGTGTATCATGATTTTCTGTCAGCAGTCCTGCTCATCTCCCAGAGGTGTGCATGCATCAGATGAACAGGATCCATCCTGTTAGGTTCAGGAATAACTGGATGGATGGATGCAAATGCAGAACCGTAGCGCAGAGCTGTTGTGATTAAGACTTCATGCCTGTAGAATCGCATGTCGAGTGTGAAGTGTACATTTCTGCTTTCCCCCTGTGTGTCTCTGTGCGCTGAGATGTGCTCAACGTAGTCTGCTTAAACAAAAGAAATGTGTTCTTTGTTTCTTCAGCTGCTTTTCTGTAAAGTCCTATTTTGGGGTCTGGCAGTTGTCTTTTCTTTTATCTTGTTGTTTAGGCTACTTCAGTTTCTTCCATTCCTTCCTTGGTTAAACATCATGACACCACCTGATAAAAGAGAAAAACACATTGGCTATACAAAGTGGCTCTATAATCAGAACCTTCGTCACAATACATCTATACATGATTAATCAGAGAACATTGCAATAATACCATATCCTGCCCCCCTTTGCCTCCTTCAGCCCAGAGCCTCCCATACACTCCCCTGGGGGCCGTAATGGTTTCGACCCGCAGTCAGATGTCTACAAGATGCTGCAGGACTACGTGGAGCCCGTCTCTGAACCCAAACAGTCCGGCTCCTTCAAATACCTCCAGGGAATACTGGAGGCTGAGGACGGAGGTAGGGATTTTCTTGTGTGGGTGTGTGATGGTGAAGAGGAAAGGGCCATTTTCCAAAGAACAGGAGTAATGTAACTGAGGGGCAAAGATTAGAATTCATATAGTGGCTACAAATCTGTGTGATTCTCATGTATTGCAAAAACTGCATTACTGTAGTTTGGAGGTGGATGCCATGTTATAACTGTCAGAAAGTGATAATAAATGTCCAATGCAATTTCCCAAGTTGAAAGATTCATAAAGCTTTTTTGTCCAATCAACAGAAACAGAAAGATATTGCATTTAATTGATGACTTCATAACCATCATAAATATGTACACTTTAGAAGCTGAAAGAAAATTACTTTAAAATGAGTTAATCATTTCAATCAAAATTGAAGTTTTTCACAATAAAGTTCTGTTGATTGACTAATCCTATCTGCTCCATATCGGTACAATACCAACATATCCTTTCGAGGCCTGAGCAAGTCTGCATCTTGCCCCTGATTGGCTCAAAAAGTCAGTCAACTAAGCCAGAAAAAACTTGGAAAGCCAGAAAGCTGGATTATTGGTTATTCTGCAGTGATGTAATATCAGCTATTATATCTTTAATCCACATGCTCCACTGCCAGCATATAAAACTATAGTACTCTGTATTATAACAGTAATGTGTATGAATAAGGTGGAAACATAAGAAATCCAAATGAGACTTGATCCCAGCCAAAGGAACATCGAGCCTCACTCAGCCAGCTTCTGTCTCACTGTTTTGAGCTCCCCTGTCTAACTGGCATAGTTTTCCTTTTATAGAAGGACACAGACAGTGAGGTTACGGCATAAAGAGGAAGAGCAAGAGAGAAAACAAGAGATGGAGGGAGCAGGACGAAGATGAAGTGCTTTAAATAGCTCATACAGGGGAGGGAAGTTTTGGTTTAGCAATTTACTGCAAAAACAACTTCACATAGGACGATAAAGTGAGAAATATGGCTTTCCTCTCTGCCTTTTGACCGCTAGGCATTCCGGCCTTTGAGGAGGAGTCATGTGATGCTGACAGCAGCAGAGGAGAGCTAATCCGCTGAACTAAAACATTCTTTTCAGGTTCCATGTTCACCACTAAAGCAGTGCAAAAGTTGTGAAAGCTGTAATTATAAGCCAAGTGTTGGTATGTTAAAGGGGAAATAATCCTGACCTCATAGAAGTGGACTTATGTTGACCTGTTTGCAGGGAATTGACTATGACTAATGTATTTCTCAGCTTCAGTGAAAAACACTGAGTCGTCCTTTATGTCTTTTAACCTTTGTTGCTGTTAGTGGAGTGTTACCAGCTGTGAATGTATGAGTCTGTGGCGTCAAAGTCAGCATGTGTGCTCAGTAATCTTTCCATACCGTAGGTAAATAAAGGTTTTAATATATGTTATTTGTCATCCAGTCATCTATTATGATGATCATCTTAATTATGACTTAAATTAAAGATCACCAATCCAAAGAGTTTACATACTCTGGTTTGTCAGTGGAGAAAATATAGACAACACCCAATTACACGATGATCTGCATTAACAGACGGCCTTTTCTCTCATAAAAGTGAAACATAAAATCCTTCAGCAGAACATAAATCCCACATTTGCGGTTGAGGTCCTCATCATTGCTCCTGTGTCAAAGTCATTTGTCCCATCGATTTGTGTTTCCTCTTACCTTAACCTGAGCCCAAAATACCCTACCTCCAACCAGGGAAACACTATAAGAGACAGGAACAGGCTCTGACACAAGGCTGGCAGTTCTGGGCATCGTGACAGATCATTCGTTACCCGGGCTTGTTTCTGCGGTTAAGAGTTCAGGAGATGATTTCAGCTTGTTTTCATAAATCAAGGATTTATACACACAGCTGTTAGAAGCTACTGTAGATTACAGCTGGCTAACTAAACACTTGTAGGGCTGACTAACTCGAACTATAAACATACACTTTAACACAGACTTGAAGTAACTTGCGAGCCTGGCAAAAGTAAGGTGGTCCATAATGCAACCCTCACTGTAGGAGCAGGCTTAAAGGGTGCATTAGAAAAAAACAGATATCTTTATCCATTTCTATTTACTTTCCTATGTCGTGCTTTTTAATTGTGGAAATTATTATCGTCATTATTTTATCGTCAACTTATGTTTTTTTATTCATTTTAAGGCTGTTATTTATCCTTGCGAGGCAGCTGGAATCATGAGATCCCACAAGAATGACATCTTGTCAGACTTCAAACTATGCGCTTGTATGCAAAACATATTGGTTATTGGCCAATCATATCCTATGATGAACTACTGGCAGCTACAGTTACGGCTAGGTAAAGAGATTAGCATAGATACTGCTAGCGTCAGCTGCTAGTATTATCAGAACTGGTTGGTATTTCTTCATCGAAAGAACAGCAAAGAATTGCAGTGAAGGCTTTTGATGGAAAAGATGTTTTCGCTCTTCTGACTGAGTGTCATGGTTCATTGATCTATTGTTTGAAGTTTGCCCGTAGACAGTGACTGACATGGTTCATCCTATCACCTGATCTGGATCCCAGATGCTTGCAACATCTGGTAAGCTTCTATCTGTTTTGCAAATGAACTCTTTTGAAACTCAATTTCCAGAAGAAAATATTGTCTTATAATCCAGCCAATGTGGTAGTTTGAGACATGATTAAGAAAATAAACCTAAACCTCTCCTCTGGAACCCAGAATAATATCACTGTTCGCTTTTTAATCAAAGGTCAATAGATAATGTTTATTGGGAATAATGAATTGTGAATCTATTTACATGGAAGAAATAATTTAAATTGGTATCTTTGGCCCAAACATATTCAGATTCAAAAGCCTAATTTTCTCAGGTTTCAGAATAAATCCATGAGTGATTTTATTTCCCTGTGGAATATTATTATCCCAGGCTTCCTGCTCGGTTATCACATCTCTGGGTCTAACTTTGATGTGAGAGCAGAACAACGCCGGCTGCTTCTGCAGTGAGACCTGGAGCAAAGTCAGACCATACAGTTTCTTTTAATTTAGCACTTATCATTACACTTAAAGCAAAAAGATAGCAAGAAAGAGACGGGTGCTAATGACAGAGGTCGGAGGGAGAGAGACACTGCTGATGGATTGAAGAGGTTTAAAGGGGACTCTTTTTGTGTGCTGTCAGTGGTCTTTTAGCCCGGGAGACTGGCAGGTTGATTGACAGGCTAAGCCCTCCATGTAACCGGGAGACACCTCAGGTTTACCCTGGGATCATTTTAAAAGCTACTTGTCTCTTTGTTGATGTTTGGTGTCATTTAATCTGTGTGGGAGAGTGAAAACCTGCCACAAATGTTGCTAAAGTCTGTCACTCAGTTTTTGTTTTGAATAGCTCGATAAGGCAGAAACAAGTCAAATTAACAACTGAACACATTCGACAGTCAGCTTAAAGTCAAATCATCCTGTTTTGCAAAGCATACCTTGCTGTCAGGCTTTTAAATCACTGTAGTTGGTCCTCTTTTGAAGGTGAAAGCCCCCGCAGAGGCCATGTTGACTTTCAGGGGCTTTTAAAGTTAAAGCAAACAAGAGTGTCAGTTTACCCAGAATTCCACAGACTCTCCCATAATTGTAGAGCAATGTGTATGGAACAAGGGTGGAGTAAATACTGGTGTTAAGTAAGGCTGTTTGAGGCAGGTTGATAGATAATAGAAAGTTGTACCTATTGTAGTATTGTAGTATAATAGTATTAGGATTTGATCTGTTGCCAGTGAGAATCTTTGATGGGAATTTGAGGATACATGTTTCTTCAATAGTTGGAAAAAGAAATAAACAAAATTCTAGTGACCTCTCTGAAAGCTTGCCCATTCCCTGAACTCCATTATTTGTTTAAATAAATACATTTCCAATGAAGTGACATTCCATCAGCATGCAGGGGGTATTTTTTTTTGTAAGTGCTTAGGAGGGAATCAATTTGTGTCCTCTCTCAGATTAAGACCTGGACTTGGAT
Source organism: Larimichthys crocea (assembly GCF_000972845.2). Taxonomy (NCBI): domain Eukaryota; kingdom Metazoa; phylum Chordata; class Actinopteri; family Sciaenidae; genus Larimichthys; species Larimichthys crocea. Next base: position 4,351,615 of record NC_040032.1, read on the forward strand.
TTGAATGGAACATTGTGATCTGAAAATTACCAGTATCTGTGTCCGTGACCACAACTCAAGATAGGTAACAGGATGTAGATAAACATCACATCCTTCAAATGCACTGCAGAGTAATTCAATTTTGGTTCTGAGGAAAAGCAGTGGGAGCATTCCATTCAGATTGTTACTCCGCAGGGATCAAGACAGAGCTGAAAAGATACAAGATTTAAAGCCCTAGCAAGATTTCCATTCCCGTGGGGGTAAACATGTGAGACCAGTGGTGAGGGGCTTAACCCTTCAGCTGTCTGTTGGCACAGGAGTAATGTTCTTTTGATGTGGCTATAGGTCAGCAACCAAATAGTATTCACATTATAGTTTTTATTTTATTTCATTTTATTTGTGTTCTCGGCAAATGCTCAGAATTGAAGTTATTGCTTTATTTCTCTGAGCAACATTTGTGGAAAAACATTAAAATACTTAGTTTAAAGTGATATTAAACAAACAAAAGCAAAAAGAATTTAAATTTGTTTTACTACATAATGATTTATTAATCCTCATTGGTTCATTTTCTGTTAATCATCTATCATGTCAGCACTTTTCACAATATTTTTTGCTCTCTTGAACATTTTATCCTCTCTGACTGCATGTGTGGCTCCCAAGAGATTAAAAATGTGTCTTTCCAAAACATTTCTGGTGGTAACGGTGTCCATATTTCAATTATCTCTCTTGTCACATAATCTTTTTAACACCCTACAAAAAATACAATCCTAAAATATGTGCAGTGGGCTCAGGAACAGCATCAGGCCTTGAGAAGTTGATGTGATATCCCACAATGACTGTCTAAACTTATATTTGTACAGCTGCTTATTTATCTTTCGACACTGTGATTCTCTTTGTTTTAAAGTCCCCGAGGCTTCACGTGCTGCTCTTGACAGACTTGAGTTAGCACCAGGGCTAATTGTGTGTGTGACTGTCTTACAGTATATCTGGTTGATATTAGTCACAGTGTAGGATGCACATTGTGCTTTGAATGTTGCATGTGGTGAGATGTGTGTTGTAACTGACCAACTTGTCACCGTCTGTCAAATAAAATATGGTGTCTGTCTGCACTTGGCAACAAAATACACAGGGCCTGGCTATTTCAAAATGTAGAAGCAAGACTAAACAAGCACTTATTCATTCTGCCATTTGTATCTATTCCTGCTTGCGGTCTAAAAACTTGTATTAGTCAACCTTCCCCTCTGTGAGAAAGTTACATGAGTGCTGCACATAAAACGTTTTCCATTAGAGTGCATCATTAGTTAATATATCAGTCCCAGAAATAACATTTCAGCTAATGTCAGCTCTTAAACACCATGGAGCAGTCAGAGGCTAACTGTTACTGAGGGATGGAAAGTCCTTTGAGTCAGGTGCCAGATGCAAAGTAATTAGACTGTGGTCAGTGGCAGTGATAGGTGGCCTGTTGGCCTATATAGTCTCTGCTGGCACATCATCAGTAAAAGGAAGTCAAATACTGCAGTTCACAGCTGTGCCCCGCTGATCTACCCTCATGCACTTGGCATTTGGAGTGGCTCCAAAAATCCAGTGTTAAGTATGTCTCTTTCATGCATTCCAGTCAGGCAGAACTAAACGCTTGATGGTTGGTGTCGATCGTTCTTAATACAAAATGTCATCCGTGAGAAGACCGCGACTGTCGACTACCAGAAGTACCAGCCTCAACTGTTCATGCATTAGCTTTTTTAGAAACAGCCTTTCTTGTAGGGACTGTAACAGCATAAATTAACATTATATACTGAAAACATTGTTGTAGTAGGTGATTGTGTTGATGCATTTTGGTAAAAAACTGTTTTCTCAAGTAGTTAAAAAAATCTTTGTTCTGTGCTATTCGCAGATTTTGTGTGATTGTGGTGGTGTGATTGGTGTAAATGTTAACCCTTGACTCCGTAACATGAGATTTTTTTCCATGCCGGGTGTCTAGCCAGATTGACTGAATTCCTACAAAGAAGTGTCACTCCAGCTGAGGCACAGAGAGGTCAGAGGGAGAGGAGGTGGTGAAAAAGAAATTCAGTAATTGTGATAAAGTGAAAGCGAAAGGACAGGAAAGGAAAGAGTATCTCCTCGTGAGTTAACACATAACATTTTATTCAGGGGATTTTACATTGTGTATCACTAGGTTGTATTTGATGGAATCGTAACGCGAAGCATAAATCTTTTCAAAATAACCACATGCAGACAAACACAATGAAGAAGGAGAAACATCCTGTTTGTCCTGACAAGCAACAAGGTTAATGAAAATATATTAATTTACAGAAACACTAACATTATCCATGCCTTTATCTTCACCCAAGAGATGAAGGCTATCATTTCAGCATAACACAACACTGAAACTGATAGTACTGTGTTTACTGCTTGTGCAAAACTTGCTTGAACCAGGTTGTTGTATTGCCCCACAGTAGAATGTGGTGACAAAATGTATCCATTACACTGTTAACCTTTAACTGAATTATATTTTGCTATGCTCTGTGTATTTTTAGGAATGTGACTGCAGTTGCAACTTTTCTATCTGTCAGCTTTGACTTGATACAAGTGTCTGTGGAGAATTGGGCAACAAACTATGTATGAGGAGTTCTTGTGATAACGTTCAAAGCTAACGATAAGGGTCAGATTCCAGGGTCAGTACAGGAAGATTCACATGTCAGGGTGAAAAAAAACTGAACTTTAGTTGTAACCAGGTTGGAGTTTTCTGATCACATCGTGATTTCTGGGTGGCTGTTCATGTGGGTTGCTAGGCTAGATGGTGACTATGGTGATCAGGGTGTTTGTAATCATATTGATTGTTGCTAGTGTGCTTGGTATGATCATTGCCAGGGTGTTCCAGGTAGTTGCATTAGTAGGTGGTTGCTATGGCGTTACTAGGTTTTTGTTAGGTGATGACTATCTTTGTATTTATCATCATATTGATAGTTGGTACTGTGCTCTGTGTAGTTGAAAGGGTGTTGCTTGGCAGTTGCCATACAAAATACATCTAAAGAAAAGTCTCATAATGTTTAAAGTTTTGTGAAGTTGGTTTGAGTATTTCTAATTGCTCAATCCATATTTATATAAATGGGGTGGACAAAATAATAGAAACACCTGCGATGCAATACATTTATGTGAGCATGCTTTTGTTGCAAAAATCAGAAAAGTGGCAGAAGACTAAGAAAAATATGCAATATAATAGTAATGAGCACACTAATTAGAATTAAATTAGATACCTGTTTGATGATCATATGTCAACAAGGTAACGCACATCTGTGAGGAGGGCCAGAAATAGTGAAAAATAGCTCAGTAGGTAGCAGAAATTGACCCTTGGTGCCTCCTTGAGTGTATTGTGGGAAATATTAATCCATTTTTGTATCACTTTCCATCCTCCTACAGACTTGGCAACCGTAACGTTCTAGTCTTACTACCTGGAACTCAAGGGGAATTCCCTGCAGAGTGCAAACACAAACGCGCACAAATACCACACTCTCATGGCGGTTTTTCCCTAGAATTACAAAATAGAAACTACCTACTAGAACACATACACAAACACAATCACACATACCTAAACACACCCACCTACCTGGGTTACTAGAGGCCGAGATAGAAGCTGTTATTGTATTAGAACCTGGCATTCTGGGAGCATGTTGAACATTTATAGCATGCATACTTATTTGTAAGGTCTGGCCTCTGAATGGTTTATGGTGTAGTTTCCAACGTTCCTGTATTTATTCTGTGGTCATTTTTGTGTTATTTTTAGGTGTGTCCCCGACAGAGAGAATGAGAAACTTAAAGTCTCCTGTCAGGTCTCCAATTCCCAAACTTGGAAGCCCAATCCCCAGCCCCATGCCTGGTCTTCAGAAGCTACCCCAGTGCACACGCTGCTGTAATGGCATTGTGTAAGTATTGATTTTAATATGGACTGTATAACACTGTATACCTTCGGCTGTGGCTCAACCGCCAATCAGATTATCGACAGTTCGATCCCTGGCTCCTCCAGGCATGTCGAAGTGTCCTTGGGCAAGATACTGAACCCCAAATTGCTCCTGAAGGCTCTGCCATCGGTGTGTGAATGCATATAAATGGTTAGCTCCTCAAACTGAGGAGCAGTTGGCACTTTGCATGGCAGCTAATGCCATCAGTGTGTGAATGTGGGTGATTGGGTGAATGAGATATGTAGTGTAAAAGTTAAGCACAGTCCATTTACCATCACAGAATATCTCATAGAGTAGAAGTAGAAGTATGGAACTGTGTCTTATTGGTCAGAGACTCCTTTAAAAAAGGCTGTGATTCCTTTTTTAGTTTTGAAGTCTAAAGGCCACTCCAAAATGTTTGTTTTATACATAAAAATATATATTTAAAAGTTTCACTTTGAACACGAGAGGCTAACTTCTTTTTGAACTACCACAGCATGGAACTTAATGGTATAAAAATAATGGTTACTGTGGTCCACAATTACAGACTACTAAAGATACAGTAAACATGACACTGAAAATATCAATGATTTATTCTCAGATTTGATGTTGGAACTATTTTAATCACCATCTGGAAATGATATATCTCTGTCTGGTATTATCACTCGTCATGTGGTCATACAGTAGTTTTTTTGTTGATGTTTTTGTTTTATGCGAGGTGAAGTCAAGGTTGTTCCTTAACATTGGAACAAAGAGGTTAACTCACATGGGTAGACCTGCACCGACAGGCCTTTCACACAGAAAAAAAACCCCAACTATTCCCATTTATTATTTTAATGATTAAACCAAGCCGCCACACCCTTTCCCACGCATACATACTTACCTGCACACGTACACAGAGGTACATATACACAAACTTACACTAAACACTGAGCGTGAGCAAATGCAACCACATGCACCTGGTAATCCCCCCCTCTATAAAAGCAGCTGCAGGTAAGCAGTGATGTCATCGGCTTACTTTACTTGTTAACAAGAGTGCATTGTAGGAGTTAGCAGGGCACAATAAGGCTCTTGTGACCTGGGAGCATTTTACCACTTTTTAAACAAATATAGAGTATACTGTGTCAAGAGTTTACCCTGTGAGTGTGTGGTTAGACGGGGAGAGCAGTTTAAAAAAAGAAGAAGGCTTATGACTGAATGGTCGCTGCCCTGAAACCCCAATCCAGAAAGGAAAATCTTATTGGGAGCAGTGAATGAACAACGCCCTTAATAACTGCTGTCACTGTGTGAGTGAAGCAATGAACTTTCAAATACATCAGTGCTGATCAGGAGCCAGCCAGGCAGAATAAACATGTACTATTCAGCTCCCAGGTGTGACGTATGAATGTGAAACTCATTTAAGGATGTGGTTTTTGAAAACATCTCATAAATATGTCACATGATGAAACATATTCAAATGCTTGCGCGGTTACAGCCGCTATAAAGATAATTGCTGATTTGCATAGATAATGGCAGGTTCAAACAACTGAGTCAGTCATGAGCTCACCAGACTTCCTTTTTAAGTGTTCTGCTTAATGCTTTATCCTCTGTGATGATGACACCTCCCTAAAATCATCCCGCAGTGCCATTTAAGGAGCATCTGTTATGTTCCAATGAAAGGCTTTATTCCACTTTTCTCTTACCCTGCATATAAGGCTGTGCTCCTCCTGTAAACTGTTAAGAGAAATAGGATTCATAGTCAGACTCAGCACGCAGTAGAGAACTTACCAAAAACCACAAGATAAATAAGAAGAAATAGAAATCTGTCATCACTATGCTCGTACAGTGTTCTTAGGAAAGGCATTAAGGACGGGAAATCTCACAATGAGTCTTAAAAGGATGAATGAAAACCCTGTGTGGCTTAAAATGAATTAATTTCAAGTGAAACTATTATACAGTTTTCATAAAAGACAGCTTAGCATCACTTAAACGTCATATAAGGCATGAAGCGCCATTTTAAGTATGTCCGTGTTTTCTAAATGTGTCTAACTGTCTCTCTTTCTCTTCATCTCTTCCTCCAGTGGCACTATTGTGAAGGCCAGAGACAAACTCTACCACCCAGAGTGCTTCATGTGCGACGACTGTGGCGTCAACCTCAAGCAGAAAGGTTACTTCTTCATCGAGGACAATCTTTACTGTGAGACCCACGCCAAGGCACGCGTCCAGCCCCCAGAGGGCTATGACGTCGTTGCCGTTTACCCCAACTCCAAGGTTGAGCTAGTCTGAGATCTGAGATCTGATGAGTATCCCCAAAATTCCAAAACCCGTTTAAAAAAAAAAAAAAAAAAAATCCCAGCCTGACAGCCTTCATCTCTCAATCAGTGTGTTTACATTGAATTCTAGATCCAAGGAAAATACTGAACCAGTTAAGGTGTTCATATCCACATCACGAGCACAACATATTGCAAGAATATTCCACGTAATAAAAAGAAAGAAACTGCACAGAACGAGACGTTTATGCAGTTTGAATTCACTACACCAGTAAACTTCAGCTATCTGCTTTTCTATCAGCACAGGTTTATCAGCAGCAAAATATTCAGTCTCACGACAACCCTCACTCAAGCCTTAAAATACTTTTAAAACACTAGTGTGTGTGTTTGATGTGGGTTATCACAAAAGAGTTTTAGTGGTATGGTGTGTCTGGCTGTGATAGGCTGTGTGGAGGAGTTGGTGCTTTTTCTGCCTTTGGACTAATTTTGCATTTAGCTTTATAGCGATGGTTTCCCATGCAGCACGGAACACTAGAAAATATCAGTCTATGTTTCGCAGTCATTTAAGGTGTTATAATATTTTGTTTAAGCTTTGGTTAAGGGGGTGGAAGGTTTCATTGTCGTTTTAACTATGTTACACATTATACTCCTGTCGCGGTTGGACTTTTTCCATTTTGTAATTTACATCTATGCAGTTTACTTTTCAAACTTTCTGTGTTGCAAACATCTCTGTTTGATGGTCGCTCACAGTACACAATATTTCATTATAAGCCGACCTCTAACAATTGTGACTGTCCGGAATGTGTGGTGGTGAATGGGTTTACCGAACTATAACCTGTAGTAAATGCCTCCAAGCAAGCACCACTTTCTGAAATGCAAACAACAAAAAATCCTGCAGGAGACATCCTCAGACTTCTGTGAGAAACTATCGAACTTGGTGAGAATCATTTAAATGAATTTCTCCCAGATGCGATAGCAACAAACTCAGTTTATAAACAACAAATTGCAAGAAATGTGACTTTAATGATGGAGTAGCTTAGCATGAGGCATTGCGTGCATGCAATGATGACATTTTGAACAGAAGATTGTAACTAAAGCGCTCTCAAGCACCTGACTGGGAGAGGAATTTCAGCTCTCACTCATGTTAACACCAAAGAATTCCAGTTCATAAAAACAAGAGCACGGAGTTCAATGGGTCTGTTTATTAAAAACACCAAAATGCTCTGCCTCTCATGACAACTTTTTAAAAAATGGTCATGTGCATTTGAGACTAGAAGACACGGACCACAAAAAACTGTTAGAAACTCATAAACTGGGACTCCACAGCCTCCAACATGTGGGAGTAATATTCACTTTGTTTAGTTTTTTGGACCCACAACACAGATATGCTACAGTTCCTCTTTGGAAAAGAGAAAAAGACAGAAGTTGGAAGTATGCATAGTTGTATTCCCTTCCTACTATGAACTCAAATTTCTGGTCACAGCCAAATCCATGAAGCAAATTAAATATACTTCAATATTTCCTCTGAGAGAGGGCAAACCGAAAGGGGAGGAGATGGGAATAAGAAACGAGAGGACAGCATGTATTCTCTTTTCTTGACAGTAATTCTTTCTGCAAGAAGAAATAGTCAATGACTGCAATATGTGGCCATCTGTGTTGGCTTATTGTGAATAGTAAAGTAAACTGCACGGAGAGGAGTGTTCTTATTCTTAGTTTTACAAATGTTTCTAACAAAACTACTTTTTTTAAAAATTTGAAACAAGAAAATGAATATTGCAGAGCTGATAGCCGTCTTTTTTTTTTTCTAGATATCAACAGTGATGTGTAGCTGCTGGTATGCCATCTATACTAGTTTTCTTGTAAATTATGTGAAATTATATTGCTACAACATTGTGTCTTTGGTATTGTACATATTTGTTTTATCGGGATTCAGCATACAGCGTATAACATGTCACTCACGTGCCTTTGCATACTCCGTGTCTGTAAGTGATTTCTTTGACACAAATCCTTCTTCTTCTGTTTAACTTATTGTTCACGTTTTTGTTCTGGAGCTTCTTATTTGCTTTTTTTTTTTTTTTTCAAGGATCTCAATAAAATGAGAAATGCATTACCATGAAATGATTGTTCACATTCTTCACTGGTCTTAACTGCGGGATTTCCCATAAAAATTTCAAGAGCAGGACTGTGAAAAACACAAGGGATTTCATTTGTCTTAGTTTTACACCCCGGCTCTGACGTGGACGTTTTTCTGTAAGACCACCACGATGGAATATGCGTGTCTTGCGACTTAAATCCTGAGACATCCACCTCACAGAGGCTTTAAATCTGAACATAAAATTGTCGGGACGTGAAACCTGGTCTCATGTTTTCATACAGCTTTATTGCCTACGTTTTTTATCAGCAGCAACAGTTCAGGGTGTGAGGTAATACACACAAAGTCTGTCTCTGTTCATTAAACTAGAACTAGCAGGGCCTGTGTCTGGATAGAATATAAAACAAACCAGTAAACCTTAATCTAGTTAATCCTCGTTTTAAAAGTGGCTTTCAGGAACATGTGTTACATTGTTTTAAGAGACTTCTTGCCTCAGTTAAATTAAACTGTTTTCAGCCATCTATTTTAGTCCTACTTTGTGAGAGCATAAATGAAGCTAATGAAGCTCTGAAAATCTGGATGTCATCATAAAAAGCCCAAGATATGATTGAATCAGACGAGTGAAAACAGACAAAACAGTACAAGTGGAATTAAGAGAATGTTTACGAGCAGAACATGAAAATCCTTGTAGTGATCTGGCAATGTGTAAAAAAAAACATACAGATAAGTTCTAATCTAAATTATTAAGACAATTAATCTGAAGTTAAACCTGCATCATTGAAGGTTTTATAAACTCTCATTTAGTCCTGTTGTAACTCTAGTTGTTCTTCAGTCAATTGGTTCATTCATTCATTCATTCATTCATTCATATAAGGCTCAGTTTTAGCGTATCTGGTTTAAAGGGGCACTTTGACCAAGAAGTAAGTTTAATGCCCGTCTGGGAAATGGTCCAATGGTGCTAAAATATTCTCACACTTTGTAGTTATGCTTTATGGCATTGTAAATGTGTTGATTTTCATCACTTTTGTGGTTTCTCTTATTGCTGTGTGTGCATCAGCACCGGAGCAGAATGTCAAATATTATAATCCACACAGTTGTAGTGCATGGCACGGATTCAAAGGAATTCTTGTAACCAAAACCAGGAGGCAACAGGCTACCTCATAGCCCATTAAATGACTTTGCACCTTCAGTAATAACTCATTCAACAGCCACGGTGAATGCGTGCAGATTTTAAGCGAGCTCTGAGAGATTCAGACGGGCCTCGAGAGAAGAGGGCAAGAGAGAGGGAGAAGTAAACAAAGTGCTGCTGTTCAGTCCGACAGTTACCCCTCTGAAGTATGTTGTGTAATCAGCATCACTCACATTTGCTAATGTTTCCCATATGCACGACACCTTTATTTGCTCAGTGCCCAAACTTAACGTGATGTACAGCGGTTGTATGTCTTTATTTATATGCTAGAGGCAAAATCCAGAAATCCATTTATTAGCTGAATTAAGTTTAATCACGATTAAAAAATGGGTTTATTTGTGTAACATCAGTGATTCATTTACAGTCTACGTACAGAAGGGAAAGAGGCACATTGTACTTCAGTTGAACGTTTGTGAAATAAATTTGAAATGCCCTAAACTTTGTTGTGGAAGGTTTTGACTCAGTGACATCTAAGTAAAACAGCCACATGGAAAGAGTCCACTGTCAAGATAAACACTGATTAACATTAGAGCCTGCTCTGCTCTGCAGACTGCAGTGACGTGTCCATCACATCTCTGAGCACCAACTAAGCAATTTCCCCCAACCTACAACAAAGCTATGCAGGGTCAAATTCTTCACATTGGCCTGTATGGAGAAATCAATAGGTTAACTGTTACCACCTTCTCTGTCTATGACTTATCTCCACACACACACACACACACACACACACACACACACACACAACCACATCTCTCATGCATGTGTGATCTTAGAAGTTGCCAGTTAAAAGAGTGGATTTAAAAGAACACGATAAATATGCAGATATGTACGTTTGTAGACATATTAGATCAGACACTGGCTTTATATTATGTAAAAATAGCTGAACTAGCTCTCCCCTTTATTTAATTAGGACAGATTCATCCAATTTAACTTTATACTATTGCAGTCTTCATGTGGAGTTCTGCTTCAATCTTAAAAGCCTGTAAGACGAAAGTTCCCAACCTGACAGCACAGGCTGTGGTTCTTTCTACATTCTCTTTGGTAAGAATGCTGACACTGTGTTTGCTGCTCCAGGACTGGATTTGGATGTCTGACAGCTCTTTTCTACTGATATAACTAACCATCATGTGGGATCTGCTGTGTACACCAAGTTTTCATTCTCATCGCCTTCTCTCCCACTTTTTTTGATCTGTCAACTCCTGCCCCCTGCCCCACTTCCTTTCAGCACATTTAACGATGAATTTATGTCACAATCAAAACAAAAACAATACAATTACACCTAAATACTTTTGTGTTTAATTTGAGCAATACCTGATTTGTCTGTTTTCTCCCTGTTTTCTGTGTACCTCCTATCTTTGTACTATCATTCCTGATCTGTGGGCTCGTATGGTACCAACCTGCTATCCGTGACAGCCATGATTTGTTACTGGATGAGCGCCAGCTATACTGACTTTACATATAACAGAGCAGCATTCTAGCCATTCCTCCTCAGATATAAATGGAAGACCATAACTCAAAAGACACGTGGTATATAAGCAACACACAAAACTACAGTGTAGGTTCTTAGAGGGTATATTATGGAGCTCGGTTGGAGGAGTGTTTGGTCGGTGATGAAAGAGTCTGGAGATAATCTTCTGCTTTGCTTTATAATAACACCGGCAGTTTAGTGTATATTAAAGGGCTGACAGCTTTGTAATCAAGTTCCATTCTAATGGCTGTGCTGAAACTGGAGCACTAATGCAAGCAATTTTGTTTCTATGACCTCACATGTTATAAAAAGTTATAAATATGAGTGGAATGATTACCTAGCTGTATGTTTTGAACCATGTATGGCCTGTGAGTTAGCTTCTCTCAGGAGCTCCTCTATGGAGTGTGTAACATTCAACTTTTTCACAACAATGTGCACGTTATTTAGTAAAAGGGGGTAATATGTTTGTTTTTTTTCATTTTAACCAGTGTTTGTGTAGCCTGCAGAAGTTTCCAGAGTAAAATATTCTGCTTCAAAAAATATGTTATTCATTATTTTTGATGAAAATGAAGCACTGAAAACTTAATGCCCTTGTCCCTCATCGATACAATTGGTATTTATGGTAATGCCCACAAAATGTCACATCTATTCCATGTGAAAAAGGGTGAACTACCAGGGCGCACCAGGACTTTTATTGTTTTTTACATTAGTCTTGAAAATGTGCATGGAGTTTATGCATGATGTTTGTGCAAGTTTATTAAATCATATCTATAGAAACTGTATAGTGTATCCTACCAGAGTTTAAATAGGCAGTTTATAGTTCATATAGTTTATCATTTGTCCATTTTTTATGAGATGTGAACAACAATTTGATCTCATTCTGTTTAATTTTTGAATGTAGTGTCATTTGTAAGACATGACACCTTGTTAACATTACTATGTGAGTGCACACATTCCAAGCAGTTCCAGCTTTCCAGTAAAGCACTGTTTTCCCCTCACTGACTCCGCCTGAATCTTACCCCCAACTATGACAAGACACAGACTGTATGCATGATTGCACATGGCTAACAGTCTTGTGAGGTTGATGGAATATAGCTGATTTTACTCTTATATTACAAATAGGCCGATTACAAGAGAGACTTGCAGAAAAAGTATCCTTTCATTGAAAAATTGGCATGGATGCACGTGTGTATTCATGTATTTCTTAAATAGAGACACGATGTACACATGAATGATGGAAGATGTACAGTTTATGTACATAGTACACTCGTGGTTTGTTTGCAAGGTTTTTTGTGTATACAGTATCACTGGAAGCCTCTTGGTCCTCATAATGTTTTGGTTGGCCTGTTGATGGCATGAAGCTTTGACTCAGTTCTGCTTTGATTCTCATTAAAAGGGGATTTAGAAAGAGACAGTCACTGATCTTGGGACACCCACTGGACGATCTCAGAGATGCTCAGCTCTCAGAAGAGCAATACATTTTTGAGGTAGAGTTTTGTAAGGAAAATCGGGTGTTCCTGAACTGGTTGAAGAAAAAGAAGAAAATGCCACTGATGCACCATTATGAGGGTTTTATTGTGCTTAGGGTTATTCAAAAGTGATCCCTACTGATTTTTCACCCAATGCCAACAAACTGTGACTATGTAATTCAGTTTTTCTTTTAAATGAAGTGGAACCTGATGTTACTTTAGCTGTTTCTGTCCACTGGGGAGGTTGTGTTTTCAGTCTTGATTGTTTGTCTGATTTAGTAGGATATCTTCAAATTGTGCTGACATATTTCAATAAAAGAATGTGGTGGAATGTGAGACCATGAGCCAAAGAACAAGTAATTCACTTTCTCTCATGAGCAAACTTGAAGGAAAAACAATCTGGCACATCTATCACTGTTTTGATGCTTAGATTAAACATCAAAATATTTCATATTATTATATTATTTGTGCTGCCTTGACATATGTATGCACTCTGAGTACTTTAGGTTAGCTGCCTCATCCTGAACTTAAGTGCTACCACTGAACTATGAGCTAACAGTTTAACATGAAAACAGTACAAAATGGCAAACCCATTATGCTGTGAAGAAATATAATGTGTTTGGAAATGATGTCGACAACATGTCATCTGTGTTTCAAAGTTCATGCCAATTTGATCAAACCGTGACGGAATCTATTCCCCTAAGGATGTACGAGCAACAAATGACTTTGTGTTGGAAGAGAGTTGCAAAGTCTGTTTTTACAGTCAAGATTTATTTGTGATGGCATTGGAAGAGCTGTTGAGAACATACATTATATGTAATCCAAAGAGGGAAGGAAGTTTACTCTAAAGAATATAAATGGATAATAGGCACTCATCCAATCACCAAGAAGAGCTTGCTACGGTATCTTTTGGTTTTCAGACATATGCAACGCATCTCTGCCCTCTCAAGTCTGTTTAAGTCAAAGTGGATCTAAAAACCAAACAGATGACTCGTGTTCTATACGCATGTCTGCTCTCTCAAAAGCTCTGGCTCTGGATGAGGTAAATTAAACCAAAAGTGGTGACAGATTGAAGCAATGGATGGATAGTATTAGCATTTCTTCCACAAAGGAGACTTTGCTTGTGTAGCTGGTTTTATTTGAATAAAACATCAGCTTTACTTTGATGAGAAAACATTTAAAAGGCATCAGAACTCAATACTCTCAGAGGAGTCAACACTGTTACCATGCATGGTGGCGATGGATAACTTTTACACCGTTTCCACTAATTGACCTGCACAGCTGCTGCTCTTTCCCAACACCTATTTTCTTAGCAGTTTTTCAATAAATATTATAAAATACTAAACTGCAAATATAGTGGGGATTTAAACCTTCAACAGTATCTCAAATTAAATTATGGATGAGCTTAGCCTCTGCATGCCTCCAGTGAGTCAAAGACAAATAGAAGAAACACAGTGCTGGCTCCTAATTTAGGGCATTTAGGCAAAGTTAGAGGACAGGAAACTGTAAAAGAAACCAATCACAACGAGCCAACCAAAACAGTCTAAAGAGATGTCGTCAACTTTAAAGAAATCTCTTGTCTTTCTACTGTTTCCCTGCCTGTCTTTTCTCTTTCACCCAACCTATTGGACATTCTCCTTCATACTTGCTTTTCTTCTCTTTTTGTCTTCCTGTCTGCACATTTTAAGGCTCTTTTTAATGACACAACTGAAGCACACCCATTCCCACACACTGTTTCTTTACATACCCTTCTCTCAGTACCCTAACAAGAAGTAGCTACGTGTTTCTGCAGATACCATAGTGACAGTATGAAAGGTTCCACAGCGGTTGGCACTATAGGACAAACACTGCAAGGTACAAGTGCCAGCTCTCTCTCGCTTTTTCTTTATGTCCCTTTCTCTCTCCTCTTTGTGTCTTTCATCCTTCCCAGACATCTTTAACTGAGTGAAAAAAGGCCTTTATTTCCCTAAATGACTCATTCTGGACAGCGTGCAGCAGACAGAATGGAGATACATTTGTCCAAGGGTCTAAGTAAAGAGCAAAGAGAGTCATAATTCTAACAGAGAGACAGCGAGGTGGGTCCAGCCTGTCTACTGGGGTTATTTCTAATGCTGTCTTGGGCTACAGCATGAATCACACAAATTCTGACAGCTAGGACAGTGCTCATCTATTAACTTGAACAATTAAAAGTAACAAATAGTAAAACTCCTACTTAATTGTTCTTTAGGGAACTGTTTTCTACATTTCGATCACTTCCATGTCCCTCAGGGGCACAAAAACATAAACAGATTTCAGTAAGAGGTCAGAACATTAGGGCAGCCAGAAGCCTGAGACCACTGGGTTATGGATTAGTGTATCCAAATAACATGCTGCCAAAATCAAAACAAATGTTCTGTGTCACATTAAATATAACTGAAACTTCTCATGTAGTACTTTGGCTTTTTTTTTCTGTCTTCTCTACATCTTATGGTTTTGTTCATTATCATTTTACTTTAGTTTTCCCTGAGGCTTCAGAGGCAGTTATGTGTATTTTTTGGTTCCACCTTAAAATTTCAAGACCAGACACTCAGTGGGTGGAAGAAGTTTTCTAACAAACACAAAACCAGACCTTCATATAAACACATAATTTATGTGTCATATTTTTTTCTTCACAAAATGTAACACCACTGTTGACAACCTCAAAGATTTAGAGTCCCTTTTGGAGAGCTGGACTACTGCTGTCAAAAAGAGGCCAATGTAAACAGGAACAGCCATTATTAAACTAGAAAGAATACAAAATCAAGAGAGGATCATGTATATTTAGATAATTTCAGAGCATGATCTGTCTTATTTAAACTAAATATAACATTATCTATTGTAGATGGATGATAATCTAGCCCGGCTCACAGAGGTTCTACATTCACTCTACTTTTAAATTACCCTTACAACACAGTAAAATAGAAGCATCAACTCCTCTATTTCATATTCAGATACTAAATAATGTGAAATGTCGATTTGTCGAATAGATTTTTGCTGTTGTTATATGCAAAAGGATGTGTTTTCTGTTTTTTTAATCTGTTGTTATATGCAAAAGGATGTGTTTTCTGTTTTTTTAATTCAAAGGTTGCTTCCTGGGGCGGTCGGTAGCGTAGTGGGTTAAGCGGCCACCCCGTGTGTAAGAGGCTATAGTCCTTGCTGCAGCTGGCCCCGGTTCGAATCCCGCATCGGACGGCTAATTTACTGTGTGTCACTCCCTCTCTCTCTGCTTCCTGTCCATCTTCAGCTGTACTATCAATAAAGGCATAAATGCCAAAAAAATAATCTTAAAAAAAAGGTTGCTTCCCAAAATTATACCATTGTGACAATGTGAAAGGTGGTGACAAACCTGAATCTTCATGCTCTGCTTTACAAAGCTTTATAGTGAGTTTCAGCTAGGCAGCTGTTTTCAATGGGGAAAAAAAACACTGTATGCTACCTTCTAGCACCAAATGGCAGACAGGCAAAGTTAGCAAATATTTGATGACCACAGTGGAACATTTAGCAGGTAAAGAGACAGATATTTTTCTTAGGAGTCAGTAAAGGCCAAAAATGGCTAAAATAGAGTGGACTCACATTTATAAGACAGCCTGAAGCATGGCTCTAAAGAAATGATAATATTTTGCAACTGCGGGATGGTAGTTTGTATTTTGTTAACAAGTTCACAATAACAACTTAAAAAATGATAAGTTGGTGTTGTCTTCACAAAGTTTAACTGACCTCTCCAGATGGATTTACAGCAGAGGTGCAAGATAAGTACTTAAAACCTTATAAACAGCAAAGTAATACACCACAGTGTGAACAGTTCATAAAAGTGAGAACATCGAAACTATCCACTCACACACATAGTGAGTTTATAGTAATCCACCCCTGTGTAAATGACAGGGATTGTGTAATTATAGTTGTGTTAATATGACATAATGTTCAGTTAAGCCACAGATGTGTAGGGGTTTTCTACAGACCGCCCAGATAAAACCAGTTATGTACACGATGTCACTTGCAAACATGAGTTCATCTCCACATTCAGACTTATGACTCAAACTTGGAGCCTAAACGCTGATTCATGTGCAGACAAGAGTGAAGATGTCATGTTCTTCCTCCAGTTCAACACATTCAGTTGCCATTTTTCTGTTCTGTTAACCTACTTGGAGTAAAAACAAGGTGAGGCTCACTGCACCATGAAGGCCCGGATAATATCACACATATCACAAGTGTCTCAAATTATCTTTAATGAGCATTCTCATCCTGTTATAATCTAAAAGAAATACAAAGAGCTATTTCCACATTGTTGCTGACGTATGTGTTCTACCTTTAGGTAAAGAACCACAGGTTTTCTGAGGGAAACACTAAAGCTCACCAATTTTTCAACCAATCATTGAGTTGCCACAGTGGGTCCTGCCCTGAGGAGCTGGCAGCCACCCAGCCAACAGAATTTCATTAATACTGATTGTTTTCAGGCCAGAGGTTTAATGTTACCTCATATAAATGTTATTTCAGAGGCCACTCCACCCCACCAAGAATAATATCTGGAAGGAAGCGCAGCACTTGAAATTTGATTTTAATGTTGTCTCTAGTTTCTCTGGTAAAATCTCTCAAAGGCACTGATGTACTCAAAGTTAAAATCAGGCTTAGAGGGGTTCTTAATGATAAGAAATGACTTCAAATGTCAAACTGTAGGTCATGTCGAAACTTGGCTAAGATGAAGGATCAGATATATTTTAAAAAAACAGTACAACAGGTTAGGTATTAACTAAGGTGCAGCGACAAGAACTCACATGTAACGTGATCAGTAGTCGATGCAGCGTTATCTTCATTATCCTTATGTGAAATACCTTACAAGAAATGTAAACACAAAACAAACCTTGCAGGGGCAGAGACTGCAAAAACAATAGACAAAAGACAAGATAAGACAAGAGTTCAGGATTCTGCATTCGTTTCAGCTGTAGTGCAATGGACATACTGAAACAATTTACATGATAATATTTACATATTTACACAATATGCACATCATACTGGTGTGAACTTACTTTCAATCTCAGCTAGCTAGTCAGATCCTTGGCAAAAACTGTAGATAAATGGGAGTGGGATCTGTGGTCCAGATGCACAGACTCACTCTGCTGCTGATTGATACCCCGGAGAAGAAGAACAGAGTGTATTCCTTTGTTTTTCCCTGAAGTCATATTTACTTCAAAAGATGATTTATTGATGGACTACAGCATTTTACAATACCAAAGGGAAGATCATATGCATGGGATCTCTTAAATTAATTTATCAGCTGAATTATCCATTAAACAAGCAGAACAAGACAAATGATCTGGGACCAGGCTAGTCGATGAGTAGTGTTGCAAGACATCTGAATTGCAAAACTTAAAAAGCTGAATGTGAAAGCTGACAAAGCAGTAACATTACAGCAATTCATCTCTCTTGCTTCCTCTCTATTCTCAAACATACACTTTCGGGTGAAATTTATGGACTTTAATGTGCAGACTGCAATTCCGTATAAAACCAATACAGTATTATAGTCCTGTTTCATAGTTAAAATATAAACAGTTTCTTACAGATTCATCTGCCTTACCACAATGAAACCCCCCTCAATAAACCCAGTGAATGCTTCTTGGGGTATATTTGAAAATATCTCATTTATAGTCAGCTGCGTATAGAATAAAAATGTAAACTTGTTCTTAAAAAAAGAGGCTTTTACTGAATGTAAAAAGGTGTGGACTTGACTTGATTGCTTTAAGTTCCCCCAAGGCACTATATATGGAAACCTCATTTCCATATATATAGCCATAAGGTCATCAAATCAAAAGAAGTACAAAAAGCAACAAACTTGAGACTGTCTGTGAGGCCATGCAGTTTACTAAAAGCCACTGATATTGGCTCTATTTCTGAAAATTAGAGTGTAATTGTTTTACCATCAAATTGTTCATCCCCAGTCATCAAGCTAAGCTGCCTCAACTATGAGAAAGTCAAACTAGAAGATAAAAACAGTCCTCTGTGTTGGTTTGGCTATCAAAAAGCATAACATTTTCCACAGTCAAAACCAAACAATCGGATTAACTTGAGGCCCATAATGGGGCAGAAAAATGTTTCAAATAAAGTATCGTATTCTCTGCTATTATGTAGTGCACAGTTAGCTAAAGTTAAACAACACAATATAAAGCCTTAGGCTGTTAAAGGCAATGCAGTGGTGTGTGGATTTCAGCGATGAAGATCCATCCAAAACAGAACAAATTTTACTAGCCTTTAATGCTAAGCCCAGGAATTCCCATGTAACATCACCAGTCCGTATATTTAATGGCTTCTAGAAAATGACAATGATGGTCCTCCAAGTTAGTCTTTAAATTCTACTTGGCTTTATTTACAGTTGTCCCTCGCTATAACGCGGTTCACTTTTCGCGGACTCGCTGTTTCGCAGATTTTTTAGTGTAATTTTGCATGCTTTTTTTTTTTACAGCGTACTGTACAGTATGAACGCACATTGTGTTCTGC
Organism: Larimichthys crocea; assembly: GCF_000972845.2. Lineage (NCBI taxonomy): Eukaryota > Metazoa > Chordata > Actinopteri > Sciaenidae > Larimichthys > Larimichthys crocea. The sequence continues at coordinate 4,370,503 of NC_040032.1, forward strand.
GTCCTAAATTGGCTAAGGGAGAACCACATGTGTTCTGCATCCTGATTAACTAAGGGAGTACTGTACATAATGCGTGTAAAAAGGTGTATAAAAGTGTGTGGTTAGGGGTTTTACGGCCTTAAAACATGTATAATAATTGTAAAACTTACTTCACGGTTTTTGTTTATTGCGGGTTATTTTTAGAACGTATCCCCCGCGATAAACGAGGAACCACTGTATTGGCTTATCATGACCAAAACAGCTTACCACCGCAGCTCACATGAAAGTAAGCTATGACAACAGTTTTATGAATCAAAACACACACGGCTGCTGTCTGTAATTTGCTGCATTAATCCTTTTCAAATAACTACATAAAGTAAGTAAATCTGGAGCAAACATCCTTGTCAGTTACCTCATCGCCCTTACTGTAGTTTAATGGTTGACTCAGACCTGTATGGTATCACATCATCCATCTGACACAGCAGCTTGGTACAGTAGTTCCCAAAAACGGAAGCCAGTCAGCCGCCTGCTTGCCAGATGAGAGCACTTGTTTGCTTGGTATTTCCATGGTTTCCATGGGCAGTTTTGTGTGCGTGGGTGACAGAGTGACTGCATGAAAGAGAGCATGTTCTCTCTGTGTTTCTGCATACATGTGTTTCTATTCGTTTACATGAACATGTCATGCATATGTTCAAGTATGTGCATTTGTGCATGCATGTTTTTCTGTGTGCATGCTTTTTCCAGCCTGTGTGGGCTTGTGCAAAGGATTATCCCATTTGGCCTACTGAACTACATAATGTCTCATTCCTCTCCTGCACCACAACACCATTTAGGATGTGAATTCACTCACTAGCTTGTTAATCTGAAATCCCAATGACAGGATACATTCCGGCAGGATCTGTTCATGCATCAAAGTAATTCTCTTTCTGGCTACACTGGACCTATTGTGTTCTATATTGACATGAATGCTTACTTGACCATTTCTTTCATTTACTATTCAGTCGGGTTAATGGCCATAAAAAGTTATAATGGGTTGCAAAGCTCTGAGGCTTCATTGTCAAAACATTTAAAAAGTAAATTACATTATAAAACAGTGTTTTGACAAGGTACATTAATTAGTTTCGTTTTGGGATAAATGTCTGTTAATTTCATTCAAAGGCACTGGTGAGTTGAAGGCTGTTTTTATCATTATTTCTTTATTAAATTGAGTACTTACAGGCATTTCCCCTCTAAGTGCCTCTTAGCTGGGTGTGTTAGCGTGTTCACCTACTTCACTGACCAAGGAGCCTTTGTTGGGAGATAAGAGCCTTCATTGTCTAAGTGACCCTGAGAGCCTGACTGAGACCAAACTGGCTGCTGCTCATTCCAAACGTGAATAATGCCACATTAATTACAGTGCTCACAGACCTTGGCCCTCCTTTATCTTATTTCCAGCTAAGAAGAAACCAACAGCCACTGTGTTCCAACTCGAGGGTTGCAGCTTCGACTTGTTTCTGATAAGGAAGATAGACAGTATGAGGTAACTTTTTTGCCACAATCTTGGCTCATGATGCACACATTGTTGGAAGAATCCGATGGTATCTGGTGACCAATTGCTGCACCTTGACCTCTGATGTCATTAATGTGAGCTTGGCCAATCAACAAGCAGGGCATGTTGAGAGGTTGCCATGAAAACAAAGCAACAAGGATGACCTTAACAAGTATCATCTTTTGCTTTAATAGCCCTGGAGGTAGGGCCGGGCAAATGCATCCACTATTGTTTCAACAGCAGCCTGAAAATATACTGTTGGTGAGCATTTCTCCCTTTGTATTCTAGACACCAATGTAATATATTTAATATTTCTAGGGTCATCATACTGGAAATATTACCATAACACGTCTGAACAAATGATGGTGACATTAGTGAGTTACAATTATTTTATAATTCAGTTAATCAAGTTTCAGTGCCACATCTTAGATGAAGTTCACCTCAATCCACCAGCTCATGTTAGTGTTTAACAAAAACAACAATACTACTACCAGTGTTGTGGGTACTCTAATTACTTTTTTCGTTTGACATGTAACGTAACGCGTTAGTTTCGTGCGTTAAGCAATCAGTAACTTCATTATTTCTTTTTTTTTTTTTTCAGTTGCTTTGCAGCTTTTTGTCATCTGTGCCACCTGCGGATGTGTCAGCGGAGGCGCAGCTGTGATGATGCGTCTGTGCCCTGCTGACCTACGTTACCTGTGTGTGTGAGTGAGAGAGAGGACAGCTTTTGAATTGTGGAAGTACGCACATTATTTTCAAATCGCCCGCAAAAAAGTTCCACTTCCAATTTTAAAAAACATCTTGTATCCAATCTTTCCTGTTGTTGTTATCCTGCAGAGTTAGTTTGGTTGGATGACTGACGTTATTAATTATCAGGACGTCTCGGTGCATTTAAAGCAGGCTGTGTGTCTGTGTCAGTTAAGTTGCAGCATGTGCGAGGCGCTGCAGACCGCTTCTCATTTTTGGTAACGCATGAGTACTCTAACGCGTTACTTTTACTTTTAAGTTGTAACCTAATTAACTACTTTCCAAAGTAACTATACCCAAAACAGACTACTACTACTACTACTACTACTACTACTACTAATAATAATAATAATAATAATAATAACTGCCGTGATTAGAGAGTCAAAGTTGTTTTGTTGCGGTACATTGAGCGATATTTCATATTCTCGCGAGATTTCGAATGTAACCCAGGTATGCGGGCCTCTGTTGAACTTCACCTGTCCTTTAGTAATTCATATGTTCTCCTTCCCGACTGACAAGATTAAAACAATGATATGTTGGTGGTTATAGTCTAATAAAGTGTGTGGTGTAACGTTAGTGTTTTGGGCTCGTCCATTACCTGTTTTGACCCCACGCAGCACACCTGAAGCACCGTCGTCACAGCCAAACAGAGCCTCCATCTTTGATGAAGCTAACACAACCTGACTGTGGACATAACGCGACCAGCCTGTCCACTGACCCCACAGAGACGAAACTGATGTCCGCCCTCCCGGTAAGACATGGTCTTCTTTCTTTCTTCTTTGGTGTTCTAAGGCAGTCGGCATCCTTATAGTTGCATATACCGACCTCTTCTGGACTTTACTTCTTTACTACTTCATTTTTCTTTTCCTTTTTAAATTCTTTTAATTAACCCAGTTAAAACAAGATATCCCAGTATGATTTTCCTCCCTTCTCTACCTTTCCCACATTCTATTATACTTTTGAAACTTTTCTCCACTGCTCCTGTCCTCCACAACCCTGCCATCATGGTAAGACATGATAAAGTAAATAACTAGTTCAGTAGCTGTAACTTCTGAATTTCAAATTATAATTGCTCATGCTTCTTGTAAACGTTACATTTACTAATAATTAGCGTGTTAAACCACTCAACTGACAAACTACTTGGTATAGTATGTAGTTAGTTTTATCCCAACTGCATGCTACATAATAATAATAATAATAATACATTTTATTTCATAGGCGCCTTCCTGTCACCCAAGGACACCTTACAATAAATGAGTAGACAGCAAATAACAGAAACAAACAAAAAGAACCATAAAAGTATATCAGATTACAAGAATGCAACATTGAAAACAGGTTAAAATAGGACAATGTTTGTCCCATGCTGAAAAATGGGCCTACTTCTAAAATGTGCACCATATACTATCAATCAATCTTTATCTGTATTTAATTAGCTGCTTAAAGTTTGCAAAGCTTGTATTCTGCGTAGTTCACTGGTATGAATTACTGACCATCATTAACGTTATTAGATGCACCTGTGCATTTCTTGTTAAGACAACATTTCTGTACAAATAAAAAAAACATGTCCCACAGGGAAATGGCACAAAATAGACAATGGAAATAGACCTTTTTTTTTCTCAGCAGAGATAAACAAAATGTACACTTTTTTTATTTATTTATTTTACATTTACTGAGCTGGCGGTTTAGTTTTTTCTCAGATATGAGTGTCTCACTATTTTCACAGTGGCCATTTTGACATCGAATAGCAGGGGAAACACAGGTGTTACCAATTATACTAATTAAGGCTCAGTTCCATTCAGGTCTGACAGAGTCAGGGTGCTGCTGTGGTGGATGTTGGCTCATTGGAAAGGCTCTGCTACGATAGATGGAACAGGACCTTAATTAGTATTATTGGAAACACAGTTTCATGTCAAAATGGCTGTAGCTGTGAAAAAGGGTCTATTAAGATGCTCATAGCTGACAAAAGAGTAAAATGCTGTGCTACAGCTCAGTAAATGAAAAAGTAAAGTAATGAAAAAAATAGATATATTCTCTGCCAGCGTATTTTCATACATAAGTCTGAAAAACTTTAGGTGCTCTTGTATACACTATGTACACATTTGACAGAAACTCCACAAGCTTGCAGGGTGTTAACATTCACTTATGTCATCTTATGTGCCACAGGATATGGCCTTTGTCCATAACAACTGCCAAAGTGAACAACATTTCAAGCTCCTTGATGTTTCTTCGAGTTAAAGAATAAATATTCTTTAAAATTAAAAAATTAAAATTTATGTTGACATCAATTCTTGGACTGTGTGGTTTCTTACTATAAGAAAGAGGACCATACTATTTTCTTGTATTACCCACTGAATGTGGGTTAGTATATTAATGCCCGGATTGTGTTCCACTCTGTCATCTGGCTGTCTGCCAGACCTATACTGTAAAATCCTGAGCCTGAATGGAGGATAAAAGCTGCAGCTGTGGAAGCAGCAGGCAGTCAGACAAAAGTAAATGGAGTCATTCTCCAAATCAAGGCCAACTCATTGGCAGTTGTAACCCAATTATTCCCAGGCCACATGTTCTCAAAGCAGGGGCGTCAGGCAGAGGGGGAACCCTGCTTCTTTCTCCTGCAGTCAGTCACCCCATTAAAAACACAGAGGGGGGAGAGAGGGAGGGTGGCAGAGAGAGAAAGTAGGGAAAGTCATAAGTGTTATTCCATATGACCTAAGCCTGAGGTCCGTTTCAAATGTTGTGGCTGTGGCTGAGGGCTGGCATTGAGTGTATTATAGTGTGTTGCTGATGGAAAGACAGATGGTTGACTAAAGATTGAAGTATGCAATGGGAATCCCCCTTTTGGAAGCATGCAGCAACAAGCATAGTCCAAGTCTACAGGTTTATGTAGTTTATTTTAGTGTATTTTATTTCATGCACAAATTTGAATAATGTTACAAGAATTTCAAGACATTTGTAACACTCTTTTCAAGGACATGCACTGATGGACGATGTGATGTGGATTGTACAATGCTCACATAGCATGTTCTGTGTGTAACTGTAATAGGAAGATATTAAGAACATATGTAGAAAGACTACGGCCCTCATGATACCAGAATTACAAACTCGGATACAATACTAGTATTAAAAATGAAACTTGATACTTCTTTTCATACCATGGCATCAAAGAAATAAAAGCCCTCAGCCACAAAATAGGATACATTTTTCTCCCTACACATTGAGGACCAGATGCAGTTTTGCGGGTGGTATTATCATTATTAATACAACTATTATTATATCTCTAAATTTTTCCATTTTATTTTAATAATTCATTACCCTTTCAATTCTATTTCACCTTATTACCTACCATCACTTGTCTCTTTCACACACCCCTACACCTCTGTTGTCTCTGCACACACACCAGCTTGCTCTGCACTGTATGTGTCTGCCCCCTTGACATTTAAACAGAACCTACATTCTGTGTTGTTCCATTCGCTAGTCCGTTTTCACAACAGCAGGTGAGCCACATGGTGAGAAAAGTGTTGTTAATGATTTAGATTGGCAAAGTCATCCAAACCAATGTGGTACGAATTAACATGGGCACCTGCCAGGTGCATTCACTGTTGCTGGTTGAAGGTTATAAATTAAGGTCTATGTCCACATTTCCTCTTAAATAGCAAAGTCTGTCTCTGTGTGTTTCTTCATGTGACTTTCAGTACCATTGTCAGTAGGCCGCACAAGAGAGAGAGCGCGACAGGGTATTGACTGTTGTTTCATCTGTGCAGCCTTATCAAATGTATAATTAATCGAGATCATATCATTTTAAACAAGGTGTATTGAAAAAGTATCAATACTTTTGACAACAAGGAGAGACAGTGCAAAAAAAGCAGGTCAACAAACAGAAGTGAAAGAGATTGCAGGCTGAACATGGACAGTGCAGCTGCCAGAGGAGCTGCTATACTCAGTTGGAGCTGCTATAGCGTAGGATGTTGTGGTTTGCCTTACACTGTATATAGTGAGGAGTAATTAATGATGTGAGAGTGAGTAGTTGTTACAGGGAACCATGCACAGAGTTAACAGTCCTCACCCATTGCACTCTGTTAAACCACCCTCATCCTCTCCCTCCTCAGTTTCTGCCACAGAATGACACACACTATCCTCCATGAAGCTGAAGGAATAAGGGGTTTCCTGACACTGCAAAAATGGTGAGTTATACATGACCTGCCATTGATGTCTGACATGATAAGGGAAGTAGGCCAAGAAAATTATGCAAAACCTGTCTTTGCAAAATGTTGAAGCAACTGATTAAATAAATATTTCCTTTCAAAATCAGAGTTTAAGTCTACCACCAGGTTTTCCTGAAGTATTGGGATGTTCTAATGTAACAAACAAAATGGCACATCGTCATTGTCCAAAATGATGCACATGACTGAACATTACCACACACTTGTTATAGTTGAAGAATATATCACATGCAGAGAATCATTGACAAACTGACAGATAATAATGGTAAACGTACTGTGTCTCAAAAACTTCCATACACACAAGTTTTTCATTGTAAGTTATTGCCAACGTGTGGTCTAAATGAAGAGACAAATCTGAGTCTATTGACTACAAGTGCATGTAGCTTATATGATACACTCAATTTGTGTACAGTATCCTTTCCACTGCAATTTCTACAGTCCATAGGGTCTGCAATATATTGAACCCTATGTGGATGAGTGGACCCTGTGGATTTGACAGCAGGGGATGTAAACAATGCCCTGCATAAAGTGAGGATTTAGAGTCATTAGCCATACTGACATAAGCAAGACATTCCTAAAGATACACTGATTACAGTGATTTCCTCTCTTGATCATTATCTGGCTATGGTCTTTAGCGCCATCATGTGGTCAATGATGATCACTACGTTATTTGCATCTCTAACTTCAGTGACTACAAAAATGGCCACTATCAGAGACTCCAGATATTCCAGATGTCATCCCTGAGCTACGCTTTTCTGTTGATAAGTCACTGACGAACAACTAATTACAAACCAGACTAGAGTAAAGCAAAACATTCTAAACTTCCCTTTCCTAGTAACCTAAAAAAGTTTTCTTTAATATATATCTTTATATTTGACATTGGTTCGATGGTTTGTATAGTAACACACAGGCACAAAACTCCCTTTGAGAGAATGAAGTCTTCATAGTATTTATTGAAAAACTTTCAAATTGCTTCTCACAATTACAAAATATAAACAGAAATAAAAGCCTGAATAAATGTGCATTTGGAACATAATACATAAAAGCTCAAACAAATAATGTGATTTAAAAATTATAGAATATATCAAAAGAAAGTATTATGTTCAGTGTGAACAACATTTTTACATACACACGAAAACTAAACAGGTTTTTCAGAAACATTTTAACTTAAAAAATATATAGGATTTATTATCTGAAATTCTAGGTATACATACATAAATATTTTAAATGCAGAAAAATACAACACTATTCTATACTGTTCAGTAGAGAGGGAAACTAAATTTGGAAATATTTACATCTTCTGTTCCATTTACTATACGTAGTTCACTTAAGTGTATCTTTGGCCAGAGCTGTGATGATTATGTTGAAGGAAGTCATGCTGTAACTGTCACTGCTCTAATACACAAGTCAAATTGACATCAAAACTTAACATTAATTCTGTATCCTATAAAAGGGTGCTCCGTTTCACATGTGGACTATCTTGTGGTGATTAGTTGGTTTATACCACTCGCTGCATTAAAAAAGTCGTTGTTTCTTCCTGGCTGAGCGGTAAATTTGTCAGTGACTCACGGGTGTATGTTCTCGTCGGCTGACTTGTTTTGTGACAAAAATCAAGGAAGCTGTTATTCGTCATACACACTTTGCCAGTGAATAAAGGTTTAAAGATGGAAGTATTAAGAAACATATTCTTGCCTCTCTCTTGCTGTGTCCTTGTTTCAACATTTCTGAATTATCATATACTATGTGAGGCATTCCTGTCATTAGGTTAATACACCTACCCTGATGACTGTGTGCTACAATAAAAAATTGACAAATGACAGGACAGTGACAATGCATGCATGCATGCTAGGACAGGAATAATGATAACATTAAGATGGATTTTGCTCTGAGATGGCTCCGGTTTTTCTTGTATGCTTCATCACTCTAACATCTGAGTAGACAATTTCATCTTCTGCATTATCTGGAAGAAGTAATAAAGTCATTTAAAATGCATCCGACATAGACACATTAATGCTGTTTGTTAAGCTTTTGAGACCTGTCAAATTAGTCCATGTTTTTAACTGTTCTGCCACAAAATGGTAACATAAGTTAAATGATCATAATAGTTATATTCATGGTGCACCAAATTTAATGTAGTGTAATGCAGAAAAACAAAAACAAATATCTAAACATCTACAGTAGCCTATGCTTTGCAGAACTGTTAACAGACATGTTAAGTGTACTGTACATGTTTTACATACTAATTTGGCAAACATATGTAGAAATATAAGAATAGATCTCAGTGAAACAGAGGGCAGATGAAGACAGGGAAATTGAAAGAACACCTTTCTCTTACCTTCATTAACAGTCACGGGTGTGTTTTTTTTCTTTAAATGTTTGAAGCCAACAAACAGAGCCACATGGAGAAGTAGAGTGACAGCACTTGCTATTACAGCCACAGCCACAAGAGAGAAGTGAGAAACGAAACCTAAAAAAAAAACATCAACCCAAATTAGATATTAAGATGTCAGATGTTGACATGTAATTCTCAGGGCTATGAAGATCTTTCTGAAGACAAACAATATTTGTTTTTTATTTAATAAATGAAACTAAATAAAAAACGTAAAACTGGCAGTGATGACATAATAACTTATAGATAAATAAATAACTGGAATATATATAGAATTTAAGAATTTCTAAAATACTCTACCTTTACAGCTCGTAAGGTGAATAATTGTTTCTTCTCTGCTGAAATTGTTTTGAACATTACACATCAAGTTTCCTGTCAGTTGACCATGTAAGTTGATGGTAACACTGGATTTATGTTCGGTATATGTCAGTGACAGTGTATTGACTGTTGAGTTGCTCTGAAACTGGCTGCGGTCCTTTGTGTGCATCAGTAAATAACCATCCAAATTCAGAATGAATTCTACTCCCTTTCCCTCAGCAGAGCAGCTGACGTTCATTTGTTCTGGTGACAAACACATCTGAGACACAACAGGCTTTGACAGTGGAGCTGGAAAACAAACAGAGACAAACATATAAAGTATCTACAATACAAAATGCAAACTAAAATCCACTACCAGCTGTTAACTGTGGAGCCATGAACTATTGAAATATATTTGATAGTTCAATAGTTCATTTAGGTGGTACTCCAAACTAAAACGTTTTTTGAGCAGTAAACAAAACTATATGACTGTACTGTGATGAAACTTCAACACTGGTGTTGATAGACATTCTTGTTGAAATTTGCTCAACACACCATCTACCGTTCACCATCTACCCTGCAAAGCCAATTCTAACAGAGTTGAGTGTTAGGGTCCACTTTTCATCTTGACATGTATCTAAAAAACAAACAAAACAAAAATTGTCCTCTTAAGGTCAGTGTTTAGTTCAGTCGGTAGAGCAGCCACCCCACGTGTGAAGGCCAGGGTCCGATTCTGACCTCTGGCTCTCTTCCCGCATGTCATTCCCCGTCTCTCTCTCCCCACATTTCTGTCACTCTTCAGCTGTCTCTATCAGAAATAAAGCTTGAAAAGCCCAAAAGAATCATCTTGAAAGAAAAGTTACTAAGCTATCGTTGTTTGGGGTCTCATTTTGATGTATTTTAAAAGCAGGTCCTGAATAAAACTGGGCTGGTGGCTAGTACCGTTTCCACCCCAGCTGTCACATCATGTCACTGTCAGCCGTGCACAAAATAAGACGAGCAGGCCAGTACTTCAGTGGCACTGAACCGACTACAATTAACCACTTCCTCAGTTTTACCCACACAAGACAAGACAACCAGAAATTTGTCAGTGAAACATTCACCTGCGCAGCAATAATTTACAAAGAAGAGTGCAGAGGGGAGGGATGGTTTTACTAATTCTAATCCACTATATAAACACTTTGAAAGTAAGTAAGTAAGTAAGTAAGTAAGTAAGTATGTAAGTATACACACACACACACAGCTTAAGCAATGTAGAGATATTTTCTTTTCTCCACAAGATGGAGCCAAAAGTCCTCATATTAGCCAACGTGCATAATTATGAAATACAAAAAGAAAAGAAAGATAAAATATGTTTCCACACCAACTGTCAAATCATTTTACAGTCTACTCAATTTCACTCATGTTGAGAGTCTGAACCAACTGTGACAGTCCACATGTGAACTTCTTTTTAGCAGTATACAGTCTTGCAGTTTCTACCCTAGTAACTGCTGCATGCACTAATGTTTCACCACTTTTACATGTTGTTTGGGTCCACAGGGTAGCAACAAATTTCTAACTCCAATTGTGCAGATTTATACGTGCTTTGAAAATTTCTGTCTTTTGATGTTTACACCTAATGTAGTATCTGGTGAGTAGAAGTATCTCTAAGCCAAGAAAAATAAGACATGTTCTTTAAATCTACAACAGTATGACAACATTTCTCTTTTTTTAAGTATATTTTTGGGGCTTTTTATGCCTTTAATTGATAGAACAGCGACAGGAAGCAGGGGGCAGAGAGAGGGGAATGACACGCAGCAAGGGGCCATCCGATGCGGGATTCGAACCAGGGCCAGCTGCAGCGAGGACTGTAGCCTCTATACACGGGGCGCCTGCACAACCCACTACGCTACCTTTCCATCTATGTTTGATCTTTTTGTCTTTGCAATTAAACATACGCTTTGGCCTGTCTCTGTGGCTAAAGAAACTGACAACAGAAAAAGGTGTGGACCACAGCTTTTTCCACTCTGACAACTTTAGATCTGAGTTGTCTAGGTGTTATTTCCTTGTTTGTTTTTTCTAATATAACAAACAAAACCAAAGGTCAATGAAGTGACAACTCGGAACTCAGCAGGAAAATATGTCATTGTCTAATCATCCAGTGTGAGCACACTGCAGGTACAGTTGGCTTTGTAGAGCAAAGACATGATTTTGATGGTTACAAAACTCCCATACATTTTTACAATGAGCCGCTGTGGTAATGTGGCTCCACCACACCCACATGAAGTGCACAGTACAGTTTATCAAAACAAGGGGAAAAAAAGAAAAAAAAAAAGATTTGATAATGGTCAATTGTAAATCAGGAAAAAAAAACAATTTCTTCTGTAATAGCAAAAGAAAAAAAAAACAAGGAAAAAAATGTATAGGTGCATTTCCTGTTCTGCAGTCAATGATAACTATACTATACTGTATACTATGTATACTTACATCCTCTCCCTACATTCAGCTTCCTTATTCTTCAAAACCAGAAGTAATGATGACCACAGCCAGCATGTTTCTTTTCATTTGTTTCCAATAAATCTGCAGTAGATAATCTTCATTAAAATCAGTAGAGACTCACAAAACATGCACTTCAGAAGTATGAAATTAAACACAGCAGAGAATACCCACTTTCTTCACCAAATACTGCCACTGTGTGTCAGTAGTACTGAGCGCAAATAACCTCTTCCTCAATTCTCTCCACATATAAAAAACAACTTGTGTCAGTGCATTCACAGTCAAGTGAATAAGCCACAAAGAAGACTTTCGGTGACCGATACACTGAATACTTAAAGACTAACAAACGGTGAGTGAATATTTTTTTAACTTGAACCAGTTAGATGAGTTAAGAGTCAAAACACAATCAAAAGACATAAGTTCTTATAACTAAAAAAGTCTTACGCAATCAAAGTAATCCCCACATGGTATCCAAATGGTTTACGCATGTTTATTAAAGCATATTTTTGATTTCAGTCAGAGAACATAAAACTCTTAAATTAATGAAGATCTTTAATTTGTTTAATGTTAATTTTACCACAGCAATATTTTGGTTTGTTTTTCAACAGAAAAATGATTTCCCTCTGCATGATCATCACGGCTCTGGTGCCCAGCTTGGCTCTAGCAAAAGGTACATTTCAAGGTAACTTGGTAGTTAATAGTATTGGTGGTGTAGACCCAAACAACTCAAGACTTATTTGAGCAATATTTAAAGTCACCTGAAGCAGTTGCTATTTCACATTCTAAGGTTTCATAAGTTTGCTCACATTTGGTTAATCTGTAAAAGACTGAAACCCTTAAATGCAAATTATGCATTACTTGAATTGCACAGTTAGGCTCCAGTATTTGTGGCAGAACTACTTCAGCCCAATTTTTCAGCTCACTCTCTGAGGTAAAATGTGCTAAATTTGCTTCCCCACACACTGTGCTCGATGATTTTAGAATGTTTTTTTTAAATTATTACATATAAGTAAAAATTGTCAGATATGTTTTCCTTTCCCCTACTGAAATTAAATGTTACGTGAATGTAGCATTTAAGTATTTTAAGTTTTTCTTTTTTTATCCTTTCAGTGTCTATGGAATGCAACTTATCTGGACCTACGGTACCTCAGCAATGTTTTGGAGTACTTGGAGAGCCATTCATGTTTCACCTGCCTACAAATCCCACAAAGATCATTTTGAAAAAGGATGAGACATTTAACATTTTAAATATAGCAAATGCGGCAGTGATCCATCTCGATAAGAAATACATCAATCGATCAGTATTCCTCCCCAATGGAACATTCAAGTTAAATAATGCACAGAAGACAGACTCTGGAAATTACAGGCTGCAAGCATATGGACCCATGGGTAGACGGTTGTATGATTTTAAGATGCATCTAGAAATACAAGGTAAGATTTCTTTGATAGTAGAATTGTTTGAGATAAATCTGTGATCCATTCAAATGTAGACAAATGATTTGTAAGTCTAAAAAGGATTGAAAAAAATTTTACATTTAAAACAAATGACTATTAAAATGTTGGGCTGATCAGTTATTAGATTTAATTGCGAATGAAAAAAAATACATTTAGAGAGAATAAAATCTTAAATCATATCCTTTTTAAATGGCAATTTTCATTTAACATGCATAAACACAGACGGCCATCCATTATTACACAGATGTTGTAAATATAATTTTTTATCTTGTATTTAATACATGAAATACATTATTTATAATTGTAAATGATTATGCTGTAAAAACAACAACTAATATACTTTTAAAGTGCGTATATAGTGTGAAATGCATGAGAATGAGACCCCAAACAACGATAGCTTAGTAACGTTTTTTGTTTTTTTTAAGATGATTTTTTGGGGGTTTTCAAGCTTTATTTCTGATAGAGACATCTGAAGAGTGACAGGAATGTGGGGAGAGAGAGACAGTGACAATGCGACATGCGGGAAAGAGCCACAGGTCGGATTTGAACCCTGGGCTTCCGCAGCAAGGACTGAGCCTTTGCACATGGGGCAGCTGCTTTACCGACCTAGCTAAACAATGCCCTAAGAGGACAATTTTTGTTTTGTTTGTTTTTTAGATACATGTCATGATGAAAAGTGGACCCAAATAGTCAACTCTGTTAGAATTGGCTTTGCAGGGTACATGGTGAACGGCAGATGGTGTGTTAAGCAAATTTTACACTTAACTAATATACTTTTAAAGCGTGTATATATATAGTGTTTATATAGTGGATTAGAATTAGTAAAACCATCCCTCCCCTCTGCACTCTTCTTTGTAAATTATTGCTGCGCAGGTGAATGTTTCACTGACAAATTTCTGGTTGTCTTGTCTTGTGTGGGTAAAACTGAGGAAGTGGTTAATTGTAGTCGGTTCAGTGCCACTGAAGTACTGGCCTGCTCGTCTTATTTTGTGCACGGCTGACAGTGACATGATGTGACAGCTGGGGTGGAAACGGTACTAGCCACCAGCCCAATTTTATTTAGCACCTGCTTTTAAAATACATCAAAATGAGACCGCAAACAACGATAGCTTAGTAACTTTTCTTTCAAGATGATTCTTTTGGGCTTTTCAAGCTTTATTTCTGATAGAGACAGCTGAAGAGTGACAGAAATGTGGGGAGAGAGAGACGGGGAATGACAGGAAAGAGCCAGAGGTCAGAATCGAACCCTGGCCTTCACACGTGGGGTGGCTGCTCTACCGACTGAACTAAACACTGACCTTAAGAGGACAATTTTTGTTTTGTTTGTTTTTTAGATACATGTCATGATGAAAAGTGGACCCTAACAGTCAACTCTGTTAGAATTGGCTGTGAACGGTAGATGGTGTGTTGAGCAAATTTCAACAAGAATGTCTATTAACACCAGTGTTGAAGTTTCATCACAGTACAGTCATATAGTTTTGTTTACTGCTCAAAAAATGTTTTAGTGTGGAGTACCACTTAAACAGATAAACACATAGACTTTGTGAACATATTCTGGAATGCCTAAAGAAAACTGTGTTAAAAACTGTGTGAACATATTCTGGAATGCCTAAAGAAAACTGTGTTAAAAACTGCATAAAATGTATAGAATTGTGTAAATAATTTAATCAAATTTATTGTTGTCCCAATGTTTACCTTCATACCATGGCTCCTTAAGCTGAAAGCCAAAAAAAAATATTTTGAATAAAAGAGTTTGCCAAGTCAGTAGTTAAACACTGTTTTAGAAATTGAAATAGTTGATACAGTAAGTGCAGAGTGCGAAGCTCAATATAGAACAAAAAGTAGACCGACGTCTTTCCAGGTGAGAGTTTTCATTTCAGCCACAAAAGCCACCTCACCCTAAGTTTAGCTGTGAATAGACAGACAAAGTAAAACATATTTCCATTACTATGCTGGACACATTTTATGGGAAACCACATGTTGCTCTTGTGCAAATGGTACTGGTTTCTGTGAAAGATACTATTAAAAGACACAGCTTATCACACCATGTCTAATGTCAGTATTTAAATGCAGAATATATGTTTATTAAGGTATGCATACAAGAACTGCAGTTAATCAAGTTAGTCTTCCAATAAGTGAAACACTCCAGACGTGTTATTGTTTTAATTTTTATTTAGCTATGTTGTAAGCACATTGTAGACCTGCCTGAAGAGCAGAGGTGTTGCATTTCTACAAAGAGACATAGATACTTCCTATCTCATTGTATTGCATTGCTACAATATTATTATTATTATTATTACTTAGAAACAACTGTATCATGATCTACTCGAGTGAGGCTGACAGTTACAAACCACAGTTTTTTTTTCTTTCTCTGTCACTTCCTTAGTCCAAGTGTGTAATTTGAAACCCACAGGCCCATGAGAGATTCACCTCACCTCTGCTTTCATTACAGATCACATACAGTAACGCACACTGGCAACAAGTGTTATTTGCTCATACAGTATTAATCAGAACATCTGGTGAGAACAACATTTTAGCATTTGCAAATAAGCATTTGATTTATACTTTCAGCATAATTATTGTTTTTAACCAACATTTATTTTATTTGTGGATTTTTTTTTACAACAAATACAGAATCAAAGGAATGCTTTAATTACAACAGAAAAAGAGCATTACCATCCAAATCACTAACTTGAAGCAAGTCTTCATATGTTCATAACTTTGGTGCAAGAGGAAATGTGCTTTAACACGTAGCTTTGCAGCTTAAAGAGGAGATAGTACTAATACAAAATGTATTAATTGTAGTTGACAAATCCAAAGAAAAGGAATACTTTATTTACTGCATGTACAGTATATACTGCAATACAGTATAGCTATATTTGTCACAAAAAGCATTGAGAATCTCACGATACAATGTTTATTGTATCTTCCTTCAATGTCCAACCAACCGACCTTTGCTTTCATTTCTGTATGCAATGCTGACATGGCCTTCTGTCAAATACTTCCGACTTGGCATTTTGGATTGTGGATCCTGGGTCCAGACTGATTCATGGAAGCTTTGTTTCCTTGGTGCTAGCTGATAATGTGGGGCGACGTGGCTGTATATGCATATTTGTTGTATTTCCTGTGTATCTTCATTCAACTTAACAGGTTTTACCTACCAAGTGTTTGTGGATTGTGTTAGTTGCATCTATGTAGTAAAAACCAAAGTGTTTCCAGACTTTTGACTTCTTCTCCACCATCTGTCATGTTGTTTACTCGATACTGAAACTACTTAACTCTTTGTCTTACATCTTATTTTGATTGCCACCCTCTGTATGAGACATAAAGTAATGATATTCTTGTGTGGAAAATTTCTGGCCTACAGAAATGACTTGTATGACTTTTTAATATGAAGATCATGCCACATATTGTAATTAACAGCTCAGGTGAGAATCATTCTGCCATCTTTGGAAATTCCTAGAAAGCTAAACAAAAACAAAACAAACAGACAATTCATGTCAGGGTAAAGGATGATGCACATAGCTTTTGTTAGAAATATCATTTACAGTGACACTTAAAAATATGTGTGCCATATTTCCTTCAAAGAACTCAAATTAACCTCTCACATGCTGACATTTAGATCTAGCTAACAACAATATACCAAGACACAGAGCTAAAAAAAAAAAAGACAATAGCAGCAGTAGCTACCACTGAAATGATACTCTTACCTTCTTTAACTGTCACAGGTCTTTCACAGGTTTTCTTATGAACATGGCGGATACAAAGGCACAAAGCCGAAAGAAGTAGAAAGGCAACAGCAGCTCTCACTGCCATAACAACATGGAAGTGAGAAATGGCAGCTAGAAAACACAAATATAAGATCAAATCAGTCTGTAATGATGCACACATTTCATTCTCAAGCCTCAGTATGCAGTGCAACAAAATGAGTAAAGTGACAGCGGGGTGGTAATATCAAGCAAAAGAAGCAATTTGATCATGATCAAGACAGAGCCCCCCAAGGAGAAGGAGAGTGACCACACTAGCTGTCACAGTTACAGTCACAACAGCGAAGGGTACATCTAGAAAACACAAACAAATATCACACCAAATTACATGACATTGACATGTCAGTTTCAAAGCTATCAAGATGTTTGTCAAATATTGTAGTCATTAGTCTGTTTTTTTTGTCTCCCATCCTCTAAGGCAGTGGTTCTCAACTGGTCTGGCTTCGGGACCCACCATCACCCCTAAAGGACAAGCCGTGACCCAAATTGAGGAAAATTTTCAACTTCTCAAATTTATTTAATGAAAAGATGGTGCAGTTTGGTGGGTGTCTATTAACATTACAAGGCTTTATCGCCACCTACTGTGGCGATTGTGAATAGACGGCACTCCGCGGCATAAAAAATCCACTTCAAAATAAAAGCACAGGATTTTGTTCTTAACATTTTTTTCCCAGGCAAAGGCCCGCGACCCACTGAGAACGGGTCCGCGACCCACTTTTGGGTCGCGACCCACCAGTTGAGAATCACTGCTCTAAGGCATACAGTAACTCCTACAGTTGCAGTGGATGTCTGATTATTAAAAATAGTAAAGCTAATATTGTACCATAAACAGTTTAAGACCACAAATGGTGCTTTACATGGCAAGACCCTCATAGCCAGAGGTGAGTGAATTTAATTTAAAAAATGAAATATTAGTGAAGAGCTGATATTTAAAATAAAAATTCAGAGATCCTTTAAACACTGTACCTTGGCATCTTTTCAGTTGAATAACTGTTTCTTCTTTGCCGACATTGTTCCAAACTTGACACATTAAGTTTCCTGTCAGCTGACCATATAAGCTGATGGTAACGGTTGAAACAGAAGCTTTGTCAGGTCCAGTTTTACTGCCAGCCGGTGACTGCGTATTCATTGTTGAGCTGCTAGGGGACTGACTGTTGCCTCTGGTCTGCATCAGTAAGAGACTGTCCAAGGTTAAAATGAACTCTACTCTGTCTCCCTCAGCAGAGCAGCTGATGTTCATTTGTTCTGGTGACAAACACATCTGTGACACAGCTGGCTTTGACACTGGAACTGGAAGACAAACGGAGACAAAGATATAAAATATCTACAAAACGCAAACAACTCTGTTAACTTGAGCCATGAACTATTAAAATTCTGTTAATATCAGCTGTCAAAACAAAACAGAAAAATGATTGGTATCTGCCATTATGGCTCTAATATGATTAGCAATTGCTATCAGCGGCCAAAGAAACATGGTTGGGGCATCGTTACTTACCAAACGTGTAAACACACATTTTACATAAAAAAGTCAAAGATGAAATGTGTACCAACTGCCCAATCCAAAAGTTTCATTCCATATTCTTGTCATTTCTATAAAATGTTTTATATACACAGAAAAGGATTAGGCTAACTGTATTGTATCAGAGTTTTTATTTTTTTTAATTATTTATTTTTAAGGGAAATAAAATCAAAATTCTGGGGAATATTTTTTCTTTTCTTTTTTTAAATGTATTTATTTATTTAAACTCGGAACCCCAAATTCATTTTCCACATGTGGCCCTTATTCTCTTCTGTAGTTACAGAATGCAAATCTTTTGCATACTGCTTATTATTACTTTAAAATTACATCTTTGATTTATGTTTTAGATATAAAATAGCCTAAAAAATTTTCATCCAAAAGTAGTTTTTGATGCAACTTTTAACCTACCTTGTATTTCTAGACGCACAGTCACATTTCTCAGTAAAGCGCCTTTAGATCCATATTCTGTCAACAGGTAATCTCCAGAGTGTTTTTTCATTGCGTTTCCCAGTTTGAAGGTTCCATTAGTGAATAATTCAAAATGATTTCCATATTCATTATTCACACTCACATTGTGATTTTTGACTTTTAAAATCAGGAATTTGTTATCCTTTGTCAACCTAATATCTGCATTTTCTGTGTTTCTCAGATGAAAAAGCAACGGCTGCCCTGCTGTTCCAAAACATCGAGCTTCGGTAGGTTCAGAGAAGTTACATTCAATAGACCCTAAAAAAACAAAACGAAAAAAATACTTAATGTAAAATACAGATAAGGACATTTATGTCCAGCATTTCATTTCAGTTGGGAAAATTAAATAATACAAGACGTTTGACGTTTCAACGTTTGATGATATCATGTCGAAGTCAGCTAACATTCAAATTTAGTGATTATTAACTTTAGTAACATACTTTTTATACTCAAATGTACCTTTTGCCAGAGCGGTTGTTGCCAGAGTGGTGAAGATCATGTAGATGGAATGCATTCTTTCTGCTGTAACGCAAAAATCCAATGTTATTTTAAATGTTATATTTTATTTCAGTTTTAGTGATATACAGTAAAATAACTACGTTTTTAATTATTTGTGTTTTGCCTGTTAATTTTTAATTAAAATTCAAAACTATCACTCACCGCTTTGACAAGCCTTTGTGGCTGACCTGTGACTCTTACACTGACAGTAGGCTGGTTTATACTTGTCTTTTTGTTGTCCTGTTAACAAGAATCAGGAAGTGGTTACTGTTATTTAGCCTGACAAAATACTAAGATTCACTGCTTTAGTACAGAACATCATCAGTATCTGATATTCAGATAAAAAGGGCTGACAAAAGTTTTGGTTTTTCAAATCTGAGATAACGTCAAATGTACTGTCAGTCTGTAGTGTAGATTTTCTTCTGTCTTCAATCACACACATAATGACAAATAATGTTTTATACACACAGACAGAGGCAGTCACATGGATGATTGCCACTTGTTGCTGAAACGATAAAAGGACTTCAGTGAGGACAGAACTAAAAATCTGTGCTACATTCTGATTTGGATGTGCACTGATTTGGATGGGCACTCCAAAAGCATATTTAAAAGATTTGTTTTTTGGACTTTTATAAGCTGAAAGCCATGAAAATATAAAAGAGTGCACAGAGTCAGTATTTAAAAGCATTTTAGAAATGGAAATAGTTGATACCAGTGCAGAGCAGCTATATATCTTATATCTTTGTGGCTTATTGCCTTGAACAGTAGGCAAATGCTTCACTGACAGCAGACAGGTTTATTTCTGGTTGTACTGTGAATCAAGGAAGTGGTTAACTGTAGTCTGCTAAGCATCTCTAAAATACTGACCTGCTTGTCTTATTGTGTACAACATTAATAGTGACATGACATGACAAGTGGGGTGGAAACAGTGAGGGGTGAATGGATGACCTGCCTGCATAAGTTTTCATTTCAGCCACAAAAGCCACAGCGCACAAGCTAACAAGTGTAGCCATGAGTAGACAGATGAAGTAAAACATATTTCCATTACTACATTGTACACGTTTTAAGGGAAACCATGTGTTGCTCTTATGCAAATTGTACTGGTTTCTTTGAAACATACTAGTAAATGACACAACTTATCACACCATGTCTAATGTCAGTATTTAAAGTTACTGTCCACATTTTTAAAAACTGTTTTAACACCCATGCATAAGACGTGTTATATTTTTTTCATTTAGCTATGTTGTAAGCACATTGTAGACCTGCCTGAAGAGCAGAGGTGTTGCATTTCTACAAAGAAACATAGATACTTCCTATCTCACATCTCTCTCTCATTGTATTGCATTGCTACAGTAACTCTTTTTTTAGATCCATGTCCTACATATTACTTAGAAACAACTGTATCATGATCTACTCGAGTGAGGCTGACAGTTACAAACCACAGTTTTTTTCTTTCTCTGTCACTTCCTTAGTCCAGTGTAATTTGAAACCCACAGGCCCATGAGAGATTCACCTCACCTCTGCTTTCATTACAGATCACATACAGTAACACACACTGGCAACAAGTGCTATTTGCTCATACAGTATTAATCAGAACATCTGATGAAAATAATGCACAAGAGATTATTTTCAGCATTTGCAAATACGTATTTGATCTACAGTATATTGTCAGCATAGTTAATAGTTTTTACTAACATGAATTTTTTTCATTTGGAGATTTATTTTTTATTTTTTTTATAACAAAATCAAATGAATGCTATAATCTCAACAGAAAAAGAGCATTACCATCCAAATCACTAGCTTGAAACAAGTTTTCTTGTGTGCGCTAGAGGAGATAGTACTAATCCAAAACAGTATTTGACAAATCAAAAGAAATGGCATATTTAATTTATATATCATGCTGCTCAGCCTCCCTGGGAAAGTTTATTCTAGAGTGCTGGAAAGGAGGCTTTGACCGATTGTCGAACCCCAGATTCAGGAAGAGCAAAGTGAATTCCATCCTGGCCATGGAACAACGGATCAGCTCTTTGCCCTTGCAGGGTTTCTGAGGGGATCATAGGAGTCTGACCATCCAGTCTACATGTGCTTTGTGGATTTGCAAAACGCTTACAACCATGTCCCCCAGGTGCTCCTATGGGGGGTACTGAGGGAGTATGGTATATGGGGGCCATTGGTTCGACCCATCTGATCCATGTACAGCAAGTGAGAGTTGTGTCCGTATTCTCCTGTCTGTGATATTCATGGACCGTGTCTGGTGTTGGCCTCATTAGACCACGACCTCCAGCATTCACCCGTGTAATTTGTAGCTAAGGACGAAGTGGTCAGGTTGAGGGTCAGCACCTCCAGGTCTGAGGCTAGGGTGGGATGCTCTCTCTGGGTTGGAAACAAATTGCTTCCCCAAGCGAAGGAGTTGAAGTATCTCGGGGTCTTGTTCATAAGTGATGGAAATATGGATTGTGAGTTAGACTGGTGGTTCGGTGCAGCATCTCAGTACTGCGGCTGTTGTACCGGACCTTTGTGGGGAAAAGTACATTACAACCCTCACTTATGGTCATGCGCTTTGGGTAGTGACAGGAAAAATAAGATAACGGATACAAGTAGCCCAAATGAGCTTCCTCTGCTTGATGGCTGGGCTTAGCCTTAGAGATAGGTTAAGGAGCTCAGACATCCGGGGGAGCTTGGAGTAGAGCTACTGCTTCTTCACGTTGAAAGGAGCCCTTTTGAGGTGTTCTGGGCATGTCAAAGTGGGAGGAATGCTCTGGGGCAGACCCAGAACCTGCTGGAGGGACTGTATAGCCCATCTAGCCTGGGAATACCTTGGGATCCCCCAGGAGGAGCTGGAATGTGTTGCTGGGGAAAAGGGCATCTGGAGTGCTGGAGTGTTTGTGTAGAGACAGGAAAAAAGTGCACAAACTGAGGCTTGGGTAGTTGAATGCTTATGCTTATAGGGAGTTTACATATTTACTGTCGCAGGTGGTCCAGACTGAGTACACTGTATGATGATGTGAACATTTAGCATGTTGAGTAATGTGCGGATATTTGGCTCCATCTTGTGGGAAAAAATATCCCTACATTGCAGGTACTTTAAGCTCTCTGGTAGCACCTGAAAGAAAAGTATTCAGCCTCTAGATGTCACCAATGAGCTTCAGCTTAAAAGTTTTACAACTGTTTAAAATGCTGAACAGAAAGCAAATCAGTCAAAGTAACAACAGAATGAAGAGCTCTGTTACTCTGTAAACCATCTAACATGTAGCTTAAAGACCACAAAACGATCTATAGTATACTATAGATATGGAAACTAATATCCCAATGACACAGGTATCAATGACAGACTTCAGCTGGGAAGAATGCTGAACCTCATCCTGAAGAAAATGTCTGGATTAGCATCCTTGCAGCTGAATGTTATTTTTACATTATTGTCTATTTTCTTTATCAACACATAATCAATTTAAGTCAAAAGCTGGTTCATGATTAATATTGAAGGACAAAATCATTTTGCATTTCTGTCTTTTAAGCAGTCTGGTTTTCCCTGTGT
Organism: Larimichthys crocea; assembly: GCF_000972845.2. Taxonomy (NCBI): domain Eukaryota; kingdom Metazoa; phylum Chordata; class Actinopteri; family Sciaenidae; genus Larimichthys; species Larimichthys crocea. The sequence goes on from NC_040032.1 coordinate 4,393,377, forward strand.
TCTCTGTGTTCTTCTATCACTGAAACATCTCCGGTGAATTACCAGAGTAAAAACAGACTCGATGTATCAGAGATAGATAATCCTCTCAATGAGCGTCACGTCTACCTTCTGGACGTTATAATGTTACTGTTTCAATGAGTCCGATTTGGAGTGGAAATATAATTTTATCTTTAAATAATCTTTAACAAATAATAAAGTTTCCTTTCAAGTGCTTGTGTATTAAATAAATAGTACATCTTAAGGATAAATATATATGGCCAACCCAAGTATCATTTAGAATTAGAAGTTTACAGCAGCTGCTCAGCATAACTGGTCATAGCATGGCTGGTCATTAGAATTTTATTTTCCCATCTTTCCGATAAAACCATGTGTACATGTAAGTGGTCTTGCAAAAAAATCAACATCTCTAAAAACTGAACATTGTAAGATAAGGTAGAGCTTGTTGCTGGTCTGTTTTAGCAGACTGCAGTTTCAGCTGTATACCTAATAATAAACTGTCAACTGAGTGTATCCGACAGGTTACCAGGTTAGTTATCTCGCAATTTACTGAGTTGTTAGTTGTAAATTAACCTGAATAAAGCTACCTGTCTACCATGTATGGGTTATCTAGATGAATAGATTACATTTTATTCTATAGTAATGTTTAAAAATCATCAACAACTAATAGGGTATTGCACTTTTTCTGCACAGAGTAACTAACATGAGAATTAGCGAAACTATGACATCCCCTTTTCACTCTTCTTTGTGGCTTATTGCCTTGTAGGTAAATGCTTCACTGACAGCAGACTGGTTTATTTCTGGTTGTCTTGTCTTGTGAATCAAGGAAGTGGTTAACTGTAGTCTGCTAAGCACCTCTAAAATACTGACCTGCTTGTCTTATTGTGTACAACACTAATATTGACATACATGACAAGTGGGGGTGAATGGATGACCTGCCTGCTTAATGTGAATGTATTATTCTATCAATAGAAGACAAGACAACAAACCATGGCATGCCATGATTAACAAACAAACATGAAGGTAATAAATATGTAAGGAAGATAAATCAATCAAGTGTTAAAAAAATATATAAACAGTATAAATATAGATACAATATGCTCTAAAATGGAGGATATTTAAACTGTGCACGATATTAATCAAACAAGTAGTTTGACAGAAGTTGAATAAAAGGTGTGTGTTAATGTAATGCACAATCTGCATATCCTGGTGGATGGTGGAAGTCATGTGGCGTGAGATTTTGGTCCTGATGAACCGCTGCCTCCTGCTAGAGGTGAGTGAGTCAAAGAGTAGCACCATCGAGCAGCAACAACTTGTTGATTAATCGATTAACTGTCAACTAATAAATTATGACATTTGAGGATGTCACCTTGGGCTGAGTAATATTTATGCGATTTACAGTAGGATAGGCCTGACTTTGATACACTATGCTACTGATATGCGATTGTCACATATCTATATACATATGTCACCTCATCAGCATCCTACCAGCTGCTTCACCAGCTAGCTTATTCATAAACCTGTTGTGTTTTGTACTCCTTGGTAAGGTTGTGGTGTCTGTCATAGAGGTTTAAAGTTCAAAGTGTTTCCTGCCTTGCACAACATTGGTTTTATAGCACAATTATGCATACAGACTTGCTGTTGTCAGTGGGTTTGGGTTATTCTGTAGGCAAAGTCCAGAATGAGAGAAAGTCAACTGTGGGACTATAGACCATACAAGCACCTTTCTTGACTGAGATACCTTGCTATTATGCCCTGCCACCTGTCAGATTTAGACAAATTATGCATTTCATCCTCGCAATCACTTACACAGAGACATATTTAACCTATAAGTACCTAATGTTGATAAAATCTAACACTGAACAGTTATGAACAAAATGGTATTGAACCTTATTGTCATTAGTCATTCTGTTGACTTTGTTTTGATGATTTTTGGATGGGGGAAAAAACATTAACAATATATAATATGTTTATTTGATAGATACATGTAAAAAAAAAGACAAGATTTTGGCCTATTTAAAAAAATGTCTACAGTGCCACTCAATTAAAGGCATATAGAGAAAATAAAATCACAGAAAGTTATTTTTGACAACTAAAGATGATGAATCCTCAAACAAAGAAACATCTTCACGGTTTTAATATGGTAGCTCAAAAATCAAGAAAAAGTAAAACTATCCTTGTAACTGAAAACAGCATAACACAGATATAGTAACTAGGCATGTGTTCAACTAGTTCAGCCAATTAAACATCTCCACCCTTAAAAAAAGTTTTCTGACATACATTAGTTGAATCATCTAGAAGAACTGGGTCAGAGCTTAACGGAGTATACCAGTAAACAGATTACTAATTTAATAGATTACATGGTATCGAATCGGTGCCTGGACTCCAGTAGTTGCCGATACCGATTCCAGCATTTTCGGCAATATCGGAGCAATTTCCGATACTGGTATCGGAATCGGAACAACTCTAAAAATTATGTTGCATTCTGATCTGAGTCCCTTATCACTCGAACATCTGTGTAGACAATTTCATCTTCAGTGTTACCTGGAAAAAGTGAAAACAGATGTAAAATGGGTTTTAGTGTGGTAACCTGTTTGTATCATAATCATAATAGCCATCTTAAAGGAAGAAAACAATTCCAAAGTTATGGTGACACAACTTAATGTCAGAACTGTCTTTGTTGAGATGGGTGAGTGAACATCTCACTTACCTTCAGTAATAGTTGGGCGTATTTGTGTCTTGTACAGTTTTATTATACCAAGGCAGAGCCCCCCAAGGAGAAGGAGATTGACCACACTAGCTGCCACAGTTGCAGTCAGAACAGCGAAGCGGACATCTAGAAAACACAAAATTAGATGGCATTGACATGTCAGTTTCAAAGCTATCTAGATGTTTTTCAAATATTATAGTCATTTGTTTGTTTTTTTGTCTCCCATCCTCTAAGGCATACAGTACAGTAACTCCTACAGTTGCAGTGAATGTCTGATTATTAAAAATAGTAAAGCTAATATTGTACCAAGAACAGTTTAAGACCACAAATGGTGCTTTACATGGCAAGACCCTCATACCCAGAGGTGAGTGAATTTAATTGAAAAAATTAAAATAGTAGTGAAGAGCTGATATTTAAAATAAAAATGCAGAGATCCTTTAAACACTGTACCTAGGCATCTTTTCAGTTGAATAACTGTTTCTTCTTTGCTGACATTGTTCCAAACTTGACACATTAAGTTTCCTGTCAGCTGACCATATAAGCTGATGGTAACGGTTGAAACAGAAGCTTTGTCAGGTCCAGTTTTACTGCCAGCCGGTGACTGCGTATTCATTGTTGAGCTGCTAGGGGACTGACTGTTGCCTCTGGTCTGCATCAGTAAGAGACTGTCCAAGGTTAAAATGAACTCTACTCTGTCTCCCTCAGCAGAGCAGCTGATGTTCATTTGTTCTGGTGACAAACACATCTGTGACACAGCTGGCTTTGACACTGAAGCTGGAAGACAAACGGAGACAAAGATATAAAATATCTACAAAACGCAAACAACTCTGTTAACTTGAGCCATGAACTATAAAATTCTGTTAATATCAGCTGTCATAACAAAACAGAAAAATGATTGGTATCTGCCATTATGGCTCTAATATGATTAGCAATTGCTATCAGCGGCCAAAGAAACATGGTTGGGGCATCGTTACTTACCAAACGTTTACACACACATTTTACGTAAAAAAGTCAAAGATGAAATGTGTACCAACTGCCCAATCCAAAAGTTTCATTCCATATTCTTGTCATTTCTATAAAATGTTTTATATACACAGAAAAGGATTAGGCTAACTGTATTGTATCAGAGTTTTTATTTTTTTTAATTATTTATTTTTAAGGGAAATAAAATCAAAATTCTGGGGAATATTTTTTCTTTTCTTTTTTTAAATGTATTTATTTATTTAAACTCGGAACCCCAAATTAATTTTCCACATGTGGCCCTTATTCTCTTCTGTAGTTACAGAATGCAAATCTTTTGCATACTGCTTATTATTACTTTAAAATTACATCTTTGATTTATGTTTTAGATATAAAATAACCTAAAATCCATCCACTATTCAACGTAACTTTTGCTTTTAACCTACCTTGTATTTCTAGACGCACAGTCACATTTCTCAGTAAAGCACCTTTAGATCCATATTCTGTCAACAGGTAATCTCCAGAGTGTTTCTTCATTGCGTTTCCCAGTTTGAAGGTTCCATTAGTGAATAATTTAAAGTGATTTCCATATTCATTATTCACACTCACATTGTGATTTTTGACTTTTAAAATCGGGAATTTGTTATCCTTTGTCAACCTAATATCTGCATTTTCTGTGTTTCTCAGATGAAAAAGCAACGGCTGCCCTGCTTTTCCAAAACATCGAGCTTCGGTAGGTTCAGAGAAATTACATTCAATAGACCCTAAAAAAACAAAACGAAAAAAAAATTAATTTAATGTAAAATACAGATAAGGACATTTATGTCCAGCATTTCATTTCAGTAGGGAAAATTAAATAATACAAGACAATTACAACGTTTGATGATATCATGTCGAAGTCAGCTAACATTCAAATTTAGTGATTATTAACTTTAGTAACATACTTTTTATACTCAAATGTACCTTTTGCCAGAGCGGTTGTTGCCAGAGTGGTGAAGATCATGTAGATGGAATGCATTCTTTCTGCTGTAACGCAAAAATCCAATGTTATTTTAAATGTTATATTTTATTTCAGTTTCAGTGATATACAGTAAAATAACTACGTTTTTAATTATTTGTGTGTTTCCCGTTTTAAATTAAAATTCAAAACAGTCCCTTACCGTTTTGACAAGTCTTTGTGGCTGACCTGTGACTCTTTACACTGTCAGTAGGCTGGTTTATACTTGTCTTTTTGCTGTCCTATTACTGTATGTGACAAGAATCAGGAAGTGGTTACTGTCATTTAGCTTGACAAAATACTAAGATTCACTACTTTAGTACAGAACATCATCAATATCTGATAGTATTCAGATAAAAAGGGCTGACATAAAACCTGAAACAGCATATACTTAGTTAGTCTGTAGCATCTTTACATCTTTACAGAGTGCTCTAATCAAGGGGATCCTCCAAGATCACATACATTATCGCAATTTGTTTTGTCTTGGTTGTTCATGCTGTTGGCAATAAAAAATGCTTCTTTTTTACGTCACTGTATGCATGAAGTGGGTGGTTGATGACTTTAGTTGCGAGGATACCCCAGTCTGTCTCTTTTTTTGGTTTTGTCACCATCTTCACTTCACAGCTGTATGAAACTATTATGAACAGGTTTTAAGATCAGCACCATATTCCCATTAGTTTTGCAGCTTGTTAAAAATACAAATACAAATAGAGGGGTTGTATTGGAGAAAGTTATGTTGTCGTAAGCTTTAGCTGTTTTGTTAAATAAAAAGTAATATTCAAACACTTTGTATAACTCAATCCCCAAATTCTGCTAGCTCTCTCCATCCAAGCAAATTTCAGTAGCAGTAGGTAGCAGAGGACTGCACAGGACCATCACAGTTGTCAGACTGCTGTTGGGTTCGTGTCCACACAGGAAACAAAGTCTGCCTGTCATTAGAAGCATAGTCACGGCCGTTTGTGAATTTAAGTTCCTATGTGTTCTCTGTGTTGTATTAGCTAAAGTAGCAGCTCTGACAGGCTTTTTGATGTGTGTTTTGTGTCTCAACCAGCATACATTTGAAAACAAGCATCCACAGTTTGACAAAAAACTGCATGTAAAATATAAGCACATTGTAGACCTGCCTGAAGAGCAGAGGTGTTGAAACATAGATACTTCGTATCTCACATCTCTCTCTCATTGTATTGCATTGCTAACTTTTTTTAGACCCCTGTCCTACATATTACTTAGAAACAACTGTATCATGATCTACTCGAGTGAGGCTGACAGTTACAAACCACAGTTTTTTTTTCTTTCTCTGTCACTTCCTTAGTCCAAGTGTGTAATTTTAAACCCACAGGCCCATGAGAGATTCACCTCACCTCTGCTTTCATTACAGATCACATACAGTAACACACACTGGCAACAAGTGCTATTTGCTCATATAGTATTAGAACCAGTATCAGAACATCTGGTGAAAATAATTTACCAGAGATTATTTTTTTTCAGCATTTGCAAATAAGCATTTGATCTATACTGTCAGCATAGTTAATAGTTTTACCAACATGAATTTATTTTATTTTTTTACAACAAATACAGAATCAAAGGAATGCTTTAATCACAATAGAAAAAGAGCATTACTGTACCATCCAAATCACTAACTTGAAGCAAGTCTTCATATGTTCATAACTTTGGTGCAAGAGGAAATGTGCTTTAACACGTAGCTTTGCAGCTTAAAGAGGAGATGTACAGTATATACTGCAATATAGTATAGCTATATTTGTCACAGAAAACGGCTACGGATACAGTGTTCATGATATCTTCCTTCAGTGTCCAAAAAAAATGGTACTGTTTGCCCAGGGATGTCTGTAGCTCAGTTTGGGTAGTGATACGACCTTTGCTTTCATTTCTGTATGCAATGCTGACATGGCCTTCTGTCAAATACTTCCGACTTGGCATTTTGTATTGTGGATCCTGGGTCCAGACTGATTCATGGAAGCTTTGTTTCCTTAGTGCTACATGTAGCTGATGATGTGGGGCGACATGGCTGTATTTCAGTCAGAACTGCATCATTCCTGAGTCTGTGTGAGCATACAGAGACTGTCAACTCCTGGTTTCTCGACACCTGTCAAACTGCCATAGACATTGCGGCTCCATTAAAGACCAGGCAGCAGAAAGTTAAATCAGAGCCTTGGCTGAATTAAACAACCTGCATTGCCAGACAGGAGTGTCGAAGAGCTGAGCAAAAAGGATAAACTGCAAGTGTCTTTTCAAATACTGAGGGACTTTTTAGCTACTGACTCTGGTCACTGTGTCGTCCTGGTACTTTTAGATTTGACTGCAGCATTTGATACAGTGAACCATGAAATCCTGATTGCTCGTTTGGAGCAGTGGGTGGGCATCATTGGCAAAGCACTGGAATGGTTCAGGTCCTACCTGTCACATCGCACTCTCTGTCAGCCTTGATGACACTGCTCATCTCTCATGTGGGAAACATGGCATTTATTTTCACTGCTATGCGGATGATAGCCAGATATAGGACCCCCTCAAAAAGTCTGATTCCTACTCTGTTAACCCATTGCCCACATTTCATCTAATTTAGCTTCACTCCACTGGCTGCCCATACATTTTAGGATTTATTTTAAAATTATTTTATTTGCTTTTAAAGCCTTGAACTATAGTTGTTTTTGTTTTTTTAGGATTTATCATTGAAATGGAGTTTTGATCACGATGATGGTTTTGATAGCGATAATGGAATTTGAACATGTTTGAATCGTATTAAAACATAGTCTTGTAAATTTAAATGTATCATTAATAACACCATTACACATTTCTAATAAGGTAAAAAACTTTTGTTAGTTTGCAAACTGACTTGAGTCCTGACTCCATTTATGAATGAAATCTGACTGTTACTCCATGGACCCAAACAGCATGGTAAAAGTGGTGAAATTAATCATTAATACATGTGATATTTCTTTGAGTAGAAACAGGGAAAAGGTGCACAAACTGAGGCTTGGGAGGTTGAATGCTTATAGGAAGTTTCCATGTTAACTGTCCTCGGTGCTCCAGACTCTCAACTTAAGTGGAATTGAGTGCACTGTATGATGATGTGAACATTTAGCATGTTGAGTAATGTGAGGACATTTGGCTCCATCTTGTGGGGAGAAAATATCCCTACATTGCAGGTACTTTAAGCTCTCTGGTAGCACCTGAAAGAAAAGTATTCAGCCTCTAGATATCACCAATGAGCTTCAGCTTAAAAGTTTTACAACTGTTTAAAATGCTGAACAGAAAGCAAATCAGTCAAAGTAACAACAGAATGAAGAGCTCTGTTACTCTGTAAACCATCTAACATGTAGCTTAAAGACCACAAAACGATCTATAGTATACTATAGATATGGAAACTAATATCCCAGGTATCAATGACAGACTTCAGCTGGGAAGAATGCTGAACCTCATCCTGAAGAAAATGTCTGGATTAGCATCCTTGCAGCTGAATGTTATTTTTACATTATTGTCTATTTTCTTTATCAACACATAATCAATGTAAATCAAAAGCTGGTTCATGATTAATATTGAAGGACAAAATCATTTTGCATTTCTGTCTTTTAAGCAGTCTGGTTTTCCCTGTGTTCTCTGTGTTCTATCACTGAAACATCTCCGGTGAGTAAAAACAGACTCGATGTATCAGAGATAGATAATTCCTCTCAATGAGCGTCACGTCTACCTTCTGGACGTTATAATGTTACTGTTTCAATGAGTCCGATTTGGAGTGGAAATATAATTTTATATCTTTAAATAATCTTTAACAGATAATAAAGTTTCCTTTCAAGTGCTTGTGTATTAAATATATAGTACATCTTAAGGATAAATATATACTGCACACTGTAACTAACGTCAGAAAGTGAAACTATGACATGCCTTGTAGGTAAATGCTTCACTGACAGCAGACTGCTTTATCTCTGGTTGTCTTGTGAATCAAGGAAGTGGTTAACTGTAGTCTGCTAAGCATCTCTGAAATACTGCTTGTCTTATTTTGTACAATACTGATATTAACATGATGTGACAGCTGGGGTGGAAACAGTGAGGGGTGAACGGGTGAACTGCCCTGCACAATGTGAATGTGCCTACTGATAGACCTTTTTCACTGAAACGTTGGAACATCTAGCAACAACTAGTTGATTAATTGATTAACTTAAGAATAATACAATGTATTAATAATAATCATTACTTGTCAGGGATATTATGTTCACTGCACTGTTATGACTGCAATAGTGGGAGCATACTCTTACTTGGCCATTCTACATATCTTCTACATATGTTATATGTCAGCTTATCAGCATCCTACCAGCTGCCTCGCCAGCTAGCTCATTAATAAACCTGTTGTGTTGGGTACTCCTTGGTAAGGTTGTGGTGTCTGTCATTGAGGGGCTAGGCGAAGTTCAAAGTGTTTCCTCCCTTGCACAACACTGTTTTTATAGCACCATTTTGCATACAGACTTCCTGTTGTCAATGGTTTACGGTCAGTTCTGTAAGCAAAGGACAGCGTGAGCCTAAGCTTTGATTTAGAGAGAGAAGCAACATGTGTACTACTGACACCAATAGACTGTCATCTTCAGAAATAATGTTACGCCCACGGGCTGTACTGGTTAACAAAATGAGTGCAGACCATACAAGCACCATACAAGCGCCTAACTTGGCTAAATGACCTTGTTATTAAGCCCTGCCATCTGTCAGATTCAGACAAATTATGCATTTCATGCTCAATCACTTATTCAGACACACATTTAATCTGTCTAATCTATCCATCTATCTAAGTAATAAAGAAAATACTGAACTGTTTTGATGATATTTGGATGGGGGGAAAAAACGAGAAATCAACAATATATATGTTTATTTGAGTTTTAAGTTTCTCTATGTTATCTGTGTTGTATTAGCTAAGGTAGCAGCTCTGACAGGCTTTTTGATGTGTGTTTTGTGTCTCAACCAGCATACATTTGAAAACAAGCATCCACAGTTTCATAGACTCGTCTCTCGTTCAAATGGGGCTGGCCACATCTGATTAGACGAGGACAATTATTTTTATTTTTTTAAAAATAATGTCATGATGAAAAGTGGACCCAAAAAGTTAAGTCTGTGTTGGCCTTGCTCATGTTTCAATCCGGAGTACCACTTAAACGGATAAACAAGAAATGGAAATGGTTGATATAGTAAGTGCAAAGCGCGAAGCTAAATATAAAACAAAAAGTAGACCGAGGTCTTTTCAGGTGAGAGTTTTCATTTCAGCCACAAAAGCCACCTCACCCTAAGTTTAGCTGTGAATAGACAGACAAAGTAAAACATATTTCCATTACTATGCTGGACACATTTTATGGGAAACCACATGTTGCTCTTATGCAAATGGTGCTGGTTTCTGTGAAAGATACTATTAAAAGACACAGCTTATCACACCATGTCTAATGTCAGTATTTGAATGCAGAATGTTTATTAAGGTATGCATACAAGAACTGCAGTTAATCAACAGAGAAGTTACTCTTCCAATAAGTGAAACACTCCAGACGTGTTATTGTTTTAATTTTTATTTAGCTATGTTGTAAGCACATTGTAGACCTGCCTGAAGAGCAGAGGTGTTGCATTGCTACAAAGAGACATAGATACTTCCTATTCCTCATTGTATTGCATTGCTAACTTTTTTTAGACCCATGTCCTACATATTACTTAGAAACAACTGTATCATGATCTACTCGAGTGAGGCTGACAGTTACAAACCACAGTTTTTTTCTTTCTCTGTCACTTCCTTAGTCCAAGTGTGTAATTTGAAACCCACAGGCCCATGAGAGATTCACCTCATCTCTGCTTTCATTACAGATCACATACAGTAACGCTGACTGGCAACACTTGTTATTTGCTCATACAGTATTAATCAGAACATCTGGTGAGAACAACATTTTAGCATTTGCAAATAAGCATTTGATTTATACTTTCGGCATAACAGTTTTTAACCAACATTTATTTTATTTGTGGATTTTTTTTACAACAAATACAGAATCAAAGGAATGCTTTAATCACAACAGAAAAAGAGCATTACCATCCAAATCACACACATTTAATCTGTCTAATCTATCCATCTATCTCAGTAATAAAGAAAATACTGAACTGTTTTGATGATATTTGGATGGGGGGAAAAAACAAGAAATCATGTGTTTTGAAAAACAAAAAAAAGTTAAAAATTGTCTACAGTGACACTTAATTAAATGTATATAACAGAAATTAAAATCACAGAAAAACGTGGTTACTTTAACAACCTAAGGGTTAAAGAGATAATTTGCACAATTTTGGAGAAAATTATGTTGCATTCTGGTGTGAGTTTCTTATCACTCTAACAGTTGTGTAGATAATTTCATCTTCAGTATTATCTGAGAAAAAAATGAAAACCAAACAAAATTATTTTCATGGTATTAAATAAATGTAATAGCTATTTGAAAGGAAGAAACCAAAACTATGGTAACATAACTTAATGTCAGAACTGTCCTTGTTGAGATGGGTCAAGACACGAGAGAGTATCTTTCACTTACCCTCATTAATAGTTGGGCGTGTTTGTGTCTTGTACAGTTTTATTATACCAAGGCAGAGCCCCCCAAGGAGAAGGAGAGTGACAACACTAGCTGCCACAGTCACAACAGAGAAGGGAACATCTAGAAAACACAAACAAATATCACACCAAATTAAATGACATTGACATGTCAGTTTCAAAGCTATCAAGATGTTTGTCAAATATTGTAGTCCATTATTTTGTCTTGTATCAGATGGTAGGTGTACAGTAACATCTACAGTTGTAATAAATTATAAAAATTAGTAAAACCAATATTTTACCAAGGACAGTTTTAAGATTACAGATGGTACTTTATATGACAACACCCTTATAGCCATGGGGTGAGTACTTTTAATTAAAGAAAATAAAATACGGACAGTAGTCATAATAGAATGTAAGCACCCTTTAAACACTATACCTTGGCATCTTTTCAGTTGAATAACTGTTTCTTCTTTGCCGACATTGTTCCAAACTTGACACATTAAGTTTCCTGTCAGCTGACCATTTAAGCTGATGGTAATGGTTGAAACAGAAGCTTTGTCAGGTCCAGTTTTACTCCCAGCCGGTGACTGCGTATTCATTGTTGAGCTGCTAGGGGACTGACTGTTGCCTCTGGTCTGCATCAGTAAGAAACTGTCCAAGGTTAAAATGAACTCTACTCTGTCTCCCTCAGCAGAGCAGCTGATGTTCATTTGTTCTGGTGACAAACACATCTGTGACACAGCTGGCTTTGACACTGGAACTGGAAGACAGAGAGTAACAAAACAAAAAAAAAGCAAATAAAACTTTACGACCAGCTCTGATAACTGTGGAGCCATGAATTATTCAAATTCCATTAATACCAGCTGCTGTAACAACAATCATTATCTGCTATTATGGCTCTAACATGATTGGCAATTGGTATCAATGGCCAAAACAACGTGGTTGGGAAATCCTTACTTATTGATAATTATAAAATGAATGTTGTACACACATTTTCCATCAATCAAAATCCAAAAGTTTAATTCCATGTCCTCGTATGTCATTCTGTTTCCATAAAATGTTTGTTGTAATACACGGAAAAGGATTATAGCAATGTCTCAAAAATTAAGTGTTAAAAAAAAAGACTTCTGGTAATAAATAAATCCTTATCTTTACTTAAAAATGGCATCTTTGATTTATGTTTTAGATATACACAGCCTACATTTTTTTGTCCACAAGTTGTATTAAATGCAATTTTTCTTTTTCTTTTAACCTACCTTGTATTTGTAGACACACAGTCACATTTCTCAGTAAAATACTTTTCGATCCATATGCGAACAGGTAATCTCCCTCAGAGTGTTTCTTCATTGCATTTCCCAGTTTGAAGGTTCCATTAGTGAATTATTAATTAATAATAATTTAATGGGGCCAGTTGAACTGTAAAATGACTATGCCCAAAGAGGAGTGAAATAATGATACATAATAATAATATAATGATACGCAATAATGTACATGACTTTGTCTCGTTACCAAAAAAAAAAAAAAAAAAACCTTGACTTGACTACTGGGAAGTAAAATGTGAAGACATGAATGTTATGATACATTTGCTCCACTATTGTTTTTTTGTTTTTTTAACTTACCTTGTATTTCTAGATGCACAGTCACATTTCTCAGTAAAACACCATCAGATCCGTGTTCTGTCAACAGGTAATCTCCAGAGTGTTTCTTCATTGCGTTTCCCAGTTTGAAGGTTCCATTGGTAAAGAATGCAAAGTGATTTACATATTCCTTATTCTGAGTCACATTGTGATTTTTGACTTTTAAAATCGGGAATTTGTCATCCTTTGTCAACCTAATATCTGGATTTGCTGTGTTTGTCAGATGAAAAAGTAGCGGCTGCCCTGCTATTCCAAAACATCGAGCTCCGGCAGGTTCAGAGAAGTTACATTCAATAGACCCTAAAAAAATAAAAAGTACTTCATGTAAATTTTAATGTTAAAAAGGACACTGATGTCCAGCATTTAATTTCAGTAGGGAAAAAGAAACGATACAAAACCAGGTTTTATATCATATTTTGCTGCCAAAGTCGGCAAACATTAAATGTAATTTTTTTTTTTACTGAATTATTTTTTGAATTAATCTCTATACATCATATTAGTAAATGCAGTAGAATGCTTTTATGCTAAAATGTACCTTTTGCCAGAGTGGTTGTTGCCAGAGCAGTGAAGATCATGTAGATGGAATGCATTTTTTCTGTAGAAATTTAAATATGAGTATGAATGTTATATTTTATTTCAGTTTTAGTGATATACTGTAAAATATAAGTTTGAAAATGCTTGTTTCTAGTTGGTTTTAAATTAACATTAAAAACTGTGACTCACCGCTTTGACAAGTCTTTGTTGCTAAACTGTGGCTCTTACACTGACAGTAGGCTGGTTTATACTCGTCTTTATGTTGTCCTGTTGACAAGAATCAGGAAGCGGTTACTGTTTTTTCAGCTTGACAAAGTACTAAGATTAACCACTTTAGTAGTTCAAAACTTAGTGAAGTCATATTTCATCTGTACATCTGTATTTGCATGAAGTGAGTGGTTGACCATGATAATTTTAGTAGTGAAGATACGCAAATACAATTTGTCTCTTCAAGAGGTTTTGAGGCTCAGTCCTTGCCGCAGCGGTGGTGGCAGGGTTTGAATGGACAATGGCCAAGTTTTACTTGTTAACTCAAATATGGTAGTTATGTTCAAAAAAGTCATTGTAGTGAACTTTATGTGTTTTGTTAAATAAAAAGGATCATTTAAACATTTCTTTGAAGTATAACTCCATTACCAAATTTTGTTACCTAAATTTAAAATAAGTAGCAGAGGACTGCACAGGACCGTGCGGTCACAGTGGTCAGACTGCTGTTACAGTCAAAAAGATTTTTGTAAATTTTCTGTGTAATTGAAATGCATAAGAGGCTGAAATATTTTTTTGAGCGTAGGCTCATGTCCACACTGGAAACACAGAGAGTCTGCTGGAGTTTTGACAGTCATGAGAAACACATTCACGGCCATTTGTGAGTTTAAGTTTCTATATGTTCTCTGTGTTGTATTAGCTAAGGTAGCAGCTCTGACAGGCTTTTTGATGTGTGTTTTGTGTCTCAACCAGCATACATTTGAAAACAAGCATCCACAGTTTCATAGACTTGTCTCTCACTCAAATGGGGCTGGCCACATCTGATTAGACAACCCTAAGAGGACTTTATATATAGGCCCTTCACAATCTTCACTACAGACTCTGCTTTGCCGTTTGGGTGTCTCGGAGAGTATGTCACATGTATGTCATGATGAAAAGTGGACCCAAACAGTTAAATCTGTGTTGGCCCTGCTCATGTTTCAATCTGTACAGAGTATTACTTACTCTACGGATAAACAAGTACAGTTTGTGACCATATTCTGGAATGCCTAAAGAAAACTGTGTCAAAAGCTGTGCATTGAAAATGTATAGAATCATGGAAACATTTCAGTCAAATTGATTGTCCGTTCATACACTGGCTCCCTAATCATATTAATATAATGTAATGGAAACGGCTGATACAGTAAGTGCAGAGCGTGAAGCTAAATATAGAACAAAAGGTACACACGTCTTTTCTGGTGAGAGTTTTAATTTCAAACAAAAAAGCCACCTCACCCTAAGTTTAGCTGTGAATAGACAGACAAAGTAAAACATATTTCCATTACTATGCTGGACACATTTGATGGGAAACCACATGTTGCTCTTGTGCAAAGGTACTGGTTTTTGTGAAAGATACTATTAAAGGACACAGCCTATCACACCATGTCTAATGTCAGTATTTAAATGCAGAATATATGTTTATTAAGGTATGCATACAAGAACTGCAGTTAATTAATCAACACAGAAATTACTATCCACATTTAAAAAACTTAAATGGTTCCAACACAAGAAACACTCCAGACGTGTTATCGTTTTAATTTTTATTTAGCTATGTTGTAAGGACATTGTAGACTTGTCTTGAAGAGCAGAGGTGTTGCATTTCTACAAAGAGACATAACTAATTCCTATCTCATTGTACTACATTTTACTTAGAAACTGCTTCACAGGCTGCTTCTAACTGACAGTTACAAACCACAAGTGTTTTTTTCTTTCTCTGTCACCAAGTGCGTCATTTGAAACCCACAGGCCCATGAGAGATTTTCACCTCTGCTTTCAACACAGATCACGTACAATAAAGCACACTGGCAACAAGTTGATTTTTAAGTGTTATTTGTAAAGAACATGTGGTGATGTGATGATTTTTTTTTTCAGCATTTGTAAATAAGAATTTGTTCTATACTGTCAGCATAGTTAATAGTTTTACCAACATGAATTTGTTTTATTTGGGAACATTTTTATAACAAATATAAAATCAAAGCAATGCTATAATCACTTGAAACAAGTCTTCATATACTCATTATATTTCTTCATTATATATATATATATATATATATATATATATATACAGTAAAAATAAAAAGTTATTTCCTGATTGTTGCGTGCGTTTATTTGTTTTGATAGGTTTACTTAGAAGTTTCATTTAGCCTGCTAGCATTAGCGTTGCGTCAAGACGATGGCTTCCAACATTCTGCCACCAGAGCCCATGACGATGACTGGGGATCTTCACAGCAACTGGGCTAACTTTCGTTCGGAGTTTGAGGATTATCTGCTTGTGACCGGACTCAACAAGGCAGAGCAGCAACACTCAGGAGGCTAACTGGGAAGGACTGTCATCATGTTTACAAGCACAACTTGGGACTCACAGTGGAAGGTGGCAGAGCAGAAAGATGCGGGAGTGATACTCTACAAACTGCGGCAATACTTCACACCCACCAGAAACGTAATCTTTTTTATGTTTTTGCAACCTTAAACAAGATGGCTTTGTCACAAGACTGAGAGAAAAAGCTGCTACATGTGAATATGGAGCTATAAGAGACAAGCTCATAAGAGACAGGCTTGTTCTTGAAATAACTGATGAGGGTGCCAGACGACGCATGCTAAGAGAGAAGGACCTTAAGTTAGAGGGGGCTATGGACATTGGCCATGCAGTGGAAGTGATGGACAATAAGTTAAAATCCATGTCACTTAGCAGCCGTGTGCGTGGGGAGAGCATCAATGTGGCATATGAACAGCGACCAGGATGGAGACTGCAAGTACTGTGGCACACTGCACTGACAGGGGCGAGACCTGTGCCCCGCGTGTGGAAAGTCATGTTGCCTGTGTGGCACCACTAATTATTTCGCCAACGTTTGCATGAAAAGAAGCCAGCAAGCACGTCAGTTGAACGCTGTGGATGACCCGCTGCTAGTGGACCCGGAGGACAGCGACCGCGATGAGAGAAATGTGTACACAGCTGAGAGCGTGGGGGCTGTGGACACTGGAAGGAAAAAGTAGTTCGTAAACCTACCATTGCACAGAGGGGTCCAGCGGTGCCATCTTGACTGGAGCCACCAGCAACGTGATGAGCATTAAAGACAAGATTAGACTGGTGCCAAGAGGGCCTCTTCAGAAGAGTCTCACCAGATTGAGGCTTTACAACGGTGGATGAACTCAATGGGCGTGTACAGCACACAATGTGCTATCAGGTGCGAGGCACACAGACTGGACTTTGAGATTGTGCGTACCAGCCAGAAGCCCTTGCTTTCAGTTACTTACAATGATGTGTTCACCAGCCCAGTTGAGTCGCTGCCTGGCGATGTTCACTTTGAGTTGGATAGCACTGTGGTGCCTGTCCAGTGCGCACCAAGGAATGTCCCGGTGGTCCTCAAGGCTGCTGTTAAGGCACAGCTGGACCAATATGAAAAGGATGGCCACTTAACCACAGTCACTCAACCTACAGACTGGATTAGCAATTTGGTCATAGTGAAGACGGACAAATTAAGGCTTTGCATCGACCCTAAGCCCCTTAACTGTGCCCTGAAAAGGTCCCATTACCTCATGCCCACTTTAGATGACGTGCTATACAAGCTGCAAAGGCACAGGTCTTCACCCTGGTTGATACACCCAACGCATTCCTGCAGCGTCGCCTGGATGAGGAGAGCAGCTTAGTGAATAACGTTCTGGACACCGTGGGGTAGAAAGCGATGGCTGAAGCTCCTTTTTGGCGTGTTAGTCGCACCGGAGCTGTATCAGAGGAAACAACACAAGCTGCTGACCGGTTTGAAGGGGATTGAGCCCATAGCCGATGACATCCTCATAGTCGGCTGTGGGGATAAGGACGAGGAGGCTGTTCACAACCACAGCGCAAACCTCCTGGCTCTGATGGACAGATGCAGGTAAGTGAAGCTGAGGCTGAGTATAAAAAAGCTGCAGTTTCGAGTGAGGCATGTTGCTTCCACGGCCATGTACTGTCTGCAGCGGGCCTCAGCGCTGACCCTGAGAAGGGCAGGGTGGTCCTGGACATGCCAAACCCCACGGATGCAGAAGGCGTTCAGCGTTGTGTCGGCTTTGTTAACTATTTGTCAAGGTTCCTGCCCCACTTGTCAGAGGTGTGTGAACCGCTGAGAAGGTTGCTGGACAAAGAGGTGCCGTGGCACTGGTTGCCCAAACATGAGGCAGCCATGAAGGAAATCAAGACGCTGGTCAGGGTGGTGCCAGTTCTACGTTACTATGATGTCAGCAAGTCATCATACAGAGCGACTCCAGTCAGATGGGTTTGGGCTGCTGCCTGCTTCAAGGAGGGCAGCCGGTTGCATTTGCCTCCCGCGCGCTGAACCAGATGGAGCAGAACTACACGCAGATTGAGAAAGAGTGCCTCAGTATCATATTCACTTGTCAACGCTTCCACTACTACCTACATGGGAGGGGTGATATGACTGCAGAGACCGCCCACTAGTGTCAATCTTCACTAAGCCCCTTCTCAGTGCATCAAAGCGCCTTTCAGAGCATGCTCCTTACACTTCAGAACTACTGCTTCGCGATGGTGTACAAGCCAGGCCCTGAAATGTACAAGTGACGCGCTCAGCAGGGCCACCACCGCCACAGAGTCTCAGTACAGACGTGAAATAGTCTGGCAGGAGCAGTATGATGCGGCAGCCATCCAGCAAGCAGACTACCTAAGCTGCTGGAGGTCCACTGTGTTAAGTATTTCTACATCATTTTATATTTGGTATAACATAGAAAGGATTATGATTAGAGCTTTGGGAACATGTAACTGATGTTCCTTAACAAAACCTGGATGTCTGTATCTTTTCGATAAATTTGAGGACAATACGTGCAGCAAAATCAACTCGGCGAAGGAGGCTGTGGGTCTGTTTTTGCTGGCTACCGCAAAGCAAATAACTTACCTGTGAGTATTACACACACATACACACACAGATATTCACAGATATCACCGCATTGAGTGGAGGAAGTACCAATTTCTGTTTGTGTCTTGGCAGGTTGCCATCAAACACGTACCAAATGAGGAAGTGTTTGCAAACATGTGGTGAGTGGCAACACCAACTACTGTTGGAATCTGTAATTTTGTTATCTATGAATCTACGAAGCTTTATGATTATTATTTTTATTTTTGGGGTTCTCAGGACAATAAGGAAAGAAGATTTCAGTGGAAGTCGCCACTATGTTAAAACTTGCGGAAGGACAAAACTGGAGTGGGCACATCAGCATCTGTGGGCCCTTCTGGACTGGTATGACCTGGACAAGGAGCTGATCCTGGTGATGAGAG